>NC_134497.1:300000-518501 GCF_040206685.1 Ascaphus truei
ACTACATAGGCTCCATAATGTTTTTAATAAATATTCATTATAGGGCTGATGGGTTTGATCAAAAACAATAAAATAGTACCTCACATCGTGGCCACCAAGGTGGCAAAATAGTGAGTGCACATTGAGCAACATTTTCTACCTTTTCTTATTCCTTCATTAGGCCAGAAAATGGAAAAACTTCCCCACACAAAGATAAATTGGAGGTTGTAGTCGAGCAAGACTTACATTGGTTAAGATTTTTAACAGGCAAGTCAATATACTCAAAGACAACCCCATCACAGTTGTAGGGGCCTGCAGCATGTAGCAAAGCAATGGGTTTCAGGCCTCTCTGGCAAGTGATGAAATGAAGTTGCTAAGTAACAGCTCAGATCGGAGTAGATTCGCACACTTTGCAGTGAGTCAACAGGAGTATTTAGGAAAGTATTCAACCACTCATGAATTGGAGTGGGACATACTGTATCACGTTCTGACTCAAGACCCATCACTTTTCTCATTTCCCATGTGCCAAAACAATACATCTATTTTGACTTGCCATAAAACCTCTCTGGCTTCCAGACCTGCATTAAATGTAACAAACAAGGGCTCAGATCCACAAAGCTCTGTTAACGCCGGGCTCATAACATCAGGTTATCAAAATCAGTAACAGACGTTACGTTGTCTAAGGTTAATGCAAATCCACAAAGCTAAATATATGCAAAATCAATGGCCATTAGTTATCTTATTAGCACAGACTTAGGCCATGTTAAATTAGCACTGCCTTGTGGTAGCTTCCAATAACGTGGTGTTACACCTACTCTCTGTCCTTCTCTCTTGGAGTTCCTATTAGCATATATCCCAGATATCTCAGGTGTGCTCGTTTGTGTGCACAGGAGTCTTTTCCATGTGTTATTTTGAAGGTGGGTTTGAGGGGATTTCCCCCTCTCCCCTTCTCTCCTGCAGCACTGTGAATATGCGTTGTTAGAGGAATCGTCTCTTTTGCATCGCATTAGCCCCACGGTCCGTTATACTAACGCAAGGGCTCGTTATGGCTGAAAACAGCACTTAACACTACGTTAGTGAGCTTTGAATATCCCCGTTAGCTCTTAACACCTTAAGTCACTAATGGAGCTCAGATATCTGGGCCAAGGTGTTTACACGCGAGGTAGATGTAAGCTGAAAAAAAAACGTATTTGCATAAAGTACTTTCTGTGTTTAGTCCCTTTGTGTTTTTTGTTTTTTATGAAGTTTAAATTGTTATTCACAATTATTACCCTTAAATCAAATGAGAAATATGAGGGTTGTCCGCTTCTTAAGTCTTTACGCTGCAAAACTGCACATCCATGATTTATCACAATCAAAACTCCAACTCACTTTCATTGGAATTCCTGCTCTTTGATATATCTGGTCCTTTTTTTTCACTGGTTTGTCCAAGAGTTTAGAAAATATACCCCTATATATTTTATTTCTAAAACCCATCCTCTTATCCCTCATCCAATCACAAATCCCTGCTAAAACATTACTCACATTACACACTCGGTAATAAGTCTTGTAATATGCCTGTTTTGGAATACTATGTCACATATAGTACTCGAAGTGCAAAGTGTATACAAGAATGAGACTTGATGACAGTCACACATACACAATGCCATTAATTATTTCCCTATTACAGTAACAACTTCTCTGCCCCTCATATTCTGGAGGAGATTGCTTCTGACATTTAGACCACATCCAATGCTGGTGATGTCATTAATTTAATTAAACAGTTTGATGCATGAACTAAGGATTCATGTTAATAGTCTTTCTCCCAGGGTGCAGTACATGCAGTGCTGCCTTATAAATTATTAATGTAGTGTACACGGTATGTTTCCATAGCACTGAAGTTATTTAGATTTTACAGCGGAGTTTTAAAACCTTTGTAAATAGTATTGCGTGGATACAATTTTCATACAGCACAGAGAATGTTATGTAAATGTATTATACCTGAAATTGAACAAACACAGATTAAAAACTTCTACCATTAGCATACTTTTGGTTATTTTCTGCAGTACATTAATGGTCAGACGTAATTTCAATTAGGAAGCATATCAGTGTGTACAAAGTGTTGACTTCATCTGGATTTAATTGGCTTAGTTTTCATGACCTTTGCAAAGGGTTACATACGTGCCTTTACTGAACTCATGGAATGCTGAAATATTCTATATCAGATCCAAACAACTCAATGAGATCGACAAAGAGCTTACTGGGTGACTCGTGAACATGTCAATCTAATATGACATGAACAGGATGCTACTGTTTCCTACTCAAGAGCCAACATTACATGAACACACACAATATGTAATATAGACATTAACAAGGGTGAAATCTGTTCCAGATGACATTTTAACATCAATACTAACTGAGCAAGCTCTTCTAAGCAGGGACTCCTTTTCCTAATGTTACTTTTTATGTCTAGAGCGGTTATTCTCAGCACGGCTCCATTAACCTTGCCCCGTGTATTACTGCTAGGAAGCACTATGTACATGGATGGCAGCATACAAATAAAGATATACATACCGATTAAAAGTTATTTGAATCACTAGATAATATAGACAGGGCAATTTGATCATAACATTTTGACAAATTTATTTACTCCACTTTAATGAAGCAGAAACCATATATTTTTTTACTCATACTTGCGGCAAACATGTAAATATTGAACCCTGACACAAATCTCGTTCACTTAAATTCCCTTCTCTGCTCACAAGTTGATTTGCCATTTTATTTTTGGTTGTTTATGGCAATGCATAAATCTGACCTTCAACGGGATAGGACACAGCGAGATGCCTGAATCTTTTTGGTAGATTCATTCTATTTAAATTGAAATAGCTTGGTATCTGTCCAACTTCATCACCACATGGACAAGCACTGAGATTTAAAATGAAGTATTTGGAGGAGAACAAATGCATTTCCGAGAGCGATGATGTTCAAAGGGTGTGAAGGGGATAGGCCATCAGTTGATTGCAGATGCACTTGGTGGAGTCTACGTGGGAGTTCAAATTGGAAAATAAACTGAGTAATCAATGTTTTAGAATGACAGCCCATTTGGCCATGAAAGATTTAGGTATATTTTAGAAATAATATTTGATGACAGTTACAATCCTGATTGAACATGCCTCTTGAATCAGCTTGGTATATAGCAGGCAAATGCGTGTGATGCAAACAATGCTTGCAAATGGAAACTCCGTTTGAGCCCCGGAATGCATGTCCCTTGATAATATGTTCATCAAGAGGAAGCAAAATAAAAATATAATCAAACCAATAACTTGTGTATGTGTATATATATATATATACACACACAGTCATGTGAAAAAGAAAGTACGCCCTCTATGAATTCTATGGTTTTAATTATCAGGACATAATAACAATTTTCTGTTCCTTAGCAGGTCTTAAAATTAGGTAAATACAACCTCAGATGAACAATAACACATGACATATTACACCGGGTCATGATTTATTTAACAAAAATAAAGCCAAAATGGATTAGCCATGTGTGAAAAGGATGGGTTAAGAGGGTATTTTGAGTGGAAGGCCCGGACGAACCTGGGGGAATGTAATTGATCCCGGGAGATCCAGGATCAGCCTTCGGGGCCAAAGCCCCTCCTATGGACGAGATATTGGAGGCCTCCCCTTGATATCCTGGAATCCAGTACAGACTGTACTTCGAACTCTTGTTGTCCGTCTATAAGAAGGGGTTCCGGTGGTGAGGCCGGGGCAGGAGAGTGAGAATCCTGTACGCACGGTTTCAAAAGGGATGTGTGGAACACGGATGGGATACGCTGTAATGCGTAGCTCACCACAAAAGAGGCGCGACCGCGAGGCTGAGGTAGGGATTTGTATAGAACGCCGACCACAACCATGAGGGCGCGTCTAGAGTGCAGGATAGTCTTGCAAGCCGGGTCAGGGTTATACAAAACAGCATAAACGTGATACTTGCCGGGTCTAGGAGTGGAGAGTAGCGGATCATTGGGGTACGTAGCCGGGGTCAGGGTTAGAGAGAGCAGTGTCGTCATAAGGCCAAAGCCAGGGTCAGTGCAGGAGAGAGCAGACTCATCGTTTTCCAAAACCAGGGTCAGTGCAGGAGAGAGCAGACTCATCGTTTTCCAAAGCCAGGGTCAGTGCAGGAGAGTGTCAAAAGGTCAAAGTCCAAGGCAGGTTCAGGCAGCAAGATAAAGGCAGACAAGGCAGGATGCGGTGAGATGCAGCATCACAAAACAGGAGTTATGCTCGGCAAGGAAGGAGAGTTCAGACAAGGTATTTAAAGGGCCTCCCACCAATGGGAGACATACAGGAAGCAGAAGCGCCCTCCCTGATAGGCTGCTGGATCATGCAGGTGCATCCTATTTCACAGCCGATTGAGGTAGAGGTGGGACCTCCAGAGAGCGCGCGCGTAACCCGCTCGTCATGCTTACGACACGGTTGCACGCCATTCGTGTGCGCCATGGCACCCGCATCAGTATGGGGACGGAGACTGGAGGCGGGATCCGCGGAGACAGAGGAGGGACGCGTGGAACTGCTGAGCCACATAGCTCTGACGTCAGAGCAGGGGCGGGACTGAGAGACGCAGGCCGCAGACTGCCGGGGAGAGCGCGCACTGCGCATGCGTCGCACATCAATGCTGCAGGTAGGAGACTGCAACCTGGACATGGGAACCGCGGAGACCGACGGAACCTGTGCACTGCCCGCGTGCCGCGCATGAGTACCACTGCTGAGATGCCCTCCTTGAGTGCCACTGGATCCTGACAGACAGGTGAGGGTTAAGTGGACAGAACCGCAAGAATGGCGAATCCTCACATACGCATGGAAGTCGGTAATTGTAAGCAATAGGCCACCGGATTGATCCTTTCGGAGATGGAAATGGGCCAATCAATCTTTGTGCTAGTTTCACTGTGGGTACCTTTAGCCAAATGTTCATGGTGGAAAGCCATACTTTATCCCCTGGATTGTATGCTGGGGTTCTTCGTCGATTTCGGTCCGCCTGTTTTTTCTGTAGGAAAACTGCTCTCTTGAGATTCATTTGAATTATCTCCCATGAGTTCTGTAATTGTTGGATGCTGTTATCCGCTGCTAGTACCCTAGATCTGGGTCCTGTCATGAGAAGTGCTGATGGGTGAAAGCCATAATTGATGAAAAACAGTGACTCCATCGTTGATTCGCTCCGTAAATTATTGTGGGAGAACTCTGCCCAGGGTAGAAGATCTGTCCTCTTGTCCTGGTTATCGGATATAAAACATCGAATAAATTGTTCTAACGATTGGTTAGTACGTTCTGTCTGACTGTCTGCCTAACCCTAACCTCTAGCATTGATAAAAGTATGTTCCTGATGTGCAAGACCTGTGTAAAAGATTGACTCTGGCCTCTAGCATTGATAGAAGTTAGTATGTTTGAATAGCAAAAGGTGTTTTTTTTTTTTTCCCTCTTAACTCTGCTGCTAATTGACCAACTAGAACAAGCTGATTTATTGGGGAGGGGGAGGGTCATGTGACTGCTTTAGCTGTATATAACTAAGACCCTTACTGCATTTGCAGGAACTGCTTTGCCATGATATAGTGAGCCATTTAATGTGAGCTTTTTAAGTGAGAATTTATAGTTAGACTAAGTGAGCTTTTTAAGTGAGAAGTTATAGTTAGACTAAGTGAGCTTTTTAAGTGAGAAGTTATAGTTAGACTAAGTGAGCTTTTTAAGTGAGAAGTTATAGTTAGACTAAGTGAGCTTTTTAAGTGAAAAGTTATAGTTAGACTATAGTTTGACTAGAGGTGACTGGTGACTGCATCTTTCTGCAAACTCTTTTACTCACGACAACAAACGGTAAGCTATTCAGATCACACTATGATCCCAAACTTGCTAACCTGCCTATTTCAACCCGCCACCCCTTTACAACTTATTTCACTGCAGCTTCTCCCAAAACTGAGTGCACAATACACTGAAACCCTGAATTGACTCTAGCATCGCAATGCACCATAACATTTGACAAGGAACAGGCAAACCCCTGCTGTTTAGTCTGCACACACTCACTTTGTTCACAGCAGCTCCTTGCAGCACTGCCTACCTCTGGCATAATGAACCTGCTATGTATAGTAACTTTTTTCTTTCTCCTGGCCTCATGGAGATGTTACTCCCTCTATACACTACAAACTCCTCCATCCTGGCCCACACCCAACATCACCATACACCCTGGACTACTCAAAAGCCTTGCACTATCTACTGAATGTTGGTGGAGAACTCTAAAAAGCAGCACACCAACCACTGCTCACTCTTATAGCAAACACCACAAATTTACAACCTACAAACAACTACCCAAATTCCTACTTGTACTGTTACTCTCTTTAGCAGGTGATATTGAACCTAACCCAGGTCCTCCCATTTCAGCTCTGTCCCATGCCCCTGAGAATTTCACCTTTAAATTCCAAAAAGGGCTATCTGTGTCGCCCATATAAATATCCGGAGCCTGCTGCCCAAACTGGACGAACTAAGGGCATGGTGCCTTATGCATAAACCCAAAGCCATCATTCTTACAGAAACATGGCTATCCCCTAAAACCCCTGATGCAAATATCGCCATGTTTAGGAGAGATAGGTCAAAGAGAGGAGGAGGGGTGTTATTTTATATTGCAGACACCTTACAATTTACACTGTTAAATTGCCCACCAAGCCCATCCTCTTTTGAAATTCTAGTTGGCAAAATCTGCCTCCCCTTTTCTAAGCCCATCTTGCTTGCTGGCATCTACCGCCCCCCTAAAGCCCCTCTACAATCCCTGACTGATATCACCCAATTTCTTGGCTCCATTTCCTCTCTGAATGAGAAGAGTGAGCTGCTAGTTCTTGGAGATTTCAACTTCTATTGGCTTGACCCTAAAAACCACAAAATCACGATAAAACTCAAGTCACTTAACCTATCGCAACTCATTTCCCAACCCACACGGATAAACCTGAAATCGCATAACCATTCCTTGCTAGACTGGATTCTCTCCTCAAACCCCAGCAGAATCCAATCCTCTGGCATCCTTCCTGACATTTTCAGTGACCATGCAATAGTGTACTGTGTAAGGAAAATTAAATTGCCCCAATCAAGCCCTAAAGTTCTCCTCACTAGAACATTTAAAAACTTTAACCCACAACAGTTTCTGGATGACCTTACCAACTGCCCATGGCACAGAATCAATTTAATTCCCGACCCTGATTCTGCGCTTGACTATTTCCAATCAGAGTTCTTAAAACTCTGCGATACCCATGCTCCACTACGCAAAATAAGGGTACGGGGGGCCCACCTTCCATGGGTTAAAACTGACCTTATTGCACTCTACCAGCTCAGGGATAGCTTGTGGAAAAGCTACAAAGTAACTGGCATTACCAAGGATCTCAATCACTACAGATGCACGCGGAACATGTGCACAAGGCAAACAAGGCATGCAAAAGCACAATATTACTCTGACAATCTCAACCAGAATACAACAAACCCAGCTAACTTCTGGAAGGTTATCAACAACATATTCCAGCCTCCTAACCACCAAGAACCAAGTAATATCACTAAGGGGGATATTACTCTGACAGACCCCACTGACATTGCAAATGCATTCAATGCTTACTTTGTGGGGTGCGTGTCAGGGTTCTGCTCGCCACAAACCAGGACCGGACCGCGAGGCTGAGGTGGGGTTGTAAAAGCACCGACCTGAGACCGCGCAGACTGATCCGGATTGCGCAGTTCGTTGTCGTACATCGCAGGATCAGGATAGGAGAAGACAGCGTCGTCATTGTACAAGCCAGGGTCAGGGCTGGAGATATCAGGATAAACATTGTTCAAGCAAGAGTTTGGCAACATGTAGTCAGGAGAGCCCCGCTTCAGCTTAGGAGCGCGGGGTTGGGCTCTGCGCGAGCGACGGCCATGGCCCATGGTGCTGGTCACAGGAGATGGTAAGTAGACCAGCGTAGCACACCGCTTGCTGCACGGGTGAACCAGTGCTACAGCGCAAGAGTCCTGAGCGGCTGGGGAATCCTCTGTAACAGCGCAGGAACCAGGACACGGCCTCTCTAGATTAGGGAAAGAGTAGGCCCCAGGAACCAGGAAGCTGAAGATCCACAGGGAAACCTCCGCTACAGTGCAGGAATCAGGAGACTGAAGGGCGCGGGGGATACCTTTGCCTCAGTGCAGGAAAGCAGGAAGCTGAAGACATAGGGGATACCTTTGCTTCAGCGCAGGAGAACAAGCGGGAGCTTGAAGGAAGCTGAAGGACGCAGGGCGGAACCTCCGTATCAGCATAGGAGAACAAGCGGCTTGAAGGGAGCTGAAGGACGCAGGGCGGAACCTGGTATCAGCATCGGAGAACAAGCGGCTTGAAGGAAGCTGAAGGACGCAGGGCGGAACCTGGTATCAGCATAGGAGAACAAGCGAGGGCTTGTGGCAAAACAGTCGACATCCAGTTAGGACTATGCTCGGCCAGGAGCATTATGGGCAAGCAATACTTAAAGGCCAGCGGGCCAATCCCCGGCGGGGGTGTGAAGGTACTGCCCCTAATGAGTGAATGCAAGTATAGTTTGCAATGAAAGGCTGCACAGCTGCAGTAGATACCAGAGGGAGTGTGTATTGCTTTGATGAGTGAATCCAGGCTGCAGCAAACCTCAGGAGAGCTGATCCAGAACTGCACCGGTCTGCAAGGTAAGGCAACCAGTAAACCATGGAGCTGATTCCTTACAGTGCGCCACTAACTTATTAGCAAAACGCAGCCCAAACCACAAACCTGAATCTCATCCTGGGAGTACCCCTATTGTCCCACCCCCTCCCAAAACTGCCCACAATTTTCAATTTGGCCCAGTATCTGAAGAGGAGATTATACAAGCGCTCCTCAAACTAAAACTAAGCAGCCAATGTGGACCTGACTTACTACAATCTAGGTTCCTACGACTTGGTGCCCCAGCCATTGCTAAACCAATTGCGTCCACACTCAACTCTATCCTGTCTGCAGGCCATATCCCTAAGACCTGGAAAACTGCCAGAGTTGTCCCAATCTTCAAAAGTGGGGACAAAAACACTGTCTCAAACTACAGGCCAATCTCACTTCTCCCAATTCTATCCAAAGTCATGGAAAAATGTGCCCACTCTCAATTAAGTGATTTCTATACCAAGACAAATTTCCCTAGCCAATTCCAGTCTGGGTTTCGTCCCAAACACTCCACCGTAACTACCCTGCTAAAAGTTTGCAATGAAATCCTGTGTGGAATGGAACGGTGTCAACTCACTAGTGTAGTATTCCTAGATTTTGCAAAGGCTTTTGACACAGTTGATCATGCTATCCTGCTCAACAAACTCCAGAGCTCTGGAATAGGGAAGCTTGCTTTAAACTGGTTTCAGTCCTACCTATCAGGAAGATCCCAACATGTGTCCATCTCAGGCTCTAACTCCAAACCCCTGGACATCACCTGTGGTGTCCCGCAAGGCTCTGTTCAGGGGCCCCTACTCTTCTCAGTGTTCATTAATGATCTTACCACAGCTTGTAAGGAAACCTCAATACACATGTATCCAGACGACACAATCCTATATGCACACAGCCATAGCCTCTCTAACCTTCAACACATAATTCAGTCTGACTTTTTGAGACTCGAAAACTGGATTTCCCAAAACAAACTGTTTTTAAACACTGACTAGACTGTAACAATGGTATTCGGGACCAAGACTAAATTTTTAAAGCTTCCAGTGACTGAGCTCCTGATTAGAACCAACGCTAACACCACCCTAACCCCTGTCACTAGTTTTAAATATCTGGGCTTATGGTTTGACTCCCACTTAACATTCGGGATGCACATTGATATCCTGACAACCAAGACCTATGCCAAACTAGGGGCACTTTACAGGAACAAATCCTCCCTAAGTCTCCTGGTCAGAAAGTGTATCGCACAGCAGATGGTAATGCCAATTATTGACTATGGAGACATAGTATACGGCTCGGCACCTCAAACCCACCTTAGCAAACTTGACACCCTCTACAATTCAATTTGTCGTTTTGTTCTCCAATGCAACTACAACACACATCACTGCGATATGCTGAAAGAACTAGATTGGTCATCACTAGAGTCTAGGCGCAAAGTTCACCTTTCCTGTCTTGCCTTTAAATTCTTCATGGGCAAGCTACCCAGCTATCTGAACAAGCTCCTCACCCCTACCACATGCAGCACTTATCACCTGAGATCAGACTCCAAAAGACTGTTCATGGTCCCAAGGCTCAACAAAGTATCCGAACGTTCCTCCTTCTCCTACCGTGCACCCCAAAACTAGAACAACCTACCAGAGACTCTCACATCCACCACCAGTTTAAGTTCTTTCAAATCTAAGGCTGTCTCACATTTTAATCTGGTCTGTAACTGTTTCATATGCCCATAATATATATTTTCTTTAACTGTGCACGCAATGTCTTGTATATAATGTATACCCTGTTCATTTATGTAACTGTATTTGTAACCATGTATTATTTGTTTTTCTCTGTACCCAGGACATACTTGAAAACGAGAGGTAACTCTCAATGTATTACTTCCTGGTAAAATATTTTATAAATAAATAAATAAAATAAGTTGGTCTGGGGATGGTAACCAGAAGAAAAATTAAGAGAGATCTCCAGTTGCTGCCAACATTTAGAAATACATTGGGAACCCCAATCTGAGACAATAACCTGAGGGACCCCATGGAGACTAAAAATTTCTTTGACAAAAATTTCAGAAAGCATGGAAGCATTCGTCAGGCCCCTAATAGGAATAAAGTGAGCTTGCTTGGAGAAACAGTCCACCACTACCAGAATAGTGTTTATGCCTTTAGATATTGGTAGTTCTACAATAAAATTCATAGATAAATAGGTCCATGGACGATCTGGGATTGGAAGAGGTTGTAGTAACCCTGTGAGTCTGTTCCGAGGGAGTTTTATTTTGAGCACATGTAGGGCATAAGGCGACAAATTCTTTGATCTCCCTCCAAATTCCTGGCCACCAGAAAGTCCGTTCTAGCAGATCAGTGGTTCTCCAAGTGCACAGATGTCCCAAACTCTTGGAGGAGTGACCCCATTCCAGAACCTTCCTATGATATGCAGGTGCGGTAAACAGGTGACCCTCTTGGACTTTGAGACCCTTTGAGGGATGTTGGACTGACCTTGAACGATGTTCTCCAAAGAATCTAAGATGTTCGCGGAGATTATGCATGCTGGAGGCAGTGTAGTGTTTTCTGGTCTTCTGCCTTGTTGTCCAGCAGGAACTGATGGGAGAGTGCATCTTCCTTGATGTTCTTAGAGCCAGGTAGATAAGAAATGCTAAAAGTGAACCGAGAAAAAAAAAGTGACCATCGAGCTTGCCGTGACCCCAAACGACGAGCCCTTTCAATGTATAGGAAAGGAGGTTTTTGTGATCCGTCAGTATGGTGAAAGGGTTTTCAGTCCTCTTGAGAAGGTGCCTCCATTCTTCTAGAGCCATTTTGATGGCCAGATGTACTCGATTGCCTACATCATAATTTTGTTAGGCCGGGTAAATTTCTTGGAGAAGAAAGCGCACAGGTGAAGTTTGGCAACAAGATAAGGCAAAGCAACAGGAAGCTGGAGGTAAGCACACAAATAAAAACAAGTTTATGCTCAGCCAATTTGCAAAGGGGCTGGCTGAGTATATAAAGCACAGAGAGCCTGTAGACGGACGCTCACAGAGGTACATAATTGGAGACTTTTGTAAGGTGAAATTATAACAAGGCTTTATTGTGCCTTTTCCTTAACATCAGGAAACCATCCAAACACAGGGGGGGGGGGGGACAAAGCTTCTATTCACTTGGGAGTATTTCTAGTGAAATACTATGCAATTCACAACTCCCTTAGATAAGCATGTCTCCCAGCTCCAAACACATAGCATGAAATGAACAGATATAAAAAGTCTTGTTAATAAAAGTCTTATCTGTTAGCTGGCTGCTGTGGGGGAAGCTTCTCTGCTCTCCTGGAACCGCACCTGTGTGTGCACAGAAAATGTCAGCATCCAGGTTTAGAAGTCTTATTTGTAAGCTCCAGAGATCTGTGTTCTCTTGGTCAGTCTCTCCTGGGAGACTCAAGAACCTCTGCTCTGTCTCCAAAGTTCAGCTCACACATGAGCTAAGGAGTCACTTCCTGTCTTACAAGACAGGCTTTTGTAAGCAATCTAATCAGGCAGGTGGTGTTAGTTAATTGCCTACCAGCAGTTAACCACCACACTGCTGGATTAGAGGCACATGACTTGAACAGGGATAACTCCCCTGTTACATACCTCCCCTGTTTGTGGGAAGCTCGGGCTTGCCACGGCCAAAGCCCATCCTTCCACTCTCATTCTACATATCTCTGTGACTTGAATGAGAGTGGATGGAGGAAGAGAACCCTCAGTCCTGCTGGGATTGGAGACCTTTCTCCAGTTTATGCGTGTCTCCTCCTGAAGGTGCTTGAGATCAGCACCCCTCAGTCGCTCGAGGAGGACTTTTTCTAAGTATAGTCTTTTTTCTACATGCGCGGTCATGAGATTTCCCTCGCGTCAGGTGCTCGTCTTATTGTAGGCATACTGTATGGCAGCAGTTGCAGAGCATTTAAAAACAGCCCTTTGAGTTTTCCGCTCTTGAAGCTGTCTCTCTGCCCTTTTCCCACTCAATGGGGTTGCAAGTTCAGCCTCTTTGAGGTTAAGTTGCAATTCCACACCCACTTCCAGAGAATGTCCCATCTTTTCAGCTTCATCAGCTAAGGATTCTTCTGGTTTTGATACAGCACGTGTACCTTCTTTTGTTGCCTGTTGGGTGGCTGAAGGTTTTGCTAGTGCTTGTTTAGGTACTTCAAATTTTGCAACCTTGTCTTTCAGATGAGCGGTTTTCCCAGCTCTCACTGTACCCTTGTCTTCATGGGTTTTTGAGGCTGTGGGATACTGACGCTTAGTCAGGGTCAATACTTGTCCTTGTAGGACTGTAATCTCATCCGCGAGAGATCCCTGTTTTTTTAGTGCGTCTTGCAAGTCTCTTCTCAGGGAATTTATCTGCACGCTTTGCTTTCTCTGAGCTTGCTTCCACATTTTTATTGCATTGTGAAGCACTATGAATTTCTTTGCTTGGGTCACAGTTACTTGTTTTAGTTTCTGGACCTTCTTGTGCTCCCTTTTGTGCCGGGTCACCTGGGTTCTAAGCTTGGCCTCTAGCGATGCTTTGGTGACGCTCAGGGTAGCCTTCAGTTTCTCATGCTGCTTTGCGGGGGCATACTGGGTCATCAGACGTTCCTGCAACACTTGAATTTCTTTAACAGCCTGCAGATTTTCTTCCTGCAGAGTTCGCTGCTTCTCCTCGGCCTTCTCGAGGTGCGTACGCAGACCTTGCAGTTGGTTCTGCAGTCGGTGCTCTGCATCAAACTTCTCACCTTCCAAAAGTCTATTTATTTCCTTAAGCTCGTGTAGCTTTTCATACTTTTCCTTGACTTCGTCTGTCAACTGAAAATTTTCTTCTTTGAGTTTTAAGTTTTTTCTTTGTAATCTTAAATGTTCTCCTTTTTCAGTCTCTGTACTATTCAGGGCCTCTTTGCAGTCCTCCTTCCATTTACGCACATCTGCTTTGAGGATGACAGTCTCCTGGCGTGAGACATCCTTCTCTAGGTTGAGGGTCTGAAGCTCCTTCTGGGAGACTTGGAGATTTGTATTAAGATTGACAATCGTTTCTTTAGAAATGTCCAGCTCCTCAGTGAGACTGTGTAGTTACTTTCTGGAAACTTCCAGGTCTGTGCGGCAGCTGTTGGTCTCATGATGTGAGGCATCCAGTGCTCTGCGGAGTGTCTGAAACGCTTTCTGAGATACGTCCACCTCTATCCGGACACTGTTGATCTCCTGTTGTGAGGCATCCAGCTCTATGCGAAGAGTGTGAACCTCTTGCTGGAAGACTGTCATCTGCTTCAGTGCCTCCTCATACTTCTGCTTTAGCGTAGCCACCATTTTATCAGATTTGCTCTGCTTTTCATCCATGGTGGAAATAGTAGCATTTGCAGTATCTAGCTCAGTCTTGAGATCGTCCAATTCTGTCCTGGCGAAAGAGTACATTGCGAGCACATATTCCTGTAGCTTCACGTTATTTTTCTGTAGCTCTGTGTAACCATCTTCCTTTTGTTTCAATTGTTCACGGAGCATATCACAGTCATGCCTGGCATTTTTCAGGGCATCTTCAGGGCTGGTCAAGGGATCGTCACTCACTGGTTCCGGCTCCACTTCCCTGGGATGGTTGGTTGAGGGTTCCTCCCTGTTGGCACCGGACAGACACTTCTTTGGGGTACACGACTTCTGCCTTGGGCCCTCTGGATATTCGGTTAACCGTGGGACGAATTCTCCATTTTCTCTAGGCTGCAGGGCAACTCGGTCCCCCTTTTCCTCAACAGGATCTGCGGACGTGTCTGTTCCTTCCACGGTAAGTGAAGAACCGCTTTTCTTTTTCCGCTTTTTTGTTTTGGATGACTCCGTCCCATTCGGAATACTGGGGTCTCCTTCTTTATTTGATACTTTAGCAGCTTCATTATATACGCCAGGCTTTTCTTGCAGTTGCTTTAGCTGACAGAAATATTGGGTGATCTGCTGCTCCCGCTCTTTCTCTTGTCGACCATATTCGTCATCATTCGTCTTTTCTGTTCGTGCCGGGTTCAGGCACCCCCACCATTCTTGGGGCGTTTTGTGGGTGTGACTCGGTTCGGGGTCCTCGTATGAGATGTCTTCCTCTTTATTGGACTGGAAGGGCCACTCTTCCGTGGGGTAGGGATCATTACAGGAACGCTGCATCTTGTCCTCCATTTTTAGGCTATCAGGTGTAATTTTCTTCCTGACCTCAGGAGGCGCTATTGCAGCTGTTGCCACTGTATTTGCTAGAACCCCCAATTGTGGTAGTCCTACAGGTGGGCATATTTTGCTTGTAGAGGTCATAGCTCTCACATGCATCTCTGTAGACTTTTCTTTCTCTGGTAAGTTTTACAATATCAGCAGTACTGTGCATGCATTTTCTCTTATCAGGTATACAAGATGTGCAGTTGCTACACTACCGACACACTTTATTGAAGTGTGGTCGGTACCGCAAGCCGGGAAATCTCCCGGCTTGCTAGTGGCCGCCCCTCGGCGTGCCGCGCGTCATAGACGCGCGGTCACGCGTCATCGGGAGCGTGCGCCCCCTGCACGCGTGTCCAGGGGCTCCCCGAGGGAGCCCTGGTGTCCCGCGATCGCGGGACAGCGGCAGGGGGTTCCGGGGGACCCGGCGGACCCGGCAGCGGTAGGGAGAGCGCCCCGATCGGTGGGCGCTCTTCCGCTGCTTCGGCGTGCGCCCGTCACACTCGGGCGCGCGCCAGGCTACTGCTGCGGCACAGAACGGGCAAATGCTCGAATAAACTGTGCCGCAGCAGTAGGTAAAAACGTCTATTTGCTTTACACCATTTACTTGCTAGGTGGATTCCTCCGCTTCTGCAACAGAATTTGGTTTTCTGCTTGAGTTCAGTAATTTTCAGTCTCATCTTTGGGTATTATGGCATTCGCACTTCACACTTTTGGTGTCTGTTTTGCTCCCAAGATATTTATAGGCAGACTTTTCTACTTGCAGAAAAAAAAACATTCTTTGCAGTGGAATATTTCTTTCACTCCCGGCAGGGTGACTCAACACTCAACAATTGGCTTTGGAATACCTTTTACACAGTTCAGCAATCCCTTTTTCCCCTGTAGGGCAATTTTACACTCAGCATTTGTTTGCTAAAAATTCCCCTGCTTCAGCACAGTCTTGTATCAATTTTCACACTTTTCTGCATATACTCCATTCACAGCTGGTAGCCCTATGCGGTGTGGCAACCTTTATTTGCAAAATCAGTACCACTCGTTGGTCACAATCTATATTCACTGCTTCAGCGAAACTTTTGAAAACAACAAACACCTATCCTTTTTAAGGGCTGACTCACTTCTTGAACCCTGACTATGGCTGGAAGGCAAAACCCCTATTTCAATGACCATATTACACTTTGTGATAGGCAAATAAGGTTTAGCTGCTTCAGCAGTCTCTCTCCTCTTGGGATTGGGGGAAAAGGGTCCATCTGTGGGGTTTTTTAAGTTTCAGTGCAGTGGTGTGTATCACTTTAACTCTGGTCTCTGCTGCATGAGAATTTCTTTTTTTTTTTTTTTTTTTAAGTTGCTCAGACTGTTTGTAGGCAAAAAGCATAAAACAAATTTCACAGAAAATATCTCCGGTCCTTTCTAACTTCAAAGACAACCTCTCATACCACTTCTGACACCATATGCAGACGGACACTCACAGAGGTACACAATTGGAGACTTTTGTAAGGTGAAATTATAACAAGGCTTTATTGTGCCTTTTCCTTAACATCAGGAAACCATCCAAACACAGGGGGGGAACAAAGCTTCTATTCACTTGGGAGTATTTCTAGTGAAATACTATGCAATTCACAACTCCCTTAGATAAGCATGTCTCCCAGCCCCAAACACATAGCATGAAATGAACAGATATAAAAAGTCTTGTTAATAAAAGTCTTATCTGTTAGCTCGCTGCTGTAGGGGAAGCTTCTCTGCTCTCCTGGAACCGCACCCGTGTGTGCACAGAAAATGTTAGCATCCAGGTTTAGAAGTCTTATTTGTCAGCTCCAGAGATCTGACAACGGTGTGCACGCATGGGAGGTGCATGGCATGGGATGAGCGCATTGCCACCAGGTTTGATCACCCTGATGACATCACAGGCGTGAGTCTGCATGAGCTGCCTCTTGCTGCAGCATGCGTGCGCAGACGTGGGTCCGTGTGCATCCCTGGTTTGGTTGCATGACGCATCTGAGGGGCGGGGCTTAGCCGCGGACCTGACAGCTGTGTACCAATAGGCAGGGGCGGAGTCGGTAGTAGCTGTGGGGTAATGGATTGAATTAACCCCTTGAGTGCCTGTGTCTATGCGACATCTGAGCATAGTCAGACCATTATAAGCACTACTACATATTATGATGATAGCCTTAAACTGGGACATATATGGTACCTACACGCCATTAATACCCATTACCATCTGTATATAGATATTCCTCTTTTTTATTTAGGGACATCAAGTTATATATTAATATGATTCCCCCACAATTCTCTCTAGAGGATATTATCCATGTTTACAAGTATACTACTCTACCATTAAGTAAGTTGATGAATATGGAATCTACCGCATATACGCGGTGTACCCTTCAGGTCCACACTGACCAAGTATACTAAGAAACATGATATAAAGGCTATCATTTATACATGAAAGGAGGAGTACCAATTATTTACATCTGTACCTTGCTTTGATTGGTTATCTAAACCACCACACATCTATATACACAACCTTCATCTAGGGGTCTCTATATATATATATATCCTAATTTAGAGATTTAGGATCTATATTTACATTTTTTAACCATTATGTGTATGAATAAAATTATTTTAACTGTTTGTCTTTAGTCGCACATTTAGACCTTGATATAATACAATTCTGGTCTGCAGTGCGCCATCATTTGGGACCTTCCAAGTGTACCCTGTCTTACCAACATAGTACACCCATTTAGACTTATTCTATTCATTCCCAGGCAGCACGCAACCTCACCCAGGGGCTTTGAGCGAGGTTACCCACATCTTACAATAACACTTTATAACGTGTCGTTTGTTTTTGATATATACCAAACATTATGTGCATTTATTTTATTTTTGCCCAGTTATGTAATAAGTATGTGACTGTGATGAAAGGTTAGTAGAGACATTGGATTACATATAACTACATTAGCGGCTCTCATTGTGTAGGACAGGGGTGCTCAACTTCAGTCCTCAAGGTGCCCCAACAGGTCTGGTTTTCAGGATATCCCAGCTTCAGACGACAGAGAAGCCCAATGCTACATCCAACATGACAAAAATACACAGTAAAATACTTATATATTCTCTTGAGAAAGGGTCATTTAGTTTAACCCTTTGGCCAAATGAGCCTCTGACTGAGCCACCTGTGCTGAAGCTGGGATATCCTGTAAACTTGACATGTTTGGGAGGGCTTGAGGACTAGAATTGAGCACCCCTAGTGTAGGAAAAAAAGCATTCAACTCTCCAAAATAACAGATAATTTGGGCACCCTGGGAAGTGAAGATAAGTTCGTGACTCAAGACCCCACTGACCATGAATAACAAGGGAGCAAATCAACTGGAAACCCCTCTTTAGCTAGGTCCCCAGTGCAGCCGGCGGTGCGTGCGACCATGCGCGCGACTCTCACCAGTCCCTTACCTGCTCCCTGGCTGTCCCCAGTCCCTTTACTCTCCCAGGCTCACTGTGCACTGTGATGCATCAGCTGGCAGTGGCTACAGCCAGTTTGTGATACCGAGCGGCGACGCGTCACATGGTTTGGCAGGGAGCCAATCAGAGAGGTGTGGGAGCGGGAGCGAGGGGGGGTGGGAAAGTCTGCTGAGCTGCCTGTGTGAGTGTGTGTGTGTGTTATGTCTGTGTGTGTGTGTGGGGTGGGCATGGTTTGTTTTTTTTAGTTTGGCCGGTGTCATGGCCCCGCCCCCTCATCATGGCCATGCCCACACAGCCCATTTTGCCCCCTCCCCTCTCCCGATCCTCAGAACACCGACTGCAGATCGCGGTATAGCGCTCTGCACGTGCCGCCAGGTCGCAAGGCGGACGTGCAGTTGCATGCAGTGGGGCCTCAGCCTTACACAAGAAATGCCATGTGCTTTCTACTAACATGTTTTCGTGTTTGTTCTTAGCGTAAGCCATGACTTCTGCTCACTCTTTCATTCTGGGGCCCATGTGTTCTGCCCACTCCCTGCTGCTGTACTGTGGCTGCTAAGAAACATAACAATGAAATCATCTTATGAGCTACTTTGCCTCCAGGTCCTTCCGAATGTTCATTGTTAGCTCTCCCTCACCAGATGGCCAGAGCTCCGGATTGAAACCCGCTGCTCCCGCCATGATTCTCTTTGGCCTCAGGAGTATTGTGAATAATTAGCATCATTTTCTGAATCCCTTTTATAAAAGCATTGGGCCCCATGTTTGCCAAGTGGTGCAAAGTCATTAAGACACCTACAAGTGAATGGGCTGTAAGGTATTTCTGGCTCTCGAACGTGTCTTAGCACGGCATAACTTTGCTTAGTGAATGTAGAGCTTCATGTTTCCAATTTTAGCTTTAACTGAACATCACAGGACACTGACTTATTTAACAGAAGTAGGATCTTCAGTCCCCTTTCCAAATAGTATGATGAAATAAATAGTAATGCGGAGTATGACTAACGTAGAGAACTGCATTTTGAAATAATAGTGGGCATCATTCAATAACTTCCCACTGTTGGTGCCCTTAAGCCCCTTAATACCACAGGAGAGCCACGAGTCTGCACTAATGTTTGAGTACGATATTAAGTAGGGGGTGTGAATGGAATTAGACACCTTCCCAGCACCGGAAGACTTCTTATGGCTTATTCACTTCAATAGACTGGAAGGTGATTTATGGCAGAATTGATTAGTAAATATGAAGCTGTATGTTTGCTCTATTAAAGAACAGACAATGTTGCAAGGTCGTTGTATCAGCACCAACACACAGGCCCAGTGACAGTGTATACTGGGCACTCCAGAATTGGGGATATCCCTTCTTCAGCACAGGTGGCTGAATCAGTGGGGCAGTCATAATGACTGAGCCACTGATTGAGCTACCTCTGCTGAAGCAGGGATATCCTTAAACCCTGATCTGATGGTGGTCCCTGGGAACTTGAGTTGGCCACTCCTGGTTTAGGGGTACATAGTGTACAGTTTAAACATAAATCATTTAATGCCTCACACCTCTTTGATACTTCACATGGACGATTGCTCATAAACTATTTATTTCGACAAAAAGAGAAGAAATAGATTGAATATGGCCGGATAAAAAAAACAAAAAAAAAAAGATAAGAATGTGTGTTTGTGCATTAATTACATTTTCACTCACATTCACACAAAAAAAACATTTCCTGGGAGTTTGCATTGTTCAATATAATACTGAATAGTTCCCTTTTATAACAGAGGAAATTATTTGGGTGCTATGTAGAAAGCTACTTGTACAATGAAATTAAGGATAAAACCTCTGTGCAGCTGTGGGGTATTATGTGCAGAGTGGGGTATTATGTGCAGAGTGGGGTATTATGTGCAGAGTGGGGTATTATGTGCAGAGTGGGGTATTATGTGCAGAGTCGGGACTTGGACTGCCGGGATTGGAAATTTGTTTCAGGCTCCAAATAACACAAGTTAAAAATATCCATTGGTTTTTATCTTTTGCAAATTCACGGTCTTGTACCCCTATTCTTAATGTAGCCATGTATCCTCTTGGCTACTAATCTGCCCTGCCTATCACATAATCCCTAGTACCAGTGCAGGCAGTGTTAGGGTTAATCTGGGTTTTCCCCTGCAGTAAGCAGCTCCCTTGAGTGACAGGAGGGGTGGGACTATAGCCTGTGTACTTTCCTATCAGGGGCTCAGACCTAAGACCTTCCCCCTGGAGGAGCAGCAGAGCCTACATTTAGTGGTTCTGGTAGTGGTTCTGGAGAGTTCTGAGTGTTGGGAGAGACCATCTCCCTCAGTGAAGTGGGGTACTACCCCTTATTCTGTCAGAGAATAAGGGAGCTAAGGATAGACCCTTGGGACTTCAAGATCCCTGGGTTGAGTCCAGGGACCCTTGGAATAAGTGTACCTGTTGTATGCTGATGAACAATAAAGACCTGTTCCTGTTTTATATTTGTGCCTGAGAGTGCAGTTCATCGGGGGAGTACCGGAGGGTTTTCCTGCAGGGACTGCACCCAGTTCTACTGGGGCTTGCTGGATATGGAGGCGCTGCACCAAGAACCCTAAAGCCTGTCCTGTTCATCCCCACTACCACCGGCAGACACTCAGTATCCTGTAAGCCTAGCAGGTGAGCAGCACAACAACCCTAGGTAACAGTAAAAATCTCCCACAGGGTGTGGGAAAACCTGTTACATTAACATAATGTTAAATAAGTTTGGATAAGTTACGGTACTCAATGCTCTTGGGTCTGGTTCTTCAATTTTTAATTCCAGTGTAATTTCCTGGAAACACTGATGAATGGCTTCTATGCACTGAAACGTTGGACGCTGATATGGTTTACTTAAGTCATTAAATTGATTATGGTTTGACCTTCTTTGCTTTTTGTTGTGTTATTGGTGTGCTGGACTTGAGTGGTTTTTTTTGTCATGTCCATACGACATCATCCATAGAATTACAGGAAAAAACAAATAAAAACAGTACATAGTCCTAAAGAAAGCAACGTGTGCGCATGCAATTAACACATGAATGTGACACTATACTGTAGGTCAGTGGTGGCTAACTTCAGTCCTGAAGGACCACCAACAGGCCAGCTATTAGTGATATCCCTGCTTCAGTATATGTGGCTATTGTAGACTGCACCAATTGTGCTGAAGCAGGTGTATCCTGAAAACCCTGGCCTGTTGGTGGCTGTAACAGGGGACTTATCCCTGTTCACAAATGTGCCTCTAATCCAGCAGTGTGGTGGTTAACTGCTGGTAGGCAATTAACTAACACCACCTGCCTGATTTAGATGGCTTAGAAAAGCCTCTCTTGTGAGACAGGAAGTGACTCCTTAGCTCACGTGTGAGCTGAACTTTGGAGACCGAGCAGAGGTTCTTGAGTCTCCCAGGAGAGACTGACCAAGAGAACACAGATCTCTGGAGCTGACAAATAAGACTTCTAAACCTGGATGCTGACATTTTCTGTGCACACACAGGTGCGGTTCCAGGAGAGCAGAGAAGCTTCCCCTACAGCAGCCAGCTAACAGATAAGACTTTTATTAAGAAGACTTTTTATATCTGTTCATTTCATGCTATGTGTTTGGGGCTGGGAGACATGCTTATCTAAGGGAGTTGTGAATTAAATGCATAGTATTTCACTAGAAATACTCCCAAGTGAATAGAAGCTTTGTTTCCCCCCCCCCCCCCCCCCTTGTGTTTGGATGGTTTCCTGATGTTAGGGAAAAGGCACAATAAAGCCTTGTTATAATTTCACCTTACATAAGTCTCCAATTGTGTATCTCTGTGAGCGTCCGTATACAGTGGCCCTTGAGGACTGGAGTTGACCACTCCTGCTGTAGATAATTTGTTGGTTCCTTGCTCCTCCTGTGACCACCTAAAGGCACCAGCCCACTACATAACACAGCATGTGCACTGACGCCAACACAAGCTAAGTCCCCATCGCAAATTAGGGCCACGCTAAAAATAGGAGCCCTAGTGCAAACCATTCCAGTGCTGGGAGGTTTTTTAGCACTGCACCATAGACTGAATGACTATGTAATGATGCTCCACATTGAGATTTGACAACACTGCATTTTGACCATTGGATGTGTTACAAAGTTACACTTTTGAAATATATGGCACTATTGTGTCTCATGTTTTCTTCTAGCAACAGCATGCACTGATCACCATTTTATGTTTTTAGCTGACTTTAAGAGATCTCTCCTTCCCCTTCTCAGCACTATTTTTATTTTAAAAATCCGATTTCCCCATTCAAGAGAAATAAGTGTCTGAAAATAAAGTATCCAGGAGGTTAAAATGAAGCTCTCCCCAGAGCCCAGTGCAGTGCAAATGTTACTATGGTAATCTCAGGAACTACAGACTAAGAAAATCGTGATTTTTAACATAATTTCTTTTATTGTTTTGAAGATCAGGACATGGAAGCAGGGGAACCTGGTTCAATTCCTGGTGTTGGCGTCTTGTGACCATGGGCAAGTCACTTTATCTCCCTGTGCCTCAGGCACAAAAAAAATTAATTGGAAGCTCACCTGGGCAGGGACCTGTGTCTGTAACATTCCTATGTGCTGCGCACCGCACGCTATACTGTAACTGGGAAGCGCTTCGAGTCCCATTGGGAGAAAAGCCCTATATGAAATAAAGTTGTTATTATTAAAGTTGTTGTTATGAGTTAAACTCCCATAGGTTTCTGGTTTCACATAGATTTGCTGCTTTAAAGGTTTACTGGGTACTACCCTATCAAGTAGTAAATAAAATCACTGCAAATTTAGGATGGGGATATACATGGATTGGTGGATTTGGAAGTAGGTAACAAAGAAAAATCTCTGTGGCACAATAAGTCTAAAACTCCATATTACATAGACAATGTTTATATTATTTATTGTCCTAACCTTGTTTAATTCTATGCATATTATTTTCATTACAAAAGATGACATTGTATGCGCACCATGTGTATGCGGAGATGGATGGGGCTGTTTGGTCTGTAGAACCATCAAAAGGAACTTTACATGTACATATAACTAAATATTTTCACGTTATATTTATAAATATCTTCCTTTTTCTAAACTGATTTAAGAACCAAAATGCTTCCTATGTCAATAATAAACCCATCTGTGCATTATTTATTTTCCATTCTGTTCAACCATTCATACTACAGCAATAGGCTTTTGTGACAGGGCGGATTCCCGATCTGATTGTTACGCAGGGGAGACCTATGTTTAAAGGTTGAGCACAGCACTGAGCAGGTTAAATGTCAGTCTGAGGACAGGCTGACTTCATTAGCCGGCTTACCTGGCTCGTTGGAGGGTCTTAAAAGTCTGTAGCTATCAGTGCTCTGCGGCCCTGTCTGAACCAGAGAAACACATTGTATTGTATTGTATGTCTTTATTTATATAGCGCCAGTAATGTACATAGCGCTTCACAGCAGTAATTCACGTGGTAATAAAATAAAAAACAGAAAATATAAATAACAGATCATGGGAATAAGTGCTTTAGACATTAAGGAAGAGGAGTCCCTGCCCCGAGGAGCTTACAGTCTAATTACACATGCTGAAGCTCTAGGAAGAGAGCGCCTACAATAAGGTCTGTTTATATTGGAACTCTTGCTGTTGTGTATCATGGACTTGACTTGCCCTTGCTGGGAAAAGGACAAAGCCCTCATCAAAGACTTACTGTATGTTTTTGTTAACTGTTCACATGCTGAAGATAAGCTCTGTTTTGCTCCACCCTTTTTGAGGCTGGTGAAAAAAAAAGCATATATTCAGACAAACCCATGTGTCGTTGAGTTGTCCCTGCAACAGCTTTTAAGGTGCGATCCTCTTTAGAACCAAAATAAAACAAGGGTAGTGGCACGTTTAAGAGTTCATTTGGCTGATTCTATTTCATCGACCACGTCAATACATCTAGAATCAGGACCTCAGGCAATTTGCATCTTATTAAAAAATAAATCTGAAAGTTTAAGATGTACAGAATTAAGAATTTCTTTTTTTACAATTTATGTTCTCACAATAACCAAATAATTTTTTTGTGTCTTTGTGATCTTAACCTAATCTCTCACGCCATACAATGGTTTACACAACCCTTGTAGCTACTGGTAAAATGTCAATCCTCACTTGTTTTGGTAAAATAGTTAAGATACCACAGTTGGCAAACTACTACAAGGAGAGGGAAATAAATATCGGATATATTTGAATTTCATAGGACCTGCGGAAAATGAAAACGTATTTGTTTGTCACAGGAGATACAGTACATTTTTCACATTTGGGGTGTTCAATTCTTTCTGAGAGCCAATCACATGGATAATTAGTTTATTTTTAATGTCTTTATATTTGCCAGTTGTGTGTTGATGCAGGCTCTTTCTGAAGTAAATTGGGATTTGTAGGCTCAATACAGTCTATTACCATATGAAATACAATCGCATTCCTCACCATGTATTATGCTAGAGCAGCGGTGTGCAAACTGGGGGGGCACAAGATTGTTTAGGGGGCCGCAGGCGGCGGGCGGTGAAACCTGGTGTCTGCGGGGCAGCAGACTCCAAAACATGCTGTGCGCGGGGGGGGGGGACACGGACAGGCCTGGGGTCGGACAGGCACGTGGAGGGTGGGGTGGCGGCCAACATCATGGTGTGTGCGGGGGCTGCGGAGGTATGGCGGCTGAAGAGAAATGGCTCCAAAGAGGCCAGGGGAGGAGAACGCCCCAGCGCAGTGACATCAAACGCCCCTCCTTCCATGTCTGCCCTGCAAAGCGCTCTGGACCTGCTCTCCTCCACTAGCTACCAGATTCCTGGGATCCACTACACAGCTGACAAGTGAAAGGGTGGCTGCAGCTGTCAATGATGCTATGAATGTAATAAAATAATTTAAAAAAAAAAGTTAAAACACAACGACATTTTAAAACGTAAATAAATTTGTAATACATAATACTGGTAGGTAGGAGATGATGACACTGGGGAAAGCAAATGGGGGAAGGGAAAAAAGAGGGGGGGAGAGGGAAGGGAGGTGGATGAATGCCCCCCCAAATAGATTGCCTTTGTGCACCAGAAAAAAAACATATTACCAGATACCAGCAAACAATAAAATAAACAGATAGTGATCCAATACTAGTATACTGCCTGTTAGGGTTGCCAGGTGTCCGGTATTGAACCAGACTGTCCTGTATTTGGATACTCTGTCCAGTAAAAAACTGAGAGGTGCTGTAATACTGGACATGTATGTGTCTGGTGTTACCTCCCTTGACATGTATGTGTCTGGTGTTACCTCCCTGGACATAGTGACCTGACGACCTTTCACAATTGTGTCCAGTATTTTTGGAGAAGCCACCTGGCAACCCTACTGCCTGCGTGCACTCCTGCGGAACAAGCGATTTGTGAACTTGGCTGCAGGAGATTGTAGACGTGTTGCGGGGCGTGGCGGACGCGTCACAAAGATGGTTCGCCCTCATTGGCTGAACTAGCTTACGTGCGCTGATGTCATGTGATTTTGATTACATC
The DNA here is from genome assembly GCF_040206685.1 of Ascaphus truei. NCBI lineage: Eukaryota > Metazoa > Chordata > Amphibia > Anura > Ascaphidae > Ascaphus > Ascaphus truei. The sequence goes on from NC_134497.1 coordinate 325,770, forward strand.
ACGCAGGGGGGGCCTGAGAAATGTCATGGATGAAAAGGGGGGCTCGGCATAAAAAGTTTGCTCACCCCTGTGCTAGAGGACATTAGTCTGCCTTGATCTGCAGGGGTTACACACCCTTCTGAACATATGGTGCATATTCCTTATGTAACGGTTGTACCCCCACCCAATCTCATATTGGCCCCTATGTGAGGAAACTGCCCCCTGTTACATGTCATGTCGTGTGGTGCACCTGCTGGCTTACAGGACTCCTGAGTCTCACGCTTGATGGTATAGGGGAATTCACCAGGACTGGCTCGTGAGGTAGTGCTGAGATCTACTCACTTTTGGTACAGCGCCTCCATCTCTTCCAGGTTCCCACGACAGCAGGGAGGAGTCTCTGGAAGAGAACCCCTGGGTGCAGCTTCTCCCTGAATGACTCCAGTCTCAGGCAAGAAGGTTCTTTCATTCAAGGAAATCTTTATTGACATCTCCACTGGCAGACTGCCCATCATAGTGGCCGGTCTTTAGCCGCACATATTCAAGGTTGCCCACCTCAAGGAAGTCCCTGGACACCACTCCTAGTCAGGGCCCTAGAAGCTGTCCTTGCTCTTCCCTTACTCTCTAATAGAGGGCCACAATCCTTGCTAGAGCCCTGGCACTGTGTTGGGTCAGATAGTCACATACTGCAACTCTTCTCTGCAGCTCATCACACTGAACACTGCAACTGACACAGTGAACAGACAAAGCCCTCTAAATTCAGGAAGTGATGCTCAATATATAGCTCCAGTAGGCACCACCCCTGTGTCACTGTAAGTGGACACAGAGCATGCTGTCACTTGCTTTGCTACACATTACACCTCACAGGGGGTGAGGGCCAACCTCATGATTACTCCTGGCAAACCTGCCCTCTTAACAGGGATTACTGCACAGGAGGAGAGAGGCATGTAACCCCAAAATTACACAGGGCTACACTCAATTTTGATGTATTCTCCATTTTCTTATGGAACATGTGTGAGTAGGTGGATTTACTTTAGATTCCTGATTCATAACAGACTAAAATGTAGGCACTCTATACTCGCGTATCAACTTTATCTCTCAGGTTGTTTCTATAGAAACAAATGCATTTTCCGTTGAACGCATTCACAGGGCTTTGATCTAAAAATAAATATGAAAAGGTATAAATACATATTGCCAGAGTAGTGGCATAGGCAGACCACTGAACAGTAACATTGTCTGCGATGCTGCAAACCCATGCAGCCAGTACATTCAAAACCCCAAACCTGCAGAAGGCTTCTAATGAATGTATGAACTTATTTTAGAATTTAAGCATGGAACTGTTCCATGTTTACCTTTCAAAGTCCATTGCAACTACTAGGTCAAGGGTTTATATAAAGGTACAAAATCAGTGTCACACCATGTAAGCTATAGCTATGCTGTATGAGCAGAAAGAAAGACCCCAAGTGAAGAAGAGACAGCAGAGAATTTGAAAGCTCTGTGCCACTGTTTATGATGCATCTACAGTATCTTGCAAGTATCAAAAACTAATCATGAATCTACACCAATGTATTTTAAACTTTTTTTTTAAATTAACCTTCTAATTATATTGTGAAATTCTGAGGAACCTCAATCCTCTCTAATAGCATATCTGAGATACAATTGATTGTAAGGAACCCCAATACTCTCTAAAAGAGCATCTAACATCAGATGCATTGTAAAACTAGGTCCCCGCTGCAGCCAGTGGCGCTCGACCGCGTGCACGCCTCCCACCTGCCCCTTACCTCCTCCCTAGTTGTCCCCGGTGACGCCTCTCTTCCTGGCTCACTGCACACAGGGACGCGTCAGCCAGCAGGGGCTACAACAGGATCGTGATCCAGTGCAGCGACGCGTCACATGGTGTGCCAGGGAGCCAATCAGGAACATGTTTATTTGCATGTTACTATTATTATGGCTGTGTCATGTTGTTGCAGAGAATTGCATCTGACTGGGCTATAATGGAAGGTTTTTTTCCCCTTTTTCAGTCCCTGTGTTAATAATAAAGCAGCCGTACTGTGCCTGCTTTCAGGAGAAATATCGGGGTTTTATTGTTGTTGGAAATCTCCCCCCTTCCTCCCATTCTGGCCGCGCCCACCCGACCCGTTTTGGCCACGCCCCCCCTACCCTTCCCCACCCCCCCCCCCCCCCGCCTAAAAAAAAAACTCCCTACAGATCGCAGATCGCAGTTAAGTGCCGTGCTTGCGCCATCAGGACGCAAGGCAGGCGCGTCAGCGCTTGCAGTGGGGCCTTAACCTAAGGAACCCAACCCTCTCTAATAGAGCATCTGACATCAGACACATTTTCAATAAGTTTGTATTTGGTACAATTTTCAAATGACTTGAAAATTAGAGAATGCCCGGGGAACCCAAGAGCTCATAGGAGAAAAAAACTGATCTAGACTGTTCAAGGACCAGCACTAGCAACTGGTACTTTGCACTACAATTGACAGATGTATAGATTTATAACAATTAAAAAAATGGTGTCACCCATTGCCGGAGAGCTCCACCATCGCTGCTACTCTAGTTTTAAATACTGAATGGGCTATCGCTGAGCTCAACCGAGCCCCCCAAATGTTTGTGTCAGGGGGTTTGCCCATTTTGGACTCCCAGAAAAAGGGCATACATTACATTCCAGAACCCAGTCTCATTTCTTAAGGAAGGAACCATATATTATGTATAGAAGGAATCAGAATGTACTGTAGCTGCTGAATGAAAATGTAGCCTTTATTTTTTGTGAACTTCTAACTAAGGCCGTGCCTATAGTGCCCCCGATGGTGACACAATGGGTAACGTCACCCGTCGCCACCATCCATTTGATTGGTTCAAGGGCGTCACGTGCGGCGGCAGCCCTTGAAAAAACAAATTTTGCCGTCTACCAGCTTTCGCGACGGCGACCACGCTCCGTCGCATTGTCGCCGTTGTGCTTACTATAAGTGCACGTGGCGGCACTGCATTTGTTTTCAGGCGACGTCGCGTCTCCGTCGCCGGCACTATAAGCGCTGCTTAAGTTGCTACATACTGAAGGCTGCTTTTACAAACCGAACTGCCCTATACCGAAAATGATGGATCCTATGTGTCAAGGCAAAAGTGGTGCAATTCTGGGCCAAAAACCTTGCTCCAAATGTATTGATTTGAAATGGGAATGTTTATCAGTTCCCCCCCTCCCCCTCCCCAGAGTTGCACTCCATCAACCCTGGTACATTTAGGGTCCTATGCACTAATCTGCAATTTAAAAAAAAATTGCCATTGTTTTTAAATCGCCATTTTTTACAGCGTTGCTATCGCGAGATGCAGAAAGCCCCGAATAACAGTGATAGCAACATTTGCAAAAATGGCGAGTAGCCGGCAACGAGATGATCTCCTCTCTGAAAAAGTATAGTGTTACAGGCAGCACTCCTAAGTAGAATATAGAGTTATATAATGACCGGTGCACTGGAACAATAGGAGAGACCCTTAACCCTCCCAAATCTATAAGGCAATAAAGGTGATGTCTGGGACATTCCCTTTGTTGCCTCTGAAAAGGGCTCATCCGGCGAGTTCTTTCTGCTGCAGAGAGAGAGAGGGCCGCCTCTCCCTGCGCAAATCTCGCCCGAAATTAAAGTTTTTACATTTTAAATGTTATTACTACTGTAGCTGAGCAGGGGGTCTCCGGAGCAGAACCGCGTTGATTTGAGGTTCAGAGAGCCCCTGCTTCCGGAGACACAGGCCCCGTTATGGGGTGCCGAGTTGTCCCCACGGTTGTCTGGGGGCCCCACAGTGGTCCTCGGGTGGTCCCCGTGGGTGTCCCGGGTCATCCCCGCGGGTCCCCACTACCAACCCTGTTGTAAAATAAATAAAGAGGGCATAAATTTCAATAAATCCACCTCCAACTCTCTCCCACCAAGCCACCAAACATGTACAGTAATGGGCAAAATAACTATTATACAGATATAGATAATAGCGCATTCCCCTTTATTAAATCAAACATTAGCCAATCAGCAGAAATAAAGTAAATAAAAACCGATCTACTTACCCCTGCCATCATGAAGGGTGTAATCGTCAGCATACTGCAGGGCCATATCCTCCGATGCCAGCAAGAATACATACAAAAATACAATCTAATGGCTCCTAACCCCTTAATCAACTTAGCAGTTAATAAACACTATAGTAATTAAGGGGTTAACCCACCCTCCCCAGGCAACTACCCAAACCCTCCACCCAAACATTGGTACAGTGGGTATATCATGCCCATATAATATGGGCATAATTTAACACTATTGCAATAATTGGTGAAGCTAAAAAAAAAATCAGGACCAAAATACAACACATATATAGAAATCAACACTTTACAAATACCAATAAACCAATTGATTGGCACAGTGGGTAAATCATGCCCATATAATATGGGCATGATTTAACACTATGCCAGTCAATGGTCAACCTACAAAAAAAATCAATCGCCAACAATATCCAATGCAATCCAAACAATCAGCAAATAAACAAATATAAACAAGTAAACACAACAAAATTACCACCAATCAATTAATCAAATACCAAGTTAACATCAGAATTAACTATTCCAACAGCAAAACAAAACCATCAATAAATAAAATAAATCTCAAAATAAACACCATCATTGAAAATCAAAACACCAACAATAAACCACTATTAAAATGCAAACATCAAAGAAAACCCAGAAATAAACAATTGAAAAGACCACAAAAAAATGCAATAATACACCATGAAAACGTAAAATACATAGCATACAATTTTTTAAAAAAATGATCCAAAACACATACAGTATAAAACACATAAAAGCAACCATTTGGCAAATAACCATTGCTTCTTACTGTATATGTATATATAGCCCTAAACGGGCATACATAAATACATTTGCAATGAATGTGGCAAAAAAAAATACAATACCAATAAAAATACAATCAAATGAGGCTGCACAGGATTTTATAGGCCTGTGACGTCCCATTTGATTGGCATATGGTTCCCACACCATCTGATTGGCTGTGAGAACCATGTGCCTTTAAAAAAAAAAAATTTTAGGATGTGACGTTATGTAAAGGGAGTGAAGCCAGCCAATCAGAATGGCTGTGAATCCTTTCCCTTTAAGATGATGTCACAAATCCAAAATGGCTTCCGTCACATGTTACTTCAGACAATCAGATTGTGAGAACTATATCCCCAATCTGATTGGTTGTAGTAGACCATGTGACTCCCTTTGGATGACAAAGTCAATTTTTGGAAAGGATGTGAAGTCATCCAAATGGAGTCACATTGTCTACAACAATCAGATTAGGGATATTGTTCTCACAATCTGATTGGCTGAAGTCACATGTGATGGCAGGGGTATTTATTGAAATGTATGCCATCTTTATTTATTTTACAACAGGGTTGGTACTGAAGGCCAGCTGGGTCCACCCGAGGACCCCCGGATGCCCACAGGTCCACCCGAGGGCCCCCAGACACCCGTGGGAACAACCCGAGGGCCCCCAGACACCTGTGGGAACCCTGCAAGGGCTCCAGACACCCATGGAACCACCCGAGGGCCCCCAGACACCCATGGGGATGATCCAGGGACCCCCATACCCCCATGGGGACCACCCAGGGATCCCTTGTGGGGCCTCCGGACACCACCTGGAGGCCCACGGACACTCGCTAGGACCAACCGATGGCCTACAGACACCCGCAGCGACCACCTGAGGACCCTTGGAGACCGCCCGTGGGGACACCCCTGCCTATGTTATCAATCCTGTGTTAAAATAAATTAAAATGGTTTTATGTGGGGGTACAGGGGGTGGGTTATATATTGGTGCTTATTACATATTGTAATGTTTATTGGGGGCAGAGGGCATGAGTGAAAGGCCAAGTATCCCCTTCACTCATCCTCTCTGCCCCCAATAAAGCTGATGTCGTCCCTTAACCCCTTCATCGCCTTAGCGGTTAGCCGCTAAGGTAATGATGTTGACTGTAAATGCATTTTTATTGCGTCGGATTGATTCCGGGGGTCTCCGGTGCTGATATTAATGGGTATCCGCTCCGGAGATCCCCAACATCAATCCGATGCAGGAAAATGCATTTTTTTTTTTTGTCCCCAAGTCCCCTCTCTCGCAGCTTATCGGCAGCTTCTCACACCCTTCTTGCCAACTTTTCCTGGAGGGACGATTTGGAGAGGAAATCACAATTCTAGAGCCATGATTAGCCTTGATAAGATAATCGGGGCTACTAGAATAGCATGAGTTTGAAAAACTGGTGATAAGTGGCTTATCGACGCGCGTTTGGCGTTTTGTTTTGGCAAAAAAAATTGCCAAAAAGCTCTCTTATCGCCGACTTATCAGGGCTTACTGAATAGTAGTAGCCTTTTTTTGGCAATAAGGGGCTTATCGCTGCTTAGTGCATAGGCCCCTAAATAGTACAAGGTAGTAGAATCAGAGCAGGATGTAGTTTCTCTCCAGAAGGACTTGGAGAGACTAAAAACTTGGGCAGGTAAATGGCAGATAAGCTTTAATACAGATAAATGTACTGTAAGGTTATGCATTTGGGAAAGAAGAATAAACAGGCGATTTACAAATTAAATGGGGATAAATTAGGGGAATTGTAAAGCAACATGGACATTTCTAAACTGTTTTGGATGGCAAAATTCAAAGGAGCCTCTGTATAAAGTGTTGCTAAAAGCACAGCAACAAATTCCTAGTGCCTCAGTGCACCAATGTACAAAATGACTTGAAGGTGTTGTGCAGCGTGTGAGGTGACAGGCTGTGTTTAATTATCATTGCTGCAGCACAAAGTACGTGTGCACATATAAAATGTAATGGCAAATTCATCAAAACCAACCATTCATTGATTAAAACACCTCTCCGGAAATGTATTTTTCCTCAAATAATAAGAGTATTGAGGGATTACATACAGAAGAAAAACAAAACAAGTTATTTGGCGTTTTGAAAATTGCCTGACCTTTTTGTGTCTCATTTTTATCTACCAGCGGAATTACTCACCGGAGATTTTTACTCAACCACTTCTATTTAACATCTCAGAACAGCAATCTGTCTGATGAATAGCATGTGTCACAATATTGCCACTCAGATGGACACTTATGTGGTTGGTTACCCATTGTGTTGGCTTTCTAGTATCCCCATTGATGAATTTCACTTACAACATGCACAGAAATGCAACATTTCTCTCTCGTTGTCCAAGCTTAGTTCTGGTGAGAAATGGTTTTGGCATTCAAATCATCATCCGAACAGCTACATTACCATCCATCATTATGCACACTGACTACCCTTTAATCACTTTTTGTTTAAAACAAAAAATAAATTACATCTATTGTCTCTGGGCTTTACTTTCTGTCAAACAACACTAAAGATAGAGCTGCTGTTAGAAAAAGCAACAACCAAGAATAATGTCGCATTCTTCTGTCTATAGAAAAGACACCTTAAAACCATATCGAACAATCCAATAATCGTAACTAAAGGGTCTATATATAAAGGCAATTTTGTAGCAAAATCCAATTTTTACCCTGCCCTTATGTATCCTGCCCTTATGTATCATCAAAACCAACCATTCATCTGTCTATAGAAAAGACACCTTAAAACCATATCGAACAATCCAATAATCGTAACTAAAGGGTCTATATATAAAGGCAATTTTGTAGCAAAATCCAATTTTTACCCTGCCCTTATGTATCCTGCCGTTATGTATCATCAAAACCAACCATTCATCTGTCTATAGAAAAGACACCTTAAAACCATATCGAACAATCCAATAATCGTAACTAAAGGGTCTATATATAAAGGCAATTTTGTAGCATCTATTGTCTCTGGGCTTTACTTTCTTTCAAACAACACTAAATATAGAGCTGCTGTTAGAAAAAGCAACAACCAAGAATAATGTCGCATTCTTCTGTCTATAGAAAAGACACCTTAAAACCATATCGAACAATCCAATAATCGTAACTAAAGGGTCTATATATAAAGGCAATTTTGTAGCAAAATCCAATTTTTACCCTGCCCTTATGTATCCTGCCCTTATGTATCATCAAAACCAACCATTCATCTGTCTATAGAAAAGACACCTTAAAACCATATCGAACAATCCAATAATCGTAACTAAAGGGTCTATATATAAAGGCAATTTTGTAGCATCTATTGTCTCTGGGCTTTACTTTCTTTCAAACAACACTAAATATAGAGCTGCTGTTAGAAAAAGCAACAACCAAGAATAATGTCGCATTCTTCTGTCTATAGAAAAGACACCTTAAAACCATATCGAACAATCCAATAATCGGGCAGGGTAAAAATTGGATTTTGCTACAAAATTGCCTTTATATATAGACCCTTTAGTTACGATTATTGGATTGTTCGATATGGTTTTAAGGTGTCTTTTCTATAGACAGATGAATGGTTGGTTTTGATGATACATAAGGGCAGGATACATAAGGGCAGGGTCTATATATAAAGGCAATTTTGTAGCAAAATCCAATTTTTACCCTGCCCTTATGTATCAAAGCATTTTGCTCCAATTTCCCTTTATCTGCCCCAGCTTGCACCTTGGGGAGAGTCAGTAGGAGGAGTTGGGGGGAGTTACACGGTGCACAGATTATAATGAGCTGTATCACATTCTGCGTCTCTTCCCCAGCTTGCACCTTGGGGAGAGTCAGTAGGAGGAGTTAGGGGGGAGTTACATGGTGCAAAGATTATAATGAGATGTATCACATTCTGCGTCTCTGCCCCAGCTTGCACCTTGGGGAGAGTTAGTAGGAGGAGTTGGGGGGAGTTACATGGTGCACAGATTATAATGAGATGTATCACATTCTGTGTCTCTGTCCCAGTTTGCACCTTGGGGAGAGTCAGTAGGAGGAGTTGGGGAGAGTTATATGGTGCACAGATTATAATGAGATGTATCACATTCTGCGTCTCTGCCCCAGTTTGCACCTTGGGGAGAGTCAATAGGAGGAGTTTGTGGAGTCACATGGTGCACAGAGTGTATTGAGATGTATCACATTCTGCATCTCTGTCCCAGCTTGCACCTTGGGGAGAGTTAGTAGGAGGAGTTGGGAGAGTTACATGGGGCACAGATTATAATGAGATGTATCATATTCTGCGTCTCTCTGCGCCATTATTTGGCTTTTATTTTCCACCTAAAATTCACCACATCTGAACTAGCACAACTGAACTAGCACAAGAAGCTTTGAGCCGTTTCCATCCAGCTAACCCCGAGTGGGAGTAGCGCTGTAGCTGTAGCGACATGGCGATTGTGGTGGACTACTCCCTATGGGTATCGCGAGAGGACGCACCCCGGAAGTACCATCTGTGTATCGCCAAACCAGTTGAACCCAGCGCGCAGGACTGATCCGTGAGCCTCGGCGTTTACCCCTGTGTCCACCACCAACTTGTGCCAGATGTCCGTGCACTGTCTTCTACTGGACTAATTTTATTATACATGTAAGTTATTACTTGCAATTGTTTTATATGTTTAATCCATTTATCTTGACCCTTGGTGCGCTTCTGTGCCTTCTTTTTGCATAACCATCCGTCGTTGGCGCTCTCCCACAGCGGATTTTGGTGAAGGAGGGGTGCCTTCACGTTACAGCAGCAGCAAAAGGGGAGAGTGGATCTACTTCAAGATCAACATTATAGGAAGCATGAGCATGGATTGATTTATCTCCTTTAAGACAACAACACCTGATGAAAACACTAGTAAACACGCCCAGGAATACAAATCATGAAATGTACGGATAACGGCCGCTGCATCTGTATGTTGGTAAAACAAACAGAATGTTAAAGACTAGATACATCGAGCACAAGAGCAAGATTACACACTCCACAGTATAAACTGTACTCATCAAACAATGTAGGGATCTCAAACATCCCATCTCCTCTCTCCGATTGATGGGCACAGAATATGTGTCACAGGCAAATTCAGGGTTGGATAAGGATACTTTTTTGCTCCAAAGTGAATCATATTGGACTTTCACCCTTAATACAGTACATCCTAGAGGGCTGAATGATTACATCTCATTCAGTTCTTTTTTGACAGGAAGATAATGATTTTTAAATAAATTTTACCCTGTGATAGGTTGCTGTGCTAACAATACAGAAAGAGGACTAACACTTAAGGTTTTCGTTTGCTTTATTGATTGGACATGTTTGTGTACGTTCTGTCTCATACCTAATCAAAGAAGCATGTTGATGTCTAAGCACTATACTTCCTTTTTTTTCTTTTTTTTTTCTTTTATAGTCACCACTAGTCACTTGGAGTATGTATGAGCTCTATTGACACTGCTGACGTGCCATTTCTCCACCAATAGACTCATTGTAGGAAAGACATGGAATTTTGTGGAATGAATTCTCTTTGTGAAATCAGGAGGGAGGAGGGAAATAATTTGAGTTTAACAGTTGAGGAAGTGGTAAGGGCAAAGTAGGAGTAGGAGGTAGGATTAGGCCACATGGCTGGCCCCTTTGTTTGCCGTGTCATACCTGAAGGGTTATCCTATTTGGACTGGTACACAATAAGGCCTTGCCCCCGCTGCCTGCTACAGCGTCCGCTGTGGCGGACGCTGCGCTCACGAGAGCCCTCCCCGCAATGGCGCCGGGCCCGCTGCGAGGGGGGGCCGCAGCGCTCGCGCGAGAGCTACTCCTGCTCTCAATAGAATTGAGAGCAGGAACTCGCGTCGAGCGGCTAGGCACGCCCCCCGGCGGTTCAGCCAATGAGGGCGAACCTGCCGGGTGACGTCATGGCCGCGCCCCCATCACTCCTCCGCCACGCCCCCCCGGTCTCTGCTCCTGCAGTGAGCTGCAGACCGGGGAATCGCCGGAACGCGCAGCCAAAAGCGCGGGCGCGCATTAGAGCGCCGTGACCGGGGCCTTAGCCTTAGGTACCAACTTCCGTGATTCGCTAATTGTCACATCCGGAAGGGGAATCGGTAAATCCTGATTGATCAATGCCAATAGGATGCTCAATATCTTATTATTTTGAGATATTTAGTTCAATGTGGACGGGGTCATTAGGCACATTTCAGGTAATGATGGCATATTAATTGGGTTAGATGACTTATGTAGGGCCAGGTGGTTCTGGAGTTTGTTCATTTTGGGGCGATGTATGGTAGTAGGCTGATTGGAGCTTGTTTACATATGTATTCATTACTTGCTACAATTTTGGCTACTTTTACCGATATAGATTATTCTTGAGCATGCATTAAGCTTCTTTTATCATCGTAGCCTTACTACCAGTACCACGACATTAGCATATTTACTACCTTGCTTCCTCCATTAAGGAAATTGGACTCATGGACTCTTTTTCTGTTCACCACAGTAATTATTGCCTGCACCTACATGTGCCGTATTGGTATTATATGCAACCCTCGAATTTGCTAAGAGTTTGTTATTTCATACAGTATGATTCATCTATCAGGACTATATCCAGTTGATTTCTGGTTCACTGTATGTTCCACCGTTGTTTGCTTACCATTATTCCACCTGATGCACATTTCATCCAGCTGGACAGTTATCCCCTAATTCGGGAGAGGTAATTGCTACCTTTCTCTGTGATACACCTTGTTCACTCACACTTGCAGTGTTTATTATCATTTAACACTACACTTCTTATGCTTGCTACAACCACATAGGTTTATATATGTGTGATCTAGAGTAGTTGATATATTTTTTTAACTGTTTTTATTATCTTTATGTCCATTTTTGATCTTTTGTTGAACAATAAATCATTATCTTTCGTACCTTTTAAATACTTACCTGAGTGCCTCGTTTTTGGAGTTTCTGCAGCCTCCATCTTTAGGATTCTGCACTCCTCTCATCTTTTTCAATTTCACAAGCAAACAAGGGAAAGTGTTCTTTATAATAAGAGTCGTTGAAATATGGAATTCATTACCCATGGAGACTGATGGCAGATTCAATAGATATCTTCAAATAAGTAAAAGGAAAGGGTTGGTCATCTTGGGAACGTATTCAGGGATTTAGCAAATAAGTAATCAAGGGAGGGATGTTCATCCAGGAAGAAATCTGATTCCCATTATTGGAGTCAGGAATAAATTGAAATTTTCTCCTAAAAATAGCACAGGTTTCTTTGTTGGCCGTCCCCTCGATCAATCTACTGTAAATTCAAATACATAAGGGGCGTTTTTTAAATTTAACATAGATTGATCTGTATGCATGTATTTTTCAACCTTGTATACTATTTAATATGGGAGTGATGGCAGCAATCAATGGACTCGGAAGGGGAGAAGCCGAGGAAGGGTTCAGTTCTTCTTGCCAAATCTGTATATGTGGGATTTCTATATACATGAGGCCAAGAAAAGGGCAGCATGCAGAACATATGGGAAGCAGCTGGGTGTGGAAGGGAACGCGGTAGAAGTATCTTGACTGGAATGCCAAGGGATGCGTTCGGCCCAGTCACTACCCAAACTAATTCTATTGAGATCTCAGGAAGAACTGAGTTTTGTTTGTTCATTGTTGAGGAGGAATGATTCTGGAAAAGTTCAAACTGTTTTATTTTATGCTATGAAAATTATAGTTCAGTTATATTTAGCATTCGAGAAAGCAGTGACCAAATGTATTATGTGTTTGGGAAGAGTGGTTAGTCATGTAGATCTTGAAGATGGATATGAGGGGATGTACAGGGAAGACGGGGTCCATTTCTCGGCCATCGCCCTGGACATGTTTAAATTGACCAATCATGGGGCTGGCCACAGACTTTAGACAAGGGGGGATGAGGGGCAAAGTTTAGGAAGTAAAAATCCCTCTCCTGTGGCAGTATTGGGCTTGATCAGATTGCACCCGGGGGGAATGCCACATTAATTTGTGGGCTTATATGGTGGGGAAGGTGGTGGACAGCCCTGGCTAGGACAGTGGGCCTGTTGCTGTCCTTCTAGTAGCCTCTGTCAGTCACAAACTAGGTCCTACTAGGCTGGGCAGCAAGTGGGTTTAAGTGATGGTTGATGTGGTTTCAAGGGTAAGGGACCATGGTAATTAGCAATCTGATCAGGCCTTATTTGCTTATGTTGTAACTCAATAAAGCTGTGGCCATTTACCTCCATGATTGATGTCAGGTTTATTTATGGTTGTGTTAGGATTATAGAAAGGGACAAAGATTGAAGTCTCTCCTGTCAAGAGCAGTACAGTAGAAAAGAAGAATAAGATTTACTTCCACCAGTGTGCTGTAACATTGGCAGAGGTGAGATTGGAAAATGCAGGCTCATTTGAAATCAAACATGAAAAAAAAGGCAGAAATAAGTACGGTACATAGGAAGTAGATCAGTGAATAAGGGATATTCTGTGCGATGAATAGCAACAGCACTGCAACTAAATGACGAATGTTATTATGAGCTAAAAACAAGTGCAGAAGATCCCTAGTGCCCATTCCCTTGGAAAAGACAAGCTATATAATCAGAATAAGGGTAATAGAATGGCAGCAGCAATTTCTTTTTCAGGGAAAAGTTCTATTACAGTTTTTTTTAAACTCCCCCTTTCTGATTCATTGTTTGATAAGAAACCAAATAGAGAAGAATTCATGAAACCATCCAAATATCTGATGTGGCACAAGATCCATGTAACTTCTGAAATTATCTTGAAATCAACAATGTATCACTGCACATGTGCTGATAACATGCCAATTGTTAGTGTTCATTAACACGAAATAGAAATTGAACATATAAAGCAGCACTCTTCAACATTGCAACACTTTGCTGGCACGTATAACATCTGTACCAAACGTATATTTACATGACCTTAACTTACAAGTGAGTTTGTGTGTGAAATTGCACGTGTCTGCCTAAGCAACTAGCATGAAATTAGGAGGAGCAATGAGTCCAAAGGCCACAGCAGGGCACTCAAACTTGTGGCCAGCACACTGATGTCTGATGATCTGTCTCTAGCATTTAAAATAATCTGAGTCTATTGTATATTTTGGAAAGTTGTCTGTCTGTTCTCTAGGCATTTGGACACCCCTTAAGATATCATAACCAAATCTTGCATTGCATAATGCTTCCTGAGATCAAGGAGCAGGTTTTTGTCTGTTTGGATACAATTCACAAATAATTTAACTGATGACATCACATATGATGATGCCATCACACAACCCTCAAGCTACCACTTAATCTTGGCCACTCTTAAAATTCAATTTGCAACATAAGTAAAAATACAGGATCAGCCAAAGTTCTTCAATATCATTGTTTGGGACAAGAGTGCAATATCCCGCAAACGCATCAGAGTCTCTCGATCGCACACTACGGGACCTCAGCGGTAATGAAACTATTATGGGTGGTTTTGTTGTTTTTAGCAGGGGATTTCACATTAAGAAACTGGAAAATAAAGTTACCCATTTATAAATCTCAGTATTTTTTGGTTTCTTAGAATTCCCGAGCAACGCTGGGTACTTTCAGCTAGTATACAATAAAGAATGTTTAACACAAGCGAGAACTGATGAAGATGCAGTAGCCACTTCAATACCAGGGGGTCAAGCAATGCATTGTTTTGAGTTATAGCCGCAATCAACACCATACAATAAGCTTATTAAAACTTGGTTGGGTCCCCCTTAGCTGCTCCACGGTTCTTGACGCCTGGCTCCAGCCAAATAAAAGGTGCACTAAATACTAAATAGTTGTCACGATGTGCTCACCACAAACAAAGCAGGACCGCGGGATTGAGGTGGGAATGGATAGAAACGCCACCCACAGCCATGAGGGCGCATCTGGAGTGTAGGTTGGTCGAGGTAGCCGGGTTGGGATTGGAGAGGTACGGATAGTCAATATACTTGCCAGGGTTTGTGTTGGAGAGGTACGGATCATTGCAGGTACTATTAGCCGTGGTCTGGGTTGGAGAGGAGAGAATGGTTGTTGTCCCAGTGCCAAGGTCAGGGTTGGAAGAGCGGAGTCCAAAAGCGAAGATGGGTTGGTACACAGAGCACGGAACAGCAAGACGAGGCAAGACTGTGGAGGCAGAGTAGAGGTAAACACAATGCAACTTTGATTATGCTCAGCCAATGTGCCAGTGGCACAGCTGAGCATATATGAGTGAGAGGCACCAATGAGAGGCGGAGCTGGGGCGCGTCCTCAGTGCAAGTGGAGATTGGGTAGTGGTGTAGGAGACAGGTGCTGGCTAAACTGCTGATTTGGTTAGTTGACGCGGAACTTGTGTGTGCTGTGCACGCGTCACATGCACGTGCCGCACGATGACGCTGTCAATGCACGAGCGTAACCTAGAGGCAGGACCCTCCCCTACAGCAAATGGCAGTGTGCCAGATGTGCGCCTGCATGCAGTGCCGCCAACGGTGGACGCGGACGGAGCATTGCAAGGTGCAGGACCCCTGATCGTGGATGGAGGTAAGGAGGGAGCGCGCCAAAGGCGGCGTGACTCCCGGATCCTTACAATAGTCACAGGGTGAGGGTTTGCGCCCATAGCCAATAGTTGGGACATAATTAGCATATGATATAGCGGCTTTCTCTTCGTGGTCCTGCTACCATGTTTGTAGTCCTGGCCGCCATGTTTATAGTCCTGGCCATGATTCATTTTTGTGCGTTAAAACCAGCACACAAAAAACTACCAATATCTGTCGATCGGGGGTTTCCGGATATCAAAGGACAACAGATCAGGTAAATTTGGGGTAGAAAATTCCTTCAGCAGGAACTACTACTTTAAAGGTGTAAAGCAATATGGGCAGTTGTAAACAATTTTGGATGCCACCACTCAAAGTAGCCTCTGTATAAAGCAGAGGCGGCCAACTACAGTCCTCAAGGGCCCCCAACAGGTCAGGTTCTAAGGATATCTCTGGTTCAGCACATGTGGCTCAGTGAATGACTGCCACTGATTGAGACACCTCTGCTGAAGCAGGGATGTCCTTTAAAACCTGACCTGTTGGTTGCAAAAAGACAAATTCACCATTGCTTGTCAGCGGCTGCATCAAATGTACAAAGCTTCTTAACGACTCGTCCTGCATGTGACAGACTGTTAGCCATGAAGTTTAATACACTCAGACCTGATGGAACTTTTTGATGCAAAGATAGGGAATTTGATATACAGTCATGTGAAAAAGAAAGTACACCCTCTTTGAATTCCATGGTTTTACATATCAGGACATAATAACAATCATCTGTCCCATAGCAGGACTTACAATTAGGTAAATACAACCTCAGATGAACAACAACACATGATATATTACACCGTGTCATGATTTATTTAACAAAAATAAAACCAAAATGGAGAAGCCATGTGTGAAAAACTAAGTACACCTTATGATTCAATAGCTTGTAGAACCACCTTTAGCAGCAATAACTTGAAGTAATCGCTTTCTGTATGACTTTATCAGTCTCTCACATCATTGTGGAGGAATTTGGGCCCACTCTTCTTTACAATGTTGCTTCAATTCATTAAGGTTTGTGAGCATTTGTTTATGCATAGCTCTCTTAAGGTCCCGCCACAGCATTTCAATCGGGTTGAGGTCTGACAAAAACAAGCTCAAATCATCACCCCTCCACCACCGTGCTTGACAGTTGGTATACTTCTGACACCAGATGAAAATATGGTCTGCTTTTCGCCATACGGTAGCAGGTCTACCCCGTGGACTCAAAGCAGCCTCCCGGGAGAACCCTTCCTGGTTCAATGTGCTGGACAGGATAACTGCAGACGTCCGAAGACAAGTGAATAATTCAGACACACATAGTATTGTTCTCATTCACTGGTCTGCTTTAATGGGCATATGCATCAGTTCTTATAGCCCTTTCGGGGCGTTGTCATATATATGTAATTCATTCAGGTTGCCAAGTTGCCATGTACACTTAACAAAAGCCAGTTGTCCTTAACAATGCCATATTCCTTTCAGTTACCCCCCAGCCCAGCTGACGTTGCTATAGTTATCCTTAATAATGCCATATTCCTTTCAGTTACCCCCAGGTCCAGCTGTCGTTGCTATAGTTATTTTGCTGACGGGACATTCTGAATATTTTAGGATTCCGGTCAAACAGGATATCTGGTGCTTGATCTCAGCAGGGAGCAACTGTATTAGAAGTGACTTCTGGTCTCTGTGTAAAAACAGAGTTCCCATACTTTTTCCCTACAGCTATACACATTGTAGCTGAGTTGACAAAAATGGAGCGTATATTCTTAAACATATAAACATAGGAACTCTACCAAAATATACATTAACAGTATGAGGTGTTTATGCTGATATGCTGTGTTTGGTTTTCGCCAAACGTGGCGCTGTGCATTATGGCCAAACATCTCCACTTTGGTCTCGTCTGTCCAAAGGACATTGTTCCAGAAGTCTTGTGGTTTGCTCAGATGCAACTTTGCAAACCTAAGCCATGCTGCCATGTTCTTTTTGGAGAGAAGAGGCTTTCTCCTGGCAACCCTTCCAAACAAACCATACTTGTTCAGTCTTTTTCTAATTGTACTGTCATGAACTTTAACATTTAACATGCTAACTGAGGCCTGTAGAGTCTGAGATGTAACACTTGGGTATTTTGCAATTTCTCTGAGCATTGCACGGTCTAACCTTAGGGTGAATTTGCTGGGACGTCCACTCCTGGGAAGATTGCCAACTGCCTTGAATGTTTTCCACTTTTGAATAATCTTTCTCACTGTAAAATGATGGACTTTAAATTGTTTGGAAATGGCCTTATAACCCTTCCCAGATTGATGGGCAGCAACAATTGGTTCTCTAAGATCATTGCTGATGTCTTTCCTTTGAATGCTCCAAAAATGGGACACACACAGAACAATGTTAAAGGAAAATACTTGAATATACAGACACTAGGGCACACAGCATGAAAAATGCCTCTGTCTCTTGTTCATTTAGTTCTGTTTGCCTTGATGCACAGACACCTTGCTGTTAGCAGAGGTTTTTTGAAGAGGAGTAGTAGGAAAATTGAGAGGAATTATACCAAAAATTGAATTGTAAATTGTTCTTGACAATTATTTACTGTGGTAATACGGTTCTATATTGTAGAACATCTGTAGCCATTATTATAACACAATCAATATTTTTGTATTGGTCTAAAATAGCTAATGTTCAAATTTCTTAGTACTGTATGCTACAGATGCAGCGGCCGTTATTCAAACACTTCACGCGTTGTATACCTCGGAATACTCATGTCATTGCGCGTGATTTCTTCCAACATTCCCGCCCCTAAAATTAAACACTGAAATTGACACAGTAGCACAGTACTGTACACATTTCATTTTATTCATTTCTGCCACGTATACGAAACAGAATTCATGAAATTCAAACAAAGCAACCGCAATAAACACATGGGCCTGGGGTGATTGGCCGCGTTAGTGCCGCGTGGAGTACAGCAGCGCACACGTAAACGGCTCCGTGATTTGTTTGAATAATGGCCGCTGCATCTGTATGAGGCAAAAAAGACATACAGAATTCTTTTAGAGAATGCAATCTAAAACTTTATAACAAAATCGATTTTATTTTTTTAATCTAGAAGCTCTGTATACTGTATGCTAGTTAATAGAACTATGCTAGTTAATATACAACTATTTTGGTCTTCTATGAGGCAAGAACACAGCCTGGATGCCTTTAGGGAAATATTACACATTATTAAAAAAATCATCATGGAGTTCTGTATATGATGGTTCATATGCAACTATATTGGTGTGCTATGAGGCAAGAAGGCAGACTGATTTATTTTGTAAAGTAGAATTGTTTAACCTTGTCTTAAAGATCTGCATTCTGTATGGAAGAAGTTTTTCACATGCAGCTAGCCATTTAAATCTACTTCTTATGCAGGTCACCAAGAACCCATTTATTATGCACAACACAGTTTTAGTGTGAGATGCAGGACAGCATACAGTGCGGTCTTGGAGGTAGATAACTAGAAATCCCATTTGGAGGAAAGACATCTTGAAAAGTGCTGTGCAGTTAAGTGCTCCAATCTCACCACACGGCAAGCCATCCACAAAAGTGGCTCTTAAGTGGATTTATAGTAACTGGTCAGCAGCAAGGAGAACTCGGTACAGAAACATTTTAACTTTGTAAAGTAGGTATTATATGTGGCATTATATCAAAATGCTAGTTGCCCTTTAATCCCAAACGATGTAGTGCAGTTGTATTGGGGTACAGTGAAATTGGTTTGTGTTCCCAATTTGTGCTTGTCTCTCTATGCCTTTGTCTGGGACACTCACAAAGCCCTTTCATCAATTCAGCATTGTTAGTTATAAAAAAAAGAAAAAAACACACCATCGCACTGCGGATTAGTATAAAATACCAGTATTTAATATATGGTCACACTGAAACACAAATGACAAATACAATTCAATAATAACAAAGACACCAAACAAAAACACATAAAAAACCACACATGTGGCTACTCCTACAATGAGGATGCTAAACCAGTAAGCTTCCAATGAAGCACAGAAATAGAACACGGTAATATCAAAATAACACCCACTGCGGGGGTTCTAAGATGCCTTGTAAAAAATACCCAAGTGAGGGGAACGAGTACTGACCGCATAGTGGCAGCAGGGGCTCAGTGTGAACGCAAACTGTCCGGACTAAGCGAACACACGGCAAACAACTCTTCTCTGCAACCACTTCCTGCTCTCGCGTTCCAGCCAATGGGAAACTGCACAGGGCTGTCTCTCGTGACCTCTACGCGTTTCGCAACAACGTGCTTCGTCAGGAGGTCACGATTCCGAAAGCCAATAAAATCAGCTGTAACATTTAACCCAATTGCGTGACATGATAGAGTGATTTATGATACAAATGTGACAAGTGACTCCAATAGTGAATTCTACGTATAATAATCAATTAGAGCATATATAAACTTATGCATATAATATCAATTATATATATATATATATATATATAAATATCAAATATATATCAAATATATATCAAATATATATATATATATATATAAAATTTAAAATAAAAAATATATATAAAATAAATAATTAATATACCCCAATGTTTACACATGATCTTTTTAATAGATCCATGTGCCTTATTAAATTGAGTAATGAAGGGTGGCATTTTTCTATTATTAGTCAGTCCCACCTCTTCTCTTTTATTGTTATCCTTAGTTGTCTTAGATTTTTGTTTGTATTGTAACAGTGATGAACGTTTGACCTTTTTAACTCTCTCAATTGATGAGTCAATTAAGGACTCTTTATAGTCTTTCTGAAGAAATCTTTCCCTCAAAAAATCAGTTTGTGTATTAAAATTATCATTGATTGTACTGTTTCCCTTTAATCTCAGAAATTGATTGAAAGGGATATTTGTTATCCACTTGGGGTACTGGCAACTTTTGGGGTGCAATTAAGAATTAACATTAGTATCCTTAAAGTGTGTTTTTGTATTGATTTTACAAAAAAAAATGCGGTGTCTAAATTCAATGCCTGACCAAGGCCCAGAGTTGATGAATTGATAGAGACTAGGGAAGGCCAATTATATCACAACATTAGATCTGACTAAGGCATATTAGCAGATATATTTAACTGAAAAGTCACAGAAAAATACTTATTTTGAACTCCCTTTGGTCTGTTTCACTTTTGGATCAGCCCTTTTAGGCTACATGGGTCTCCCGCTACCTTACAGAGGCTGATGGGTCAGATATTGCTAACCCATAATAAATATACAGCAGCCTACCTTGATGATGCAGTCATCTAGTCCAAGGATTAGGAAACACATTTGGCTAAAGTGTAAGCAATATTAAGGTTCCTTATAAAGGGAGGCCTTACGGACAATCCAGCAAAATTCTCAATCGGGAGAACTGAAACAAAGTACTTGTGCTATGTACTTGGAAATGGGCAAAAAAAGCCTTCATGTAGCAAGGTGCAGGCACTGTTGGATTGTCCAGTGTCAATGACAAAAAAACTGGTGAGAGGTTTCTGTGGCTTAGCAGAGTATTTTAGGAAATGCACACCTAATTTTTTTGCCCCACTCACCAACCTAAGAAAAACCATAGCAACCAATAAAGTCCAGGGTACAGAACATTGTGAAGGAGGCGTTTCAGTGGCTGAAATAGATACTCTGTTCAGGATCCAGTCTTAAAGTGTATAGACTTTGAGGTTTAGGTGCCATCTTGTCTCAGGAGATAGGTGGGGTAGAGTGTCCTGTCCTATGTCAGTAGGAAGCTTTTTAAATGGGAACAGCCCTACTCCGTAATAGAGAAGGGGTGCTTGGCGGTGAAGTACGCAGTGTCAGCACTTGGGTATTATCTCCTGGGCATCACATTTATCCTGGTGACAGACCATGCTCCATGCTTCACACCATGAAGGACACAAACCCCAGAGCCACGCACTGGTACTTCGTCCTTCGGGACTTCTCCTAAAGATTGGATATTGGCTTTTGGCATTTTTTTTACACCTGTCCTTTTTTACCCAAAAATAAATTTTAATTAGACCCAAAATATGTTTTATATGATCATCCTGCATCTGTAATTGAACCCTACAGGGTATAAAAGGATTTTGATTACTTAATTATAAATATAGAATATAATATTGAAAATGGCTTATGACAGGTGTCCCCAACGCGATGTCCACGTGTACCATGGTGCCCGACAAGCCTTTCGCGGGAAGGGCCACCAATGGGGGAAGAGCAGGGAGAATGTTCAGGGGCCGGCGGCTGCACAGCCTCCCCTGCTGTTCCTCTGTTCTGTGCCTCCCTCCTCTGCCGGTCAGCACCATAAGCTGGACACAGGAGGCATACACCACATGGAAAGGTGTGTGGGGTATTGTGCTGTAGGGCGTTATTGTGGGGTATTGTGCTGTGGGGGTGGGAGGTACTGTGTTGTGGGGGGAGAGGATTGTTGGTGCCCTCAACTCTCCTGAATTCTCAAGTGTGCCCTTGGGCACAAAAAGGTTGTGTACCCCTGGCTTATGACTTTTGCTTAGATTGCAGACCTGTCGTTTATTTTGCCTAAAAACTGAACATTTTTTGTTTTATATGACCCTCCCCTGTTCTTGATCCCTACAATGAATAAAAGTATTTTGAATACTTAATTCTAAAGATAGAATATAAATTGAAAATGGCTTATAACATTATTTTAGACCGCGTACCTGTCATTTTTTCCTGAACATGAATATTTTTATTATATCCAAAATGTTTTATATGATCCTCCTGCATCTGTACGTAATCCATATAGTGAATAAAAGCATTTTGAATACTTATGATGCAAATACATATGCAAAGATGCAAAGATAGATGCAAAGATAGAACAGAACATTGAAATTAGTTTGACACTTTTTTTTAGACTATTGACCTGTTTTTTGCCAAAAAATTTAAATTTCTATTGGATCCAAAATATGTTTTATATGATCGTCCAACCCTACAGTGAATAAAACCATTTTCAATAGTTAATTCTTAAGGAAATTACTTTGGCCAGGTTCCTCTTTCTCGCCGCCGGTCCAGAATTGTTGACCTTAGAAGCTTTAGGTGCCGTTACTTTTGTTTTCACCACCTTAGCCTTTCGTTTTGGGAGTCTCGGATACAGCTTCCGCCTCTCACTTTTTTAAATACTAAATTGTAAAGATAGAATATAACATTGAAATTGGCTTATGACCCTTTTTAGACCATGGACCTGTCGTTATTTGTCAAAAAATGAAAACATTTTAATGGATCCAAAATGTGTGATGTGATGGTCCTTCATCTGTAATTGAACCCTACAGTAAATAAAATAATTTTGAATAGTTAATTCTAAAGATAGAATAAAACATTACAAATAGCTTATATATTTTTTTAAACTGCGGACCTCATTATTTTCCCCAAAAAATGTTTTTATATATGTTACGGTAGGGGTCGCCAGCCTCACATAATAAAGATAAAGCCCGACTGGCTGCCACAATAACGTGCATAATGGCTGCCTCTGTGAGGCTCATTTTGCCCAGTGTATTTAATGTTTTGTATAACCCCTTCCAGAAAAAAGCTATCACTGTGTGATGTCTGAAAGGGGGGAAACTGTATGGTTTGGGGACCGGGGATTGTATAATAAAGAAAAGCACTTTTATTCCCCATGTTGGAATGTAGTATGCTCCCCATACAGTTGGCCAGCAAGCCAGTAATGTGATTTGTATTTAGCATTTCTCTGTATGCAGACTCACTAATTAGCTTAACTGGGGATGTCTGCAGAGAAATGCGGGGTCATGATAAAGGCTGGGGGGGCAGCTAAGCACCAGGACAAATGGTGAGCAGGGAAGGTCTGATTACCAGTGCTAGGGACGGACTCTCAATGGGGTAGAGCCTTTGTTCCCCGCAGACATTGAGGCGCCTACCCAGCGAGAGGTATGGGGCTGGCCATGGGACCCGTTGCCGGGTCTGAGCCCTGTAGGCACTATTCCCATTGGCCAGCACAAATTCCCTGCTTGCCTGCATCTCCCTCTGCTGTGGGCGGTCCAGAGTGCCTAGACGAGCCCCCTCCACTGATTGGTGCAGCCGGACGAGCCCTCATCTTCTCCTTGACTGTACCATCACGATCCGCACACACTGATTGGCCGGCGGCCCCTGCTCCATTTTAAGTATAGCCACTGAGGGCTATGTAAGGAGCGTAGCAGGTCAGGGAACCAGAACAACTTCGGAGACGATCAGAAACATGGCTGGCAGGAGATTCAAAAGTGCTTTGTGTGAAATAGCACTGAGAAGCCGGGGAATAAGACGTTCAGGGCAAGCCTACTGAAGCAGGCCACTGCACCTAGTTCAGGCTAGTTTCTTGCCCGCACACCCCCTCCCCCCCAGTTCAGGCTAGTTTCTTGCCCCCACACCCCTCCCCCCCCCCCCACAGTTCAGGCTAGATTCTTGCCCCCACCCCCCCAGTTCAGGCTAGTTTCTTGCCCCCCCCCCCAGTTCAGGCTAGATTCTTGCCCCCACCCCCCAGTTCAGGCTAGTTTCTTGCCCGCACCCCCCCCCCCCAGTTCAGGCTAGTTTCTTGCCCCCACCCCCCAGTTCAGGCTAGTTTCTTGCCCGCACCGCCCCCCCCCCCAGTTCAGGCTAGTTTCTTGCCCCCACCCCCCCAGTTCAGGCTAGTTTCTTGCCCCCCCCCCCCCCCAGTTCAGGCTAGATTCTTGCCCCCACCCCCAGTTCAGGCTAGTTTCTTGCCCGCACCCCCCCCCCCCAGTTCAGGCTAGTTTCTTACCCGCACCCCCCCCCCCCCCCCAGTTCAGGCTAGTTTCTTGCCCCCACCCCCCCAGTTGGTGAGTGTATCACTGTGTTTATGTATTTTGTGTGTTCGCTGGCTTGCCAGCATAAACTTTCATTTATTTAATTATTGTGTCCTGTCTGGTGATAGAGATCCCGGTGGTTTCGGTGTTAAACGTTCTGGTCCCCCGTGTCAATATCTAAAATATGTTTTATATGATAATCCTGCATCTGTACTTAATCCTTACAGTGAATAAAAGCATTTTCAATATTTAATTCTAAACATAACATTGAAAATGGCTTATTACATTTTATTATTTTATTACACCACCCACCTTTTATGTTTTTGGCTAAAAAAATTCACATTTTTTAATAGATTCAAAATATGTTTTATATGATCATTCTGCATCAGTGCTTAATCCTTACAGTGAATAAAAGTATTTTGAATAATTAATTCTAAAGATAGACTATAACATTGAATTTGGCTAATGGCAAATTTTTTAAACCACGGCCTGTTGTTTTTTTGCCAAAAAAGTAATTGAACCCTACAGTGGAAAAAAAACATTTTCAATCGTTAATTCTAAGGATAAAATATAACATTGAAAATGGCTTAGTACAGCGGTGCGCAAACTGGGGATGCAAGAATGTTTAAGGGGGGCGCAGGCAGCGGGGGCAATTTTGCCAGAAGCAGAGAGAAAAGCAGTCAGTAGCTGCAACTTGTCCTTCAGCCATTAGGTGGCGCCGTGCTGCACAGCTCATGCAGCACAGGCTTTGCGTTGCTGAACGCAGCGTGATAAGGTGAGTGTGTGTGTGAGAGTGTTTGTGTGAGAGTGTGTGTGAGAGTGTGTGTGTGTGTGTCATGGAGAGGAGGGTCAAAGAGAGACATGGAGAGGGGGGTCAAAGAGAGACATGGAGAGGGGGGTCAAAGAGAGACATGGAGAGAGACATGGAGAGGGGGGTCAAAGAGAGACATGGAGTGGTGGGTCAAACAGAGATATGGAGAAATGGGATGGAGTCAAAAGAAACATGGAGAGGTGGGGGGTGGTCAAAGAGAGACATGGAGAGGTGGGAGGGGGTCAAAGAGAGACATGGAGAGGTGGGAGTGGGGTCAAAAGGAGAGGTGGGATGGGTCCAAAGAGAGACATGTTGAGGGGTGGGGGTTCAAAGAGAGACATGGGGAGGGGTGAAAGAGACATGGAGAGGTGGGAGGGGGGTGAAAGAGAGACATGGTGAGGTGGGAGGTGAGTGAAAGAGAGACATGGAGAGGTGGAAGGTGGGTGAAAAAGAGACATGGAGAGGTGGGAGGGGAGTGAAAGTGAGACATGGGGTTGAGAGACATATTGGGGGGAGGGGAAGGAGAGACACCCTGGGGGAGGGAGGGAGACTGGGGGGGAGTGAGAGAGAGACACTAGGGGGATGGAGAAAGAGAGACACACACTGGGGGAGGGAGAGGGAGAAAGAGAGTGGGGGGAGGGATAGAGGGACACTGGAGAGGAAGTGAGAAACACTGGGAGAGGGAGAGACTGGGGGAGAGGAGAGTGAGACTGTGAAAGAGGGGAGAGAGTTCCTGATGTGGCGGGGAGAGAAAGATTAATAATAATACAGCATAAATGGGGACGCTATTAGACAAATATCATAATATTTCTTTTTAAGCGATGTCATTTGTGTTATAAATACTTTTTATGATGTGTCCCGGGTTTTTACTTTTGAAAGTCTGGTCACCCTAGCTGTCATTTCCCAGAATCCCTGGCTGCGGTGGAAGCACTTTATGCTGAGAGATATTGGGAAAAAGCAGGGCTTCAGACCTGTCTGAGACATGAATGTGTGTGATATTTTTATTTGCAGTACAAGTGAGATGTAACTCTTAGGTTCCCAAACACAATACCCACCAATTATATGCGGATGTGTTTACAAATTTAAAGCAGGTTATAAATATAATGGGGGTTATTTACTAAAGTCAACAGGCTACACAAGATAGCCAAAGCCAGTGCAAAATAATTGCACCAAATTAATCAAAGGATAAACTCCAATGGCTTTCAATTTGATTTGATCTCTTAATAAATATGGTGCTGCTTTTTAACTGGTTTGCCCCACTCATGGTGCCTGGAAACATTAGTCATCATCATCTTATCTGTTCAGTTGAGTATGACTCTCGGCCACTCTATGGATCAGTGTTCTCCATGTTTTCCGATCTCTCACGGCTTCTTTCAATTCTGCTATGTTCAGTCGAGTATCTTTCTTGATGGTATCTAGCCAGCGAGTTCTTGGGCGGCCTCTTCCTCTTTTGCCACCGATCATTCCAAGCATGACATCCTTCTCAAGCGACTTGCTTCACATGATGTGACCAAAGTAGATGAGCTTTTGCTTTATCTTAGCCTTCAGTGAGAATTACGGTTTGATCCGTTCCAGAACTGCTTGTTTCGTTATTCTGGCTGTCCATGGAATGCGTAGCAGACATCTCCAGCACCACAGTTCAAATGCATCGATGTTTCACCTGTCTGCCTTTCTCAGAGTCCAGGTTTCACAGCTATATGTTGCTATTGGGAAAACGATCGCACTGACCAATCTGCATTTGGTTGCCATGAAACCTTAGTAACTAGACCCAAATGCTGCTACTTAAGATGTGCTGCAGGTTGTGACAGCTTATAGTAGTGGTACACATCTTAAAAACCCAACAAATCTCTTATCCCAGCATATTGTAGCCATTTATCAAACATTTGTATACTAGCTGCAGAGATAATTTCCACTGTAATTCTGCACTATTCGCTTCCGTCTTTTATTTTTTCAGGCATGTAAAAGATGGCTTTTATTAATAGCTTCTTATTTTCTTGTGGTTCTCCTCTTTCTACATTAAATGTGTTAACAGCTTCATTGCCAGAGAGGCAAGCAAATAATTGGGGAAGCTCAGACAGATGAGACATTCTAAGAGGCATTTGCTAAAACAAAAATTAAAACAAAGAATACTGAATATGTTCCCATGTGTTTTCAGTCCCTCCTTTTCTTCCTCATAATACTTTCTTTGGATAATTTCACCATTCTGGAATACTTCAGAAAGCACTAAGCAAGTGATACAAAGTTCTACATATCAACAATTTAGTATTCCTAACAGCTTAGAAGACTAGTTCGGAGCGAAGGAATAATTGCTTTTCTGTGCAATTCCTTGAGCAAGCCAACAGGCAGTTTTTAAGTAAAATTATGCCTGAGAGCAGTAGAGTGAATCAGTAATTCTTAGATACACATACACATTTTAATTCATCACTTTCAGTTCTTCCTTTCAAATTATCTACAGTGCAGAAAAATGTCTTGGTTTGAAATGTACTCTCGGGTGGAAAATTAAGCATAGTCTTTTTACTTCATTTATCATTGATGTCTTTTGAGAGTGCAGTTGTACTTAGCTGGATATATTGGATTTGCAATAAAGTACGCTGTCCTTTTTAAAATATTTGTTGCACAACCTCAAATTAGTTTAATATCTTCAAAAATATAGTTTAAAAATAAAAATTCTAACACTATGACAAATACCATAGTCCAGGAAAACTTGTGGAAAATTGGTTTTGGGATACTCTTTGAAACTTACTGTATATGCAATAATTTACACACTACCCACCCATTTTATGTGAATGTATATGTAATTTATACAAATATTATCCTTTCTTGGTCTCTCTCTTTCCCATGTGACGTTATTGATTATGGGAGACATTATTCATGATATTTACTGAACACATCATACATACGCAGTTTTTAATTGAGTTACAGTGCCCAGATTCAGTTAAGGACCCTGTTCAAATACAAATCTAGTTAAGCCCTTCCATGTTCAGCTTGCCTGAAATCTAATTGCATTCGTCCTATCCAAAAATAAACTAAGTCACTCAACACTTAATTTTTGCTATGCATGTACAGATATGATAACATAAAACAGCATGCTATTCGGGTACCTTGGCTTCTAGGCACACACTAACCTTTTGATAAAAACCTAGTCATTAATACAGGCTCCTCATACAATTTAGGGGTTATGCATTATAACCACACAGCCCCTCAGTCATGAACTTTTTAACCAAAAACATACCTGCTGGTAATAAGAGGGCTGAGTCGTCCGCCGATGGTTGTGAGGACACAGGGCCTATGGGGTTCATACCCTACATATCTTTAGCAGTGCAGCGCCTCCATCTGCCGTAGGCTCCAGGGAACTGAAGATGATCTCCCACAGTAGAACCGATAACCTCTCCCCCCAATAAGATCACACACCTGGCTGGAGGTATAATAACATGAACGGTTTATTGTCTGTACACCAACAGCAGTACACAGCAATCTTCTGCCCAATGCAGTCCCACTCTCAGCTACTCACTGAAGGATGGGCCCTGGACCTTCACTACAGGCCAAGGGCACCCGCAGCAGTCCCAGCTCTTCTCTGCCCCTCTAGCAGAGGCAGAGGTATGGTCCACACTCACTCTCCCCTGAAGGGAAGAGAACCACAGAAGGCCCAATAGTCAAGCTCTTGGCTGTGTGACCTGTCTCTCTCAAGGGTGTAGAGGCACTGATAAATTTGGGGTGGCACCACCCTTAAGTATAGCTAGCAAGAGGACATCAAGTCTGTCCTATGATTGGACATGACCAGGCCTAATGTCACCCCTCCCCCTGTCACTCAAGTGCAGCACTAGTGAGTGGGAAAAACCCATAATGAATAATGGCACTCCTGCTTTGCCAGGGCTTACTGCCAGGAGTAGGGCAGGCTAGTAGCCATAGGTGGCATGGCTACATATGTATTGTACACGTTTTCCTATACGTATAATTTTTCCGTGTTATGTTTCGTATAATATCTCTGCATACATGGTTGGAGCTATAATAATAAAAGAAATACCATATAATACAATAATATTTTATCAAGTTTCCCATTAGACATTAGAAAGACGTAGTATACAGCGAAATAGAAATCTAGAATATTCAAGTAGTCTTTTTGAAGCCATCTTTATCCTGTTTTTCTTATTCTGATCCCATCATTATTGCAGCAGCTCGCTGATGCTCTGCTCAGGAGATAAAAGCGTTTCAAATATGAAGCATCCGGGAGGTTAAAATGGAGCTCTCCACAGAGCCCAGTGCAGTTTAAAGGTGAGCATGGTAACCTCTGGCGCTAGAGCTCAAGAAAACAATGATTTTAAACACAACAATGTAAATAAAGAGCAGGGCATGATCTGGGGGAATGATACTCACATTAGAATAGTTAAACTCATATAGGCTGATGGAGGGGATGGCTGCTTTAATTGTCCCATCCAACAGCGCTCATAATGCAAAACTCAAGTGTCAGGGATTCTGTATGATGGATGTGATTGTTAACTTTCCAAATGATCCTCTATAACTTTGATTATCATAGGAATCAAAGTATTCATGTGTCATTGCTACACTCCCGATGTAATCTGCTGCTTCTATTACACTTTATTACTTTAATAATCAAAGCGCTATGTACATTAATGGCGCTATATAAATAAAGACGTACAATACAATATAATCATAGCACTGTACCCATTTCTAGACACCATAAGTCACAACCTGAAGAGCGTACAATTTGCTGGCTGATGTACAGAAAGATCAAGGTAACTAGGCGCTTCTTCTTCAAAGGCGTGCTCCTACCACTAAGCCTGTGATTCCCAACAGGGGTGGGAGGTGTCTCCAAGGGGGTTACCCCCTCCCAAATCTGTAGTGGCAGATCCCAGGCAGTATAGTGTGTTCTTGAGCCTGTTTGAAGACTGCACCTTAACGTGGGTGATATATGGCTGTCAATTACCGCAGGAGCTTCCAAAGTCACTTCCCACAATGTGTTATACCCACAGCAGCAAGGCATTGTGGGGCGTGACTTTGAAGGCTCCTGCACTGATTGATAGTTAATCCCCCCCCCCCCATGCTGCCAGCACACATTGAGGTGCAGTTTGGAGCCTTATAATGCGTGTGTTCCCCCATGACCTTATTATGCGTGTGTTCCCCCGTGACCTTATTATGCGTGTGTTCCCCCGTGACCTTATTATGCGTGTGTTCCCCCGTGACCTTATTATGTGTGTGTTCCCCCATGACCTTATTATGCGTGTGTTCCCCCATGACCTTATTATGCGTGTGTTCCCCCGTGACCTTATTATGCGTGTGTTCCCCCGTGACCTTATTATGCGTGTGTTCCCCCGTGACCTTATTATGCGTGTGTTCCCCCGTGACCTTATTATGCGTGTGTTCCCCCGTGACCTTATTATGCGTGTGTTCCCCCGTGACCTTATTATGCGTGTGTTCCCCCGTGACCTTATTATGCGTGTGTTCCCCCGTTACCTTATTATGCGTGTTCCCCCGTGACCTTATTATGCGTGTGTTCCCCCGTGACCTTATTATGCGTGTGTTCCCCCGTGACCTTATTATGCGTGTGTTCCCCGTGACCTTATTATGCGTGTGTTCCCCCGTGACCTTATTATGCGTGTGTTCCCCCGTGACCTTATTATGCGTGTGTTCCCCGTGACCTTATTATGCGTGTGTTCCCCCGTGACCTTATTATGCGTGTGTTCCCCCGTGACCTTATTATGCGTGTGTTCCCCCGTGACCTTATTATGCGTGTGTTCCCCCGTGACCTTATTATGCGTGTGTTCCCCTGTGACCTTATTATGCGTGTGTTCCCCCATGACCTTATTATGCGTGTGTTCCCACATGACCTTATTATGCGTGTGTTCCCCCATGACCTTATTATGCGTGTGTTCCCCCATGACCTTATTATGCATGTGTTCCCCCATGACCTTATTATGCGTGTGTTCCCCCATGACCTTATTATGCGTGGGTTTCCCCGTGACCTTATTATGCGTGTGTTCCCCATGACCTTATTATGCGTGGGTTTCCCCGTGACCTTATTATGCGTGGGTTTCCCCGCTCATAGTTACCGTTACAGATCAGATTAAAATGTGAGACAGCTTTAGTTATGAAAGAACTTAAACTGGTGGTGGATGTGAGAGTCTCCGGTAGATTGTTTCAGTTTTGGGGTGCACGGTAAGAGAAGGAGGAGCGGCCGGATACTTTGCTGAAATTGGGACCTTGAACAGTCTTTTGGACTCGGATCTCAGATGATAAGTGCTGCATGTGGTAGGGGCGGCGAAAGACCTCATCGTCCCCGCATGAGAAACCACATTGCACAACTTTTATATAATCAAAATACAGTGCTTGGAAATACAGTGCTTGGACATACAGTGCTTGGAAATGCAGTGCTTGGAAATGCAGTGCTTGGGAATACAGTGCTTGGAAATACAGTGCTTGGAAATGCAGTGCTTGGAAATACAGTGCTTGGAAATACAGTGCTTGGAAATACAGTGCTTGGACATACAGTGCTTGGACATACAGTGCTTGGACATACAGTGCTTGGACATACAGTGCTTGGAAATACAGTGCTTGGAAATACAGTGCTTGGAAATACAGTGCTTGGAAATGCAGTGCTTGGAAATACAGTGCTTGGAAATACAGTGCTTGGACATACAGTGCTTGGACATACAGTGCTTGGACATACAGTGCTTGGACATACAGTGCTTGGAAATACAGTGCTTGGAAATACAGTGCTTGGAAATACAGTGCTTGGAAATACAGTGCTTGGAAATACAGTGCTTGGAAATGCAGTGCTTGGACATACAGTGCTTGGACATACAGTGCTTGGACATACAGTGCTTGGAAATGCAGTGCTTGGAAATACAGTGCTTGGAAATACAGTGCTTGGAAATGCAGTGCTTGGAAATACAGTGCTTGGACATACAGTGCTTGGAAATACAGTGCTTGGAAATACAGTGCTTGGAAATACAGTGCTTGGACATACAGTGCTTGGACATACAGTGCTTGGAAATACAGTGCTTGGAAATGCAGTGCTTGGAAATACAGTGCTTGGAAATACAGTGCTTGGAAATGCAGTGCTTGGAAATACAGTGCTTGGACATACAGTGCTTGGACATACAGTGCTTGGAAATACAGTGCTTGGACATACAGTGCTTGGAAATACAGTGCTTGGACATACAGTGCTTGGAAATACAGTGCTTGGAAATGCAGTGCTTGGAAATGCAGTGCTTGGACATACAGTGCTTGGACATACAGTGCTTGGACATACAGTGCTTGGAAATACAGTGCTTGGAAATGCAGTGCTTGGAAATACAGTTCTTGGAAATGCAGTGCTTGGAAATGCAGTGCTTGGAAATACAGTGCTTGGAAATACAGTGCTTGGAAATACAGTGCTTGGAAATACAGTGCTTGGAAATACAGTGCTTGGAAATGCAGTGCTTGGAAATACAGTGCTTGGAAATACAGTGCTTGGACATACAGTGCTTGGACATACAGTGCTTGGAAATACAGTGCTTGGAAATGCAGTGCTTGGAAATACAGTGCTTGGAAATACAGTGCTTGGAAATACAGTGCTTGGAAATACAGTGCTTGGAAATACAGTGCTTGGAAATGCAGTGCTTGGAAATACAGTGCTTGGAAATACAGTGCTTGGAAATACAGTGCTTGGAAATACAGTGCTTGGAAATACAGTGCTTGGACATACAGTGCTTGGACATACAGTGCTTGGAAATACAGTGCTTGGAAATGCAGTGCTTGGAAATGCAGTGCTTGGAAATACAGTGCTTGGAAATACAGTGCTTGGAAATACAGTGCTTGGAAATACAGTGCTTGGACATACAGTGCTTGGAAATACAGTGCTTGGACATACAGTGCTTTGACATACAGTGCTTGGAAATACAGTGCTTGGAAATACAGTGCTTGGACATACAGTGCTTGGAAATACAGTGCTTGGAAATACAGTGCTTGGACATACAGTGCTTGGAAATACAGTGCTTGGAAATACAGTGCTTGGAAATACAGTGCTTGGACATACAGTGCTTGGACATACAGTGCTTGGAAATACAGTGCTTGGAAATACAGTGCTTGGACATACAGTGCTTGGAAATACAGTGCTTGGAAATACAGTGCTTGGACATACAGTGCTTGGAAATACAGTGCTTGGACATACAGTGCTTGGACAGTACACTTAACTTTATAGCAGGAACAGTCTTAAATGGCATTATACACTTCCGTCAGTACAGACATAATGGACGCAAATCTGACCCTAGATGACTGCTGAGACTCGTAGTGGGGTTGCCCTTTTGAGTCATAATCAGTTCTAATTGGGGGCCGTATGGTTCTTTGACTTCTCCTCAGCCCTTGAGCCGGTCTGTCTACCAAACCTGAGATCACTTCACTTCCTTCTTGGTCAGAGAGGCTTCCAGTGGCTTGAGGCCCTCTCATAGAGTGATTCTCATTGTCACTTTTTGGGGTGTCCTCATACAGTATATTTTTTTTGGAGAGATTAGACTACACCGGTGTTAGCATTAGAATATATGCAATGTTAGAATGAATTTGTATATACAGTTTCATTGATCTTATAAACTAGGTGAAAAGTTCTAAAATTAATTTTATTTTTATATTGTCTATGCATAGTCCTGATGAACTGCATGTTATTTTGTGATTATAAATCCTTGTGTTTTCATATCCTTAAGTGGTCTGTCTGAGATGTCATAAATCAAGCATATAAGACATTCTTTGCTTTTGAGTCGGTTATATAGGATACATGAGTGTGAAGGTGATAGATTTATCTAAATCACAAATCCAACCAGAGCTTTTTTTGCATAGAAACATTCAAGGGTTGTTCTGTCAAAATCTCTCTAATTATGTCATGTGCATGAGGCTATAATTCTTTCGCTTAATGATTTGCTTTTACACTTTTTTATTTGTCAGTGACAGACTATTGCAAAAAAGACAGAACAGTATGCAACAAATGATTTACTTCTCATGGTATTGTGATTCTGTAACTATTTGCAATTTGTTGGTCGATTAAAGATGCAGTTCAGTCAATATCCTGCATGTGTGGTTTTTTTTTAATAAATCAGTTCTGTAGTAAGAAAAAATACTTTTAGCATTTTCTGTTTTAAAAAAAATAACTTTGAAAGACCAATTTTCTTGTATTCTATTTTAACAGCCATTTGCTAAGGCACTGCCCCTTCATGTCCTGTCACAAGCCCTGGCACACCCCTTTGTCAGCCCTGCCCTCCCTCTAGCACATGTCAGTGCAGGAGTGCTCATGAATATTCATGAGCTTCCACTGACAGACAAGCAGAATATAAACAGATCCCTTCACTAATTATGTCACCAAATTTCACCGATCAATACATGGAGAACGAATTGACCGGCAGCTATACAGTTCTTTAGGTAATTAGAGATTGCCCACATGAAACTATTGAAGTAAAATAAAAAAAAAATAAAAAAAAAAAAGACTGAACTGCAGCTTTAAAGTGTTTGTGAATGTTTGAAACTAACTGTGTGGGTGTTCTGGTGGACGTCAGAACCGGTGGCTGATACTGCGCCGCTGCTGTGGCTGCTGCTCTGTCTGCTTCTGCTTTAAGCTACGCTTATAGTGTCGGCGACGGCGATGTCAGGCTACGGTCGCTGGAAAAATGAAATTGAGATGACTTCCTGCAATTGCGACCAAGCCGTCGCGCTTACTATAAGCGCACACGACGGCACAATGCATTTGTTTTGACGCGACGTCGCATCGCTGTCACCGGCACTATAAGCACAGCCTTATGCTGCTGCTGCTGCTGCTGCTGCTTACTGCTACTGCTGCTTACTGCTACTGCTGCTTACTGCTACTGCTGCTTACTGCTACTGCTGCTTACTGCTACTGCTTATAACAGAAACTATGCTCTGCAGAGTTCCTCTTCTCCCTCACTCTATGTGGGGCTCATGCAGATCCCTTTGTACAGGAGGGATCTGCACACAACCTCACTCCATTAGCTCTCAGCAGAACTCCCCAGTCACAAGATGGCCGCCGTTCCCCTCAGCCTCTTCACTCTCCAACTCTCACTGCCTGAGCACAGTCACATGTTCCTGTGGAGTAATTCTATACGGGATATAGAACTTTAGCTAGAAATCAAAATAAGTAATCCGTGGCTATGGGTAGCAGTCCCAACTGACGAATCCATCCAACATTTTTTCTGAGACAATTCCGCGCCGGGCAAGGTTATTTGCTCAGGAATTCCATGCCATTGCTGCTGATTTTCTGCCGCTCCATCTAATTTCTGTGTTTTTTATTCCACTGTTGGAACTTCATGAAATGTCAGACTGTTATACCTTCCTGGAGATACGGAACTGTACATAGTATTTAGGTAAAGCCTTTCCAGTAAAATAAAATAAATCACTACCACATTCTTTTTTTCTGGTAATATTTTTTTTTTACAGCCCATCTTGGCGCAGTTCCATAAATAATGTGTCAATTTATTATCAGTAATTGATCGTCATCTATAAATAAGTTCCAGTAAGTCACCATTCATCAAACACCCCTTTAAGGTCCCTGCAGTCCTTATGCACAGATAGAAACACAAACCAAAAACCACACAAAATGTGGATAGCAAATAAAGAAAAGTGAACTAGTAAATGATTACTAACAAGTATAGTATAGTGTAGAGTGTAAAACATACAGAACCCCTATAAGCTCATATTGAACCCCCAAAATAACCACAACATATATATATCCGTATAAGTGTCAAAGAGGAGTGCTACTGAGCATGGCAATATATATTTAAAACCAGAGACAGAACATGAAACACAGACAGAGCCCAGTGCTACACCCAATGGCACAAATACA
Organism: Ascaphus truei; assembly: GCF_040206685.1. Taxonomy (NCBI): domain Eukaryota; kingdom Metazoa; phylum Chordata; class Amphibia; order Anura; family Ascaphidae; genus Ascaphus; species Ascaphus truei. The sequence continues at coordinate 361,533 of NC_134497.1, forward strand.
CGGTACAGTGCCTTTAGTGTAGAGTGTAGTAATACTATGGTGCAAAATTAAGCTAAATTAGCCTGAAGTGATAAACAAATTCAAAATAAGTGTAGTGAATAAATTGAATAAAACCTTCCCGGAAGGAATATTTGAGAGCCTGCTGCTGTAGCAAAATGAGATGACAGGGCATACAAATCTATAGAGAAAGGAAACAAAGCTCAAAAATGTTCATGGTGTAGTATGTCAGTAACAAATGTATTGGGTGCAGAGGTAAGAGATGCACTTACATAAACAAGGATTAAAAATGCAGTGGGTTAAAATTGTGTTATTTGCCATGGTGGAACCACGATCCACCGCTCCACAGTCCAGATCAACAAGATGGTAAGTAGGTCGCCGGGGATGTCCCCTCTGGGAGGTGGTTGTCCATGGTAGCCATGGTAGCCATGCAGGTATCCCTCTCTGTGTCCAATCCTCCGTTGGGGATGCTCGCAAGTCCTCCTAAAGGAAAATGTTTGCTCGCTCACTCCCTGGGTAGCGGAGCTGTTTCACCAGGCAGGGAGAACCTCCGAGTTATCAACTCACCTCCAGTGGTGTGTGCCGGTGACGTTACCGCCAGACCGGCAAATACAAAATTCATTGTTCAGAAGGTGGAGGAGACTAAGGCTTGTAATATAGTGTGTGCAGCCCTGCGAACGCGCGTGCACGTGCCGCACACTTTCTGTGTGTATGCTGTGAGCGAGTGAGGTACTGTGTGTATGTATGTTTAAAATAAATACGTTAATAAATTATTTATTAACATTGTACATACATACATACATACACACACATACATTTCAGCGGCGGTAGTGGCGCAAAATCTTTATTTTCTTCATCTTCCCCCGTCGGACGGTTCCACGCTCACTGCCGTCCGCACGCAAGGCACCATTATAGAAAGGCTGACTAACCTCAGCCAACTATAACTGCCGCACGCGCGCACGGCGCAGCAAGCGCACGCAGTATAGAACAGCCCTAAAGCAAGTCTTTGGCAATACTACATGAAGTCTCAAACAGCACCAAAAAACACCCTCCATGCCATGTCTGCTGATTTTCTGCCGCTCCATCTAATTTCTGTTTTTTTCCACTATTGGAACTTCATGAAATGTCAGACTGTTATACCTTCCTGGAGATACGGAACTGTACATAGTATTTAGGAAAAGCCGTTCCAATAAAATAAAATAAAAATCACTACTACCTTCTTTTATTTCTAAAAAACAACAATACAAACCGGCGCCTACAGAGTCCCATATAGGAAAAAAGTTCAGTCCAATGGTAAAGAAGTGTCCAGAAAGGTCCAATCTTGCACTTCACGCTCCACAGCAAGATGTTACAAGAAGCATGTGATGCAAAGAGAGAGAAAAGAGAGGAAAATCATAGTGCAACAATGCTACAGTATGAACACATAAGACAAACAGGACAAGACAATACTAGACAAATACAAGCAAGGCTGACAAATAATACAAGAGTTAATTTAATACACAAAAATATAAAATGAACAAGGCAGATGACGGATCCGGTGGTAAAACCGGAATCCTACTTACAGGACGTTCGTTTAATACAGACAGGGGTGTATGGTGAGTGATGCACGGCCGCAGCGTCTGATGGATGCGTGGGGTCCAGGAGTTGCTCCAAACACTGTCCCTAGCTCCACAACCGGATGTGCGTCACCGGGGGTGGGTCTCAGGCTCTCCAAACACTGTCTGCCACTCCGTGGCCGGAAATACGTCACCGGGGGCGGGTCAAAATGCCAAAAAACCCTTCTCCTACTGCTGTACCTCGATCACTCCTGTGGGTACTCTGCTTTAGTCCAAATAAACTCTCACAAACTGCCCAACGCGTTTCGTGCACTTGCGCACTTCTTCAGGGGTAATGGACACATGACATGAGATCTTTAAATACTGACAGGATGAAAACCATTGGATAAGGGTTGTACCGTCCACAAAGCCAAAGATCAAACGGGATTGGTCTAATCACTTGTCAGTCATGTCCTGTATAAACACAGCCTCACTAACCATACAAATAGCACACAATCACAATACAATAACATTAACACAATTACAAAAATGCATATAGACTCTCAATGGAGTATTAATAAACCAACGTATGGTTATCTATTGTAAATAACAGTAGACCATATATATCCTGCCAATGAATAAATACATTCTATATATGTATACACATGGTCTCATATAGATGCACGCAAATCAGACGGATGGAGATGAAATGACATATCTATTGCAGTCTACCTAAAAATATTCCTTTAAAAATGTATATATATTTGTTAAAACACAATTATTTGTATATATAAAAAAATATAAATAGGTAGCTCCACTGGGTTAAGAACCCAGAACCTTCTGCGTGTCAAGCAGATGTGATAACCACTACGCTATGGAACTTACATTAAAAAATTAATTACTTTAAAAATACTCCTAGTTCAAAATCAATATTAAGGCCATTGGGAGAGAGGGTCTTCAACTCATAGATCCAATATGCTTCACGCCTACTGATATGATTGAGTTGATTCCCCCCTCTCCAACTGGCTGGCACTGTCTCAATGGCTTGGCATCTCAATCCAACTGGATTCTGATTATGATGGATGCGAAAATGGTGAGAAACACTATGTGTCGTTAGACCTCTCTTGATGTTATAAACGTGTTCATATACCCTTCTTTGGTAGTACCTCCCTGTTCTGCCCACATATTGTAGGCCGCAGGGCCACTGAAGTAAAAATATCACAAAGGTAGAGTGACAGTTAATAAAAGATCTTATGGTATAAATTTTTGAGGTCACGTTAGATCTGAAAATTTTAGTGTTAAAGCTAAACGAACAGGCTATACATTTGGTACATTTAAAAAAGCCCTTGTTGGTATTTGTTGATTTAGATTTGGAGTGATCCAGAGGACAACTTGGGGCCAATCGTGATTTAATATTTGAGGCTTTAGTAAAGATGATATTAGGTCTAGCCGGAAGACATTGTGCTAATGTGTTATCACATAGAAGAATTGGCCAATGCTTATTTAAAATCTGGCGGATTTTTGGTGCCATTTCATTATATTGTGTAACAAAGGCCAGGCCACCATTTAACTCTTTGTTTTTCAATGGATTTTTACTCTTATATTCCAACAGGGAATTCCTCTCTATTCTATCTACCTGCAGATATGCCTCTGTAAGTAGATTCTCCGGGTATTTTCTAACCCGAAATTTTTCCTTTAGCTCATCCGCCTCAACCGCAAACGCCTCCTGATTGGAGCAATTGCGCTTGAGGCGCATTGACCTAAGCATATATATAAGCGATAATAAGATACAGACTAAGACTTATTTCAAATCGGTTCAGGCGAATAATTACTTTAGGGCGGACGCCAGCATAATCCTGGCTGGATACGCAATATTCCAAAGGGACAGCTCATCCGCCTCAAGCGCAATTGCTCCAATCAGGAGGAGTTTGCGGTTCAGGCGGATGAGCTAAAGGAAAAATTTCGGGTTAGAAAATACTTACAGAGGCATATCTGCAGGTAGATAGAATAGAGAGGAATTCCCTGTTGGAATATAAGAGTAAAAAGTCTCTCTATTGACTAAAGTCTCAAATATTAAATCACGATTGGCCCCAAGTTGTCCTCTGGATCACTCCAAATCTAAATCAACAAATACCAACAAGGGCTTTTTTAAATGTACCAAATGTATAGCCTGTTCGTTTAGCTTTAACACTAAAATTTTCAGATCTAACGTGACCTCAAAAATTTATACCATAAGATCTTTTATTAACTGTCACTCTACCTTTGTGATATATTTACTTCAGTGGCCCTGCGGCCTACAATATGTGGGCAGAACAGGGAGGTACTACCAAAGAAGGGTTTATGAACACGTTTATAACATCAAGAGAGGTCTAACGACACATAGTGTTTCTCACCATTTTCGCATCCATCATAATCAGAATCCAGTTGGATTGAGATGCCAAGCCATTGAGACAGTGCCAGCCAGTTGGAGAGGGGGGAATCAACTCAATCATATCAGTAGGCGTGAAGCATATTGGATCTATGAGTTGAAGACCCTCTCTCCCAATGGCCTTAATATTGATTTTGAACTAGGAGTCTTTTTAAAGTAATTTATTTTTTAATATAAGTTCCATAGCGTAGTGGTTATCACATCTACTTGACACGCAGAAGGTTCTGGGTTCTTAACCCAGTTGAACTACCTATTTATATTTTTTTATATACACAAACTAGCTGAGAGACCCGGCGTTGCCCGTGAGTTAAATTTCCCGCTAGGAAAAGGTGGGGGGAGGGACAGTGGACAGGAGATGGGGAGGGGGGAGGGACAGTGGACAGGAGGAGGGGAGAGACGGGGACAGTGGACAGGAGGGGACAGGGACAGTGGACAGGAGGGGACGGGGACAGTGGACAGGAGGGGACGGGGACAGTGGACAGGAGGGGACGGGGACAGGAGGGGACGGGGACAGTGGACAGGAGGGGACAGTGGACAGGAGGGGACGGGGACAGTGGACAGGAGGGGACGGGGACAGTGGACAGGAGGGGACGGGGACAGTGGACAGGAGGGGATGGGGACAGGGGACAGGAGGGGATGGGGACAGGGGACAGGGGACAGTGGACAGGAGGGGTCGGGACAGTGGACAGGAGGGGACAGGACAGTGGACAGGAGGGGACAGGACAGTGGACAGGAGGGGACGGGACTGTGGAGGGGATGGGACAGTGGACAGGAGGGGACGAGACAGTGGACGGGACAGTGGACAGGAGGGGACAAGACAATGGACAGGAGGGGACGGGGACAGTGGACAGGAGGGGACGGGGACAGTGGACAGGAGGGGACAGGGACAGTGGACAGGAGGGGACGGGGACAGTGGACAGGAGGGGGACAGTGGACAGGAGGGGGACAGTGGACAGGAGGGGGACACTGGACAGGAGGGGGACACTGGACAGGAGGGTGACGGGACAGTGGACAGGAGGGGGACGGGACAGTGGACAGGAGGGGGGGGCAGTGGACAGGAGGGGGGGCAGTGGACAGGAGGGGGGGACAGTGGACAGGAGGGGGGGGACAGTGGGGAGGGGGGGGACAGTGGGGAGGTGGGTGGACAATGGGGAGGAGGGGGGTTGGGGGACATGAGGGACGGGGACAGTGGACAGGAGGGGGGACAGTGGACAGGAGGGGGGAGAGTGGACAGGGGGGGAGAGTGTACAGGAGGGGGGTGACAGTGGACAGGAGGGGGTGACAGTGAACAGGAGGGGGTGACAGTGGACAGTGGGGGAGAGTGGACAGGGGGAGAGTGGACAGGGGGGGTGACAGTGGACAGGAGGGGGGAGAGTGGATAGGAGGGGAGGAGAGTGGACAGGATGGGGGGTGAGAGTGGACAGGAGGGGGGTGAGAGTGACAGGAGGGGGGGTGAGAGTGGACAGGAGGGGGGTGAGAGTGGACAGGAGGGGGAGGAGAGTGGACAGGAGGGGGAGAGTGGACATGGGGGGGAGTGGACAGGAGGGGGGTGACAGTGGACAGGAGGGGGGTGACAGTGGACAGGAGGGGGAGGACAGTGGACAGGAGGGGGAGGAGAGTGGACAGGGGGGGGAGAGTGGACATGGGGGGGAGAGTGGACAGGGGGGGTGACAGTGGACAGGAGGGGGGTGACAGTGGACAGGAGGGGGGTGACACTGGACAGGAGGGGGGGAGAGTGGACAGGAGGGGGGGAGAGTGGACAGGAGGGGGGGTGAGAGTGGACAGGAGGGGGGGGTGATAGTGGACAGGAGGGGGGGTGAGAGTGGACAGGAGGGGGGGTGAGAGTGGACAGGAGGGGGGTGAGAGTGGACAGGAGGGGGGGACAGTGGACAGGAGAGGGGTGACAGTGGACAGGAGGGGGGTGACAGTGGACAGGAGGGGGGAGAGTGGACAGGAGGGGAGGAGAGTGGACAGGAGGGGGGTGAGAGTGGACAGGAGGGGGGTGAGAGTGGACAGGAGGGGGAGGAGAGTGGACAGGAGGGGGGAGAGTGGACATGGGGGGGAGTGGACAGGAGGGGGGTGACAGTGGACAGGAGGGGGGTGAGAGTGGACAGGAGGGGGGTGAGAGTGGACAGGAGGGGGGGACAGTGGACAGGAGGGGGGGTGGGTTTCTTAAAATTTACGGGTCCCTCCTCTCCACTCCTCCTGTATGTTTCTCCGCTCCCCCCTCTCTCTCCGCTCCTGCCCCCCCCGCTCCCCCATGCGTAGCTCCGGTCCCCACCCTAGAGTGTCTGACACACACACAGTGTCCCACACACACACACACACACACACAGTGTGTCCCACACACACACACACACACACCCAGTGTCACACACACACACACAGTGTAACACAGTGTCACACACACACACTTTGACACACACACACACACGTCACCTCTCCTTCCGGCCGTCGCCATCTTAGTTACTCCACGAGGGAGGAAGGGGGTCCTTCCGGCCGCCGCCATCTTAGGCGCCGCGTTACAGCTGGAGGCTGCCTGGCCACTTCCTGTCCCCACGCTGGGGAGGGAGGTGAGTGGAGCGGGAGGGAGGTGAGTGGAGCAGGAGGGAGGTGAGTGGAGCGGGAGGGAGGTGAGTGGAGCGGGAGGGAGGTGAGTGGAGAGGGAGGGAGGTGAGTGGAGTGGGAGGGAGGTGAGTGGAGTGGGAGGGAGGTGAGTGGAGCGGGAGGGAGGTGAGTGGAGCGGGAGGTGAGTGGAGTGGGAGGGAGGTGAGTGGAGCGGGAGGGAGTGGAGCGGGAGGGAGGTGAGTGGAGCGGGAGGGAGGTGAGTGGAGGGAGGTGAGTGGAGCGGGAGGGAGGCGAGTGGAGCGGAGGGGAGGCGGGGAGGTGAGTGGAGCACCGGGGAGTGGGGGAGGTGAGTGTGATGGGGGGGGGAGAGAGGTTTGTGTGTGTGTGTTGGACCTTTGGCCCGTCACTCCGCCTCAGGCCAATGAGAGGTGTGCAGGGGCGGGCGGGCCAAGGGACCAATGAGATTTCCCCTAGGGACACAGGACATCCAGACAGGCATACAGTGCTTTCACTAATATAGTATAAGATAATTGTGTTTTAACAAATATATATATACATTTTTAAAGGAATATGTTTAGGTAGACTGCAATAGATGTAATTTCATCTCCATCCGTCTGATTTGCGTGCATCTATATGAGACCATGTGTATACATATATAGAATGTATTTATTCATTGGTAGGATATATATGGTCTATTGTTATTTACAATAGATAACCATACGTTGGTTTATTAAAACTCCATTGAGAGTCTATATGCATTTTTGTAATTGTGTTAATGTTATTGTATTGTGATTGTGTGCTATTTGTATTGTTAGTGAGGCTGTGTTTATACAGGACATGACTGACAAGTGATTAGACCAATCCCGTTTGATCTTTGGCTTTGTGGGCGGTACAACCCTTATCCAATGGTTTCATCCTGTCAGTATTTAAAGATCTCATGTCATGTGTCCATTACCCCTGAAGAAGTGCGCAAGTGCACGAAACACGTTGGGCAGTTTGTGAGAGTTTATTTGGACTAAGGCAGAGTATCCACAGGAGTGATCGAGGTACAGCAGTAGGAGAAGGGGGTTTTGGCATTTTGACCCGCCCCCGGTGACGTATTTCCGGCCACGGAGTGGCAGACAGCGTTTGGAGAGCCTGAGACCCACCCCCGGTGCCGCACATCCGGTTGCGGAGCTAGGGACAGTGTTTGGAGCAACTCCTGGACCCCACGCATCCATCAGACGCTGCGGCCGTGCATCACTCACCATACACCCCTGTCTGTATTAAACGAACGTCCTGTAAGTAGGATTCCGGTTTTACCACCGGATCCGTCATCTGCCTTGTTCATTTTATATTTTTGTGTATTAAATTAACTCTTGTATTATTTGTTAGCCTTGCTTGTATTTGTCTAGTATTGTCTTGTCCTGTTTGTCTTATGTGTTCATACTGTAGCATTGTTGCACTATGATTTTCCTCTCTTTTCTCTCTCTTTGCATCACATGCTTCTTGTAACATCTTGCTGTGGAGCGTGAAGTGCAAGATTGGACCTTTCTGGACACTTCTTTACCATTGGACTGAACTTTTTTCCTATATGGGACTCTGTAGGCGCCGGTTTGTATTGTTGTTTTTTGCTTTGTACTAACTGTGTTTTGGGTTAGTTTCACTCGGCAGCCTAGCCTTACATTATTAAGTTATAGTGTGTAAGGTCACACACATTTTTTAACACCTTATATGTTTAAATACACTGTTTATTATATATTCACAGCCTTTTAGCGCTATATACACCATTCTTTTTTTCTTCTTTTATTTCTGGTAATATTTTTCTTTTTACAGCCCATCTTAGTGCAGTAGTTCCATAAATAATGTGTCAATTTATGATCAGTAATTGATCATCACCTATTAATACGTTTCAGTAGGTCACCGTTCATCAAACACCCCTTTAAGGTCCCTGCAGTCCTTGTTCACAGATGGACGATTTGTTCTCTCTGATGAAGAAATCACAAGCTCATAGTTTTAGTTACCTTTCATTCTGTTACTTGAGCAATAAACCAACGTTCTTATGTCTCACATGCACTATTAAAGTAATTTATACTGCGAGAGGCAGCAATATATCTGCATTATTTGCATTTGTTTTCTTAAAATTAGCATTTTGTAATGCATTTTTATAGCGTACTTCCACAAAAGGCAATCTTGATTCAGAATAATTATGCGACATGTATGTATTATTAAATCCCTAGGCTGGATAGTTTTTTTGTGTCAGTTTAAGAGGCAGAAAAAGACACAATTAAATGGAGTACACTAGGTAATAAAGTGGACGTGAAATTATGATGTAAGGTGTCTAGTTACTAAAGTTTCATGGATGCAAAACTGGAGCTAAACTTTTGCAAAAAAACAGTCAATAAAAATATTACACGTGAGCACAGTCACATTTCCCAGACAGGCCTGCAGCCCTGATTTTCCCAATTATCTCCTAGCATACAGTGCTTCCACTGCAGCCAGGGATTCTGGGAAACGACATGCAAATGAGCACACTGTCACATTTTACTTCATGTCCATTTTAACATGGACCCCTATAAGCTTCTATCTGCCGTATTACACAGCTTTTCAGCACAGCCTGGGTTAGAGAAGTGCAGAGCCAGTAAGCCTACTCACAGACAGGTGTTTGACCTTTTTTATCTCATCAGTGTGAGTGCTGGTTACACAGACTAGGCAATGTGAAGCTGGTACTTGGGTATAACCAGACACAAAACAAACACCATATTTATAAACACACATTAATCACACTGAATGCTACTGGAGTTTTTCCTATGATAAATCCTCCTCCTTTTGACCTAGTTTCTCCCAAGTTTTGCAGCTGGGAGACTGCACTAAATAACTCTCATTTCCACACATACTTTTTCAATTCTTATTTCCCAGGAAAGCAAGCTACTTTAAAATGGCTTCTTCTTATAACAAAATGTCCGTTTTCCTTGAGCACCACTTATATACTTATATGATCATCTTGTAGGAACTGTGCAAGGTGTTTATTAGGTGATTGGCAATAATCACCCAGGACTGCCCAAAATGATACCCCTCCATGGTAAATAAAATGGAGGTTTAAGTATCCTGTGCTGTGAAGGTCAATAGGAAGCTACAGCATCATCCATTTCAGCTTCCTATTGGCCCAAGTAACTGGCCCACTTAATGTAACTATGTACTGTATTTGTAACCATTTATTATTTGTCATCATAACGCTATGCCCAGGAAACACTTGAAAATGAGATGTAACTCTCATTGTACTACATTTTATAAATAAAGTGATGCAGGGGATTGAAACAACCAGTATGGATTTCACCTTCTCTGGTGGGTATCTCAGGAACCAGTGAAGCTGAAATGAACGCGGCTCTGCTCCGGAGACGCCCTGCTTCGCACCCCATGTTATAAAGGTTGCCATTCAACTTGGAATGTATCTTTTAAAGAAAAGAACGTTTTATCAAGAGAAAATAAAGAAGGAGAGACTGAGCAGAAAAACAAGTGAAAGGAAGAGCAAGAGCACAGAAAGGCAGTAACAACAGGGAAAGAGGGGAGAAATAAAGGGGGGGGGGATCGAAAAAGTAAAGGAGAAAGGTAGAAAAACAATAGGAGTGAGAGATGTCAGAAGGGAAAAGGAGAAGAAAGAGGAGAGAACATGGGGGAAGGGGGAGAAGAGGCGGATTATGAGAGAATAATAGAGGGAGAGGAGAGAGAGACAGAAAAGAAGGATTGTAGTGTAGCCAAGTCCCCTACCACGCCTCCGGTGCGGGGATCTGCTCTGCTGTTTGGCCGGAGCTCCGCGCAATAGGGAGTGTGGGGGCGGCCATTTTGGCTAGGCATGCATGCGCAGTGTGGAGAGGCGCACATGTGCCGTGTCAAGAGTGCGGTGGCCATCTTAGAATGGCTCTGTCTATGCAGCAGCAGGACTACATGTCCCAGAATCCTCAGGTGGAAGGGAAGACCACATGGGACTGTCCCAGCCAATGGGATTCTGGCAGCAGGAGGGACAGGATATCCTCCATGGGCAGAGAGCCCACGAGTCAGTCCTGATGGAGGACCGAAGGGAGAAGGTAGTGTCTGGGAAGCAGTGCTTCCAGGACTAGGCCTAGACTTTAGAAGAAAAAATTGCACTGGTGAGTACACCTGAAGTGCAGGGAGGATGCGCTAATAATACACAGACTACTACAAAACCGTAGAAGACCAAAGGGGAGGGATCCCTGATGAAGTCACATCACATGGTGAAACGCGTAGGAGGAGTCAGCACTGTGTCTACTTTACAGAGCAAGCCAAGAGAGAAACATCTTGCTGCCTGCTGCTGATAAGGCTGCCTAGCCTGCTACCTATCCAGGCCAGAACACAGCGACTCTGAAGGCCAACCGGAAGGGGCGACCTGCAGACACCTAGGACTTTACACCTGACGGCGCATGCCAAGGAGACCCACAGCCCTCGCTTGCTCACGGAGGTTGTGAGTCCCAACAGCACATGCGCCCGATCCAGCCTGGAAGCAGGAACTGTCCGGTGTTAACCCCAGAGAGGAAGGATCGTGCAGGAACTGACAGCCAGCTAGCCGCAACCTAGGCAGCATCCTCTCAAACAGGCAATATCTTTGTTCCTTACACACTTCTATCAGTCCATTCCTTGAACTGATTGTTTCATCATTTTTTTGTACTATTATATTCATGTTATATGTTTTATCAGTTCTTGTCCATGCACTACTAGTGTATTCAATGTGCACTTTTATGAATTTGGACACCACAGGTGAATATAAAGTTGAATCTACTTGTCACTGCGCCTCCACTTAATTTATTTTTTGTTTCCTTCTAGGCCTAGACTTTGCCCCATAGGCCCCAGTCAGGCCCTGGGCCACGTGAGATCCGTGTTGCAGGGAAGGCCCCAGATACTGTAGGTACTCTTCCCATTATTATTATTGCTGCGCCGGTGGCGGACGGCCACGTGGCGACCCACGACCTGGGACCAGGCCGCAGTATTCCAGAACACTTGGGTGAGACAATCCAGCTGGAGCTCACCCCATGAGGACCCTTAGGAGAGAGGGGAATTGTTGTCGGAGGCCCTGCTTTGTGGGACCTACTTCAACACACCTCTGCAAGCAGCACCTGGATTGTAATAATTTACAATCTATTTCACCCCAAAACTGGAACAACCTACCAGAGACTCTCACATCCACCACCAGTTTAAGTTCTTTCAAAACTAAGGCTGTCTCACATTTTAATCTGGTCTGTAACTGTTTCATACGCCCATAATATATATTTTCTTTAACTGTGCATGCTATGTCTTGTATATAATGTATACCCTGTTCATTTATGTAACTATTTGTAACCATGTATTATTTGTCTTAACTCTGTGCCCTGGACATACTTGAAAACGAGAGGTAACTCTCAATGTATTACTTCCTGGTAAAATATTTTATAAATAAATAAATAACTTTACCTGTTTTGCTCAATGTATTGAAGTATTTACACTTTATACTTATTATCATATATGTTTTGTCAATTGGATGTAGCATTGGGCACCCCTGTCTTTCGTTGTCCACAGATAGGCAACACTGATGCCACACTCTGTTGAAAATATTCCTTAAGCATATTAATATGATACGTCCTATTTCTACCTGTCTCTCCATCTAGCTGTTTATGAGTTTATCTTTATGTTGGAAGACCCCTCAGGATTTTAAAACATAAAGCTTAAGGATCCCACCTCTAACACCAGTAAATAAGCCTGTCACGGGAGACCAGACATTTACACCTTTTTACCAGGATCATATATTGAGCAAAACAGGTAAAGTGAAATCAATTGTAAATGTATTCACAGAAAAATGCATACACACAATGATATACAAACCATATCAGAGGAGACACACTTACTTGGGAACTGGGGTAAAAAAAAACCTGCTCTGACCAGCAAGGTGAAAGTATGACTGTGTTGTGTGTGTGTTGTGATTGAGTGTGTGTTGTGTGTGTGTGTGTGTGTGTGTGTGTGTGTGTGTGTGTGTGTGTGTGTGTGTGTGTGTGTGTGTGTGTGTGTGTGTGTGTGTGTGTGTGTGTGTGTGTGTGTGTGTGTGTTGTGATTGAGTGTGTGTGTTGTGTCTGTGTTGGTTGTGATTGAGTGTGTGGTATGTGTGGGTGATGTGATTGAGTGTGGGTGTGTTGTGATTGTGTGTGTGTTGTGAGTGTGTGTTGTGGATGTGTGTTGTGATTGAGTGTGTTGTGTGTGTGTTTTGTGATTGAGTGTGTGCATTGTCTGTGTTGGTTGTGATTGAGTTTGTGTTGTGTGTGTTGTGATTGTGTGTGTTGTGATTGAGTGTGTGTGTTGTGTCTGTTGGTTGTAATTGTGTGTGTTGTGTCTGTGTGTATTGTGATTGTGTGTGTTGTGATTGTGAGGGTGTGTGTGCGCACGCAAGGGGGCTTCGGAGGTACCGGGAGGAGCATGCCCCAGCGCTGTGATGTCAAACGCCCCTCCTTCCGGTGTCTGCCCTGCGCAATAGCGCTGTGTTCCTGCTCTCCTCCGCTGGCAACCTGCTTCGCTGTGATCCTCTGCGAGTGAAAGGGTCGGCTGCCACTATATCAATCACACTATGAATGTACAGAAATAATGTAAAAAAAAAAAAGTGAAAACACAACATTGAAAACGGAAAGAAAAAAAATAATACTGTAGGTAGGAGTGTGATGACACTGGGGACAGCAAGCCAAAGATCAGGGAGAATAAAAAGGCAAATGGGAGAAGGAAAAAAGGGAGGGGAAGGAAAAGAAAAGGGGGGGGGAGAGGGAAGGGAGGTAGCAAAGAGGTGGATGAATGCCCCCCTAAAAGGATTGCCTTTGTGCACGTACGCTCTTGGTGCTTGGGTAGACAAACAAAATTGACTTTGAAGCGCGCTCAGGAGCAGTCAATGCACACACACACATACACACAGCCACACGCACACACTCACACAAATAGCCCCAATCCACGCCCCCCTGCTCGTGCTTGCAAAATTATGCAGGACACCCTGTGCTCATGCTTGGAGAGTTGGTGATGTCACCGCTCTCAGCGGCAGCGTGGACGCAGCCTAATTTTGCAAGGCGAGCTGTTGAAATATGTAAGTATTTAGACATATTTGTATTTACATTGTATACCGTTTAATAAAGGTTTTTTTTTTTTCATGTGATTTTGATTACATCAGGCAGGGGGGGCCCGAGAAATGTTATGGATGAAAAGGGGGTTCGGCCTAAAAAGTTTGCTCACCCCTGGTTTAGTTAGCCCGAAATGACTTAGCCCGAAATGTCCTGGAACCGAAATCGGCATGCAATTTCAGACACCACTGCTCCCTTCTCTCTGGAGGACTTGATTTTGCTTGACCAGGACTTAGCTCCAAACGTCCTGGAAAATCGACTTGAAATACCAGCCGCACCACTACGTTCAATTCTCAGAACTGGGCCGCAAAAAGCAGGACTTAGAAAATATTCCGGGTTGGTTTTTCTGAAGCCGATGCTCTGCTATTCACGCAGGGGCATCTTTTTCCACATTCAAAAACCCACTCTGGGTGGCCCTAGGCCTGGAGTGAAGTCAGGGACATCCTGCCGGGAGAAAGCTTGCTGTGTGCACTGTATGCTGTAACTGACTGAGTGAGAAGAGGAATAAAGAGACTGTACTTTTATACAAGTTTCTGCCTTAAAGTGGAGTTTATCAGGAGACAACAGCAGAAACCTGTCCTGTCTTCCCCCATGTCATCGCGGGAGACTCAGGGCCCCCTTTTGCCAGCAGGTACGCACCACACACAGACATGAAGCCTGAGCTCTAGATCCCCTAGGGGACCCTATCTGAGATTGCGTGGGGGAAACCGGGTTACATATGTAACAGGAGATCCACGGCACTCATGCAAAAATCCTCAATAATAGAATTAGGGAACCCAGGTATAGATAAATAGTGGTTAATAAAAAATGCACAAATGCGCACCAGGGATTAGTGGAAGGTAATTTATTAAAAATACACAAAAACTGAGGGGATCCAACCCCACCTCAGAACAGCTGTGCAGCTGGACAGCTAAGTACTACCAAGGAGAACACCTGATGGTGACTAAACCCTAAGCTGCACAGTATACAAATACAGTCAAATTTATGTAAAAAACATGAAAGAAAAAAACAAACATGAAAACAACCTATCAACAGATTTGTATAGAAACCGCCATAGGGTTGGGCACTGGCAAGGGGAAACGGACACTCACACTGAGACAGTCAGCAGACTCGCGGTGTCTGCACAGGATCCGGATCTCGGCACCGCAGAGATGGATAAAACCGCTGCTGTCTCCTGCAGGCTCCGTCTCAGAGGTCCTCCTGACGAAGTACTTGGTACGAAACGCGTAGAGGTCACGACAGGTCATCCTGCGCGTGTATGCTGGTAAGCTGAGACGGAGCCTGCAGGAGACAGCAGCGGTTTTATCCATCTCCGCGGTGCTGAGATCCGGATCCTGTGCAGCCACCGCGAGTCTGCTGACTGTTTCAGTGTGAGTGTCCGTTTCCCCTTGCCGGTGCCCAACCCTATGGCGGTTTCTATACAAATCTGTTGATAGGTTGTTTTCATGTTTTGTTTTTTTCTTTCATGTTTTTTATATAAATTTTACTGTATTTGTATACTGTGCAGCTTAGGGTTTAGTCACCATCAGGTGTTCTCCTTGGTAGTACTTAGCCGTCCAGCTGCACAGCTGTTCTGAGGTGGGGTTGGATCCCCTCAGTTTTTGTGTATTTTTAATAAATTACCTTCCACTAATCCCTGGTGCGCATTTGTGCATTTTTTATTATCTTGTATTTCAGGGTGCCTTCCCCCCTTTCTAAGGGGGGTTCACCTAGATTTGAGAGTTTCTGGGGAGACGCTTTATGTACATGCTGCAAAGGGATCATCCACACCATCACACAGCACGAGCGCTGAATATCCTGTTTTTTCTACCTTATAGATAAATAGTGAAAGGCTTTAGTGGAACATTTAGGAAAGTGGTAGTCTCAAAAAGAGTTTCACGCAACAATTGTGCTTTCTGAAGGAGTGCTTGAGTACTCCTTGAGAAAGCGCAATTATTATGTGAAACGCGTGGGAGGACCCACTTTTTGAGACTGCCACTTTCCTAAATGTTCCACTAAAGCCTTTCACTATTTATCTATACCTGGGTTCCCTATTTCTATTATTGAGGATTTTTGCGTGAGTGCCCTGGATCCCCTGTTACAGACGTATAATAGTAATAAACCTTGACAGACAGGGCATTATTACCCAGCCATTAATACCACAGGTGGGTTAACGATTCATTAAATTGCTGGGTTACCCCTTCTGGGATCTTTCCTTAATTTGATCATGTCCATCACCCAATAACCTGACTGATTTCATTTCACAAAATACCATTGTCTCCAAGCAAGAGCTTCTCCGCAGCTACATTCTCACTGATGGGAGTAATGCCACAATTATGTATGTCTTAACGAGTGTAGTGTTAAGTCCCTGCGTTAACCTTATCGGACTTTAGTTGATATGCGCTGTTAGGGGGAATGCCTCCTTTGCATGTGTAGAGGGAGAAAGGGGGTGGCCCGGTATTAAAGGGGTTGCACCCCATTTGGCCACCCCTGACCGCACCAGGGAGACAAGGGGTTAACTGGACTGAGGTCCAGAAATGTGATTTAACCCTTGTTATGACATGTAAATGTATGTTCCCCTGTTCCCCTGTCCCATTGTAATGTCTGGTTAATCAGTGTCTGCATCACACACACACTAGAATCCATCCGGGAGCACAAGGGTTAATAGTCCTTTAATGATTATAGCTCTTTGTGAAATACGTTTATGTTTTATGTTTAATACTGTGTCCCAAGGAATGGGCAAAGACTAAGAGGAAATTCCTTTGTCCACCAGGATAGCAGATGGCCCCAAGAGGCACCCAATATCTAGGATTTAAGTGTTGTTCTAAGGGTCTTGTCACCCTCCCTGATGATTTAAGGGTGGAGGAGGCTCAAACCAGAGCAGTCTCCAAGTGTCCCAGTTATCACCTTTCAACAAAGGTTATCTTGCTAGAGGTCCAGATGGGTAGACTGGCTGGCATTCCATTTGCCTATGGGGGGTTACAGAAATGAGACCCCGGAGTTCTACTGCGCATGTGCTAGCTAGCAGGGGGGCCTGTCCTAAAATGTGTTCCCCCATCAAAGATTGGCTGGAGATAATGGGAAACCAATCACAGGTACTTAAGGTTAGGGATAGAGGGACAAAAGGTATATAAACTGCTGTTCCCCATATATCCTTGGTTGTTGTTAGTTCTTCATTGTCTTCATGCAAATGATCTTCATGCCTGCATGTCATCAGGCCTGTTGTGCTATACCATCTTGATTGCTGAGAAGAAATACCATGCAATGTCTTGGGCTGATTGCTGTATGAAACTGCCAGTCCAGATGGGATTGTTTTCATTATTTCCATCTTTTAAGTAAGTGTCTATATTTTGCTGTTATTTGTACATTTTTTGTGTGTTCACCTTTATCAAGGAATAAATTATATTTTATCATATCTAAGTCTCGTCCCAGTTCAAACCCAGGTATATATATATATATATTTATATATATATTTTTGGTGTAAATTACAGCCTGTCACAAGCTACCGTGACAGCAAGTCATTTTCATTAATGGTTGTTATAGTTAATGCAATGCTCTTTGACAAATACTTAGATTAACGTCATTTAACAGAGTTCTGTGGCTCTGGCCCTTAGTGGTGAGTAACGTGCACAATAAAAAGCTACACTGTATACCAGTGATTCCGAACACCAAGGAGTTTGCCCCCCAAAATATGTAATGGCAGTATAGTGTGTTCCTAAGCCGGTTGAGGGACTATGTGCTTAGTAAGGTCTCAAACTGCACCTCAGTGTGGGCGGTACAGTTGTCAATTGCTGTGCGAGCTTCCAAAGTTACGCCCCACAGTGCCTTGTGTCAGCCGCTGCAAGGCATTGTGGGGTGTGCCTTTGGAACTCCTGAGGTGATTGACAGCTACACACCCTAAACTGCCCGCACACACTGAGAGGCGTCCAGGAAGTCAAGTACAAGGATCAGTCAAATGTAATTGTTTTTTAAGCAATCTTTTGGCGAGTAGGCAATAGGATTTATTAATTAGCGGTACAAATCATTTCTAGCAAGGGGTTCACAATGTAAAAAAAGGTTGGGAACCCCTGCTCTATAAAAATGTACCAAAATGTATCTTTCTTCTTTCAGTAAAACCACTGAGTTCTGCTGCTGCAAAGTATAGAAACAACAAAATGTTCCCAACACAGATCAGACTTTTAATGTATTCCCTGCAAATCTTTGATTAAGAGTACACTTTGACTTTATGTTCATGTTCTCTCGTTGGTGCAGAGAAAAATACTTACGTTTATGTTACTCCTCCCAGTCCTCAAATGTATTTATAATTGTATAAATAGTGGAAACATGATCTTGTGTGAAAAACATTTCTATCAATTGTTTTAATTTATTTTCATAAGAAGGTTTCCTGTAACCACCCATCCTTTGTCATGGAGTTGTGATGGCAACAGGAATCTAAAAATGATCCTACTGTATTTGGCTAAGACTGCAAAGAGCTAATGTCATGTCATCTATTCTCTGAATTAGAGAGGTTCTTCTGAACAATTTGTATCTGTAAGCATCTTCATCTTTTCATTTCAAATACCAAGTTGCAGGTACGCTTTGAAACAGTTGATACCTGTGGTGCACGTAATGACTGCACTATACTGTCTATCCAGAATATAGCAGGATTGAAAGCTTTAAAATGTCTTATTGTTACCATCATGGATCATATACAGATTTTCCAATAAAGTTCTTCTCAAATATGGACCACAAATACATGTATACAGGCATACCCCGCATTAACGTACGCAATGGAACCGGAGCATGTATGTAAAGTGAAAATGTACTTAAAGTGAAGCACTACCTTTTTCCCACTTATCGATGCATGTACTGTACTGCAATCGTCATATACGTGCATAACTGATGTAATAAACACATTTGTAACAGGCTCTATAGTCTCCCCGCTTGCGCACAGCTTCGGTACAGGTAGGGAGCCGGTATTGCTGTTCAGGACGTGCTGACAGGCGCATGCGTGAGCTGCCATTTGCCTATTGGGCGATATGTCCTTACTCGCGAGTGTACTTAAAGTGAGTGTCCTTAAACCGGGGTATGCCTGTATACATACATATACAGATGAATCGAGCACTTGTCAGACGTACAGTATGGCGAGATACAATGTATGTTATGATATGTTGCACCAACAATGCTATCAAATCCTATGGGATATGGTGTGTTATCTGGGAGAACAATGTCACACGATAATACAGTTTACACACACACATTCACACTAGAAATGCATTTAATGAGACGAATATCTAAAAACATTACACTCACAAACATCAGTAAATATTGCGCATCAGAAATTATTCTCAGAAGTCAGCTGCTGGAACCATCATATGGGGACACCAGCCGGAAACGCAGTCTTTTTGGTGTGTGGATACACTTCCGAACCAGGACTAAGGGAAGATGGCACAACCACAAGAAATGTCCTCCTGAAACTTAGCACCGCAAACACCATTCCTCCGGCAAAGCCTCCGTCAGTTTTATCAGCTGTGGGATCCGTGTTTAACCCTACGCGTTCAAGACACGAATGTCTCTTCCTAGGTGTGTTGCACATCATTCGAAGGGGAAGACTGGCGTACGCAACGGGAGAGGCAGAACAGAGCCGAGCAGCTGATTCAGCGCGTCCTACACATCATTGACAGACCAGCCGGGCATCCAGCATAAAAACAAGACTTCCATGTACTAGGCGCCTGTCCAAGCTACTTCTAGCACCGCAGTAAACATTGGGGATTTTCTAACTGCAGAGCTGACCCCCAAAGCATACTCAACTGGATGGTTTGATTTCACTGAGTATTTGACTCACATATTAACTGTTCAAGCGCCATAACATTTCTTGTACCCAAAATTTCCATATCTGGTTTCCCAAGAAAACCAGAAAAGGAAGACTTTTTAGGCAGCATATGGACTGAAGTCATATTGGTCAAATTCTAGTGTATTATTTTAATTCTGCATATACTGTATGTGCACATCTCAATCACGAGCACTTTAATTAATACATCAACATAACTAGCGCTTATACACTAATTTTTACCACAGGATTTCTTAATGCTGCATATCCTGGCTAATCACTGATGAACTGGTCTGACATATAATATATCTTGGAAGATACTTTAAAATGCATAACGGCCTCTACCTATCAAATGATAAGAAAGGAACAATGTTATTTATTAATACTCTAAAACATCTGCCTAACCTGAAAAACAAAGAGAAACTGAAATTCCAACTTTGGAAATCATTCTAAAAACAGTGGAAATAACAACTGTTTTTAACTACAGTACCTTCTGTAACCCCCCTCTGGGATTACTATGTGCATTTAGTGTGTTAAGGGCCCTAAAGGGTTAACTGCATGGTTTGTTGCAGGGGATCGCTTCTCCCCTCCATTATGTTGCAAAGTACTACGCAGAAGCTTAGCCACACCCACATTCCAGAAGGTGTTCATCTTGTCACCTACAGTAGTATAGGATGCAAAGTATACTTTTAGCCATGCCCACCTTATAGAATGGGTTTTAGTCGGCCACCTGGGTCAGAGTGACTAAACCATATACAAACTCCACCCCCTGTATCCCGAGTGAAGGTGACCTCACAGAAAGGTATAAAAGAGCTACAGAAGTCTCTAGGCCCTTTGGTTCCTAGAGGACAAGAGGAGAGGAGCCTCACTGTATATATCATCTGTCCTTAAGTATGTAACTATATGTTAGTGAGTATGGTTACCTTTATTATTTTGCAGTTAGCGAAAAGTCTCCCTTACGTAAACAGGGCCACTTATAATGGAGTGTCAGGAAAACCTTACCCTTCCTAACCACCCCCCCCCCCCCCCACTCATGCCTGGGGATTCCTCGAGAAGGGCCCCAGAGTGTCACACAGGGGACTTGTCTATAAACAAGCCCAAATAGCATACTGGCATGACAAAGTATGTACTAGGAGGGACCAGCACAGGATGACATTTTGGGGTCCTTGATAGAAGGTGCACCCTTGCATGGAGTCCTGGTTGGCTGCTTGCAAACCTCATGCCTACATGCAAGGGATTGCTGTTTATCCACCCAAAATGTATGGAAAGGTGACAAGCCATGTGCCTCCCTGAAGTTCTACCTGAGCCCCAGGGAAGAAGTATGAGTGCCTACAATAATAAATAAAAACTGTTTGTCTAAATAAAGTTCCTGGCGGCCTTCATTCCATCAACGTTTACTTCACCACGCTGGATGGATTCCAGCACCCTGAGAAAGGTAACCCAACCACACTGAGCACTTATACTGAAATAACACTACCTCGATGTAACACTCCTCAGGGCCAGGCAAGGAGGGGTTACACTTGATACATTTCATTTATATAACCTTATCAGTACATTTCAGTGGCGATTTTAAAAATCTGAAGATTTCTTTAGTTAGCTAAAATATATTTCTCATCGTCTGGAAATGCAAATGACAAGACTGGGAGCTTTAGAATTACAAACGCCTATATTTGGATAATCTTAAACTGTACTAGACAGTCAAGTGGCATTGTTGATTCTTTCTTGAAAATGCTAATGAAGTTAAAGAGAAAAGGCAACGCAAAACTGCCGTTTCATCAGGCCTGCCAAGTGCCAAAACCAGAGATAACAGGAAACATGTCCTCCTTAAGGTTAAACCTTGACAAACGTCTTTTGCAAGCCACATCTGAAGAGCAATTGATTTACAATCCATATATAAATGCTCCATTGTGGGACAATTCTGATGCGTTATCACAGGGATGCAGAATCTGGGTGCTGTACATGAAGATGTATAAATGCCACGGCTGCTAGCTCTGCAGATAGAGATCAGTGGCCCTGTGAAAAGGGAACTCTTTACCTGTGCTCTCATGCATAAATCTATGCTGATTGATTTCACCATGAAAGTGCTGTTAAGATCCTCGGTTCCACGTCACTGCCAGTCTTCCCCTATTGTTAGTCATTATAAGGGCAAGATGAATTACATGATGTGGCTGTGCTGTCAGTTTAAATAATCATGTATCAATATTGCTGAAACAATGGCTTAAAGGCATGGATATTAACCATTTTGCTGCCAGATGGAACCCAAATGTACTGTTACCAATTCATTGTGTATAGATTTGAAAATGCACTTCCGCCCTGCTAGATAATGTACATTACACTTTCTATAAAGTGAAAATGTTCAGCTAGTATAAAACCTTTTAGTATCATTTTGTAGCCCTTGTTTCATGACTGTAGATGTATTCAGTAGCTTTCTGCAACTAGCCCAAATACCAAACTACAAAGCACACAGTGACAGATATCAATAAGATGTATCACATATTACTTTAATAACCGGTTATGGGGTACAAACCTAACAGAAAATCGATTTATAAAAACTGGGCAAAATTTCACTTCTAAGTTTTTCATCTCTTTTCATTTTGCAACTCTTACGGTTGCTCGATGAGGACTTCCTCTTTAATGTATCAGTACTAGCCGCAGGGCAGTGGCCCAAAGCGGCATGCCGGCAGCAGGGCCCTGTGACGGGCAATGGTAACCAGGCTATATAATAAAGGCTAAGCCTTCTGGTTGCCCTTGGGTCCCTGGCAGCTACCCAGCACAATAAGCCAGGGGCCAGGTATTTTTGCATGAAAGGTTAAAGTGACCCCCGCCTTTACTAACTTTCTGTGTGTAAGTATTAGGTGGGATATTTGGGTAATAATGCAATTATTTTGTTTGCAGGAGTTCGGGGGCCAGAGCTACCGTTGGTACCTTAATTCTACCTGGCGAGCAGGCATGATTTGCCGGTAAGCGGGGGGAATTACACCGGGGCTACATAGTGTCCCCCAGACTCCTGGTTTTCAAGCCCCGATATCTGTCCTATATCCCTTACAGTCATGAGTCTCCCCAAGGTCTCCCCATGTATTAAAATATGTTTTATGTGCTTTATACATTTATTATAAGACTCTATGCAGTCAGCCAGGGCATCAACTTAAGGTGCCAGCAAGTCTGCATAGAGTCTGTAGTTCAAAGAGTAAACGAGATGTTGAGAGGTGTCGGGGTGCTATGTGGATGGAGCAGGATGGAGTACTGAGTCCGGAGAACAGAGACTCCCTGCGGGGAGGATCCTCTGGTCTGCCAGACTTAGTGGAGCCTGCCCAGTAGATGGCAACGGGTTGACTGGGGGAAGCAGCAGAATGTCGGCGCGTTTCCCATTGGTCAATTCATATGTCCCGCCCATGGGGCATCCCGAGCTGGCTTGAAACGCCCCTCCTCTGACGTCAGCCAAGAGATGAGCCCCTGTTTCTATTGGCTAGTGGGATAGGGTCCCATGCTCTGATTGGTCGTTCCTCCTACCTTAATGCTAAGGATAGCTTAGCGGAGTGTATGTAAGGAGATGGCCGAGATGACTCTCCAGTTTCTTGTGTCGATGAAGCTTTGCTCTGTTGCAAATATACTTCGTTTTGAAGCTAGGAAAGTCTGCCTCGCAGAGACTAAGTCCTGCGTCAGGACCAAGTTCTGAGAATTGTCCGTAGCGGTCGCAGCTGGGATTTCAAGCCGAAAAGAGGACCAGGAGAACTGGTGTATATCACGATCAGGGTAAGCTCATCCAAGCGGGTGCGCTGCACCTAGGAAAGCATAGATTTCCCCCCCAGACCCCCAGTAAGTATGCTTTTGTCTGTCTATTATATTTCTTCTTGTTGTACGCAGGTTTACCGAAATAAACTAAATTTTGTTTCTACTACTTTTCTTCTACTTTGTTTTGCCTAATGTATGATACCGGTACAAATATAAAAGTTGTTAAAAGTTCCGGGTCTCCCATGACAGGCCACTCCTCCTGCAGCGTCATGATGTTACGGCAGAACATGATGTCGCATTGTCATGGCAATGCATAACGTCGCCATCACAATGCGACACTGCAGAAGGAAGGCTGCTCTGCAGAAGGTGAGATCCCCCTGCATGCGCCATCTCTACATATGCCACATACAAACACATGTAAATTAGCACACACATGTAAATTAGCACACACACACCCCTGCCCCATCCCTACCTTGGGGTGAGCAGCAGCGTGGTCCTGTGCTGGGACTCCTCACCTCCCTCCTCCAGCAATTGGACCACAACAGGTGGTGCTGTTTCCAATACAGAGGGGGTGCGAGGAGACATGAGCTGTCATACGGGATGTCAGACGCCGACGTGCGGAGTCCGGAATAGAACAGAGTAATACATGGAGACGCAAGCGCAAGCACCTGGAGTCATGCCATGTGTCGGTCAGTGCAGTACTCCATAGGCGGTATACTCCCCAGAACGTCTGACTCACTTGCATATCGGTGGTGACTGTAGAGACTCTTCTATCTGTCCCTCTCTGATACTGCACTTATTTTACCTATGATATAATTGAGAATTAGGGCTATTGTAGCTCATAAATATATTTTTGCATTGTTCTAAAGAAGGCCGCGCTTGTCTTTTTTTCTTGTCTTTCAAGAAAGGTTCCTGTTTCTAATACAGTCCTAGCCATGTTACTCTGTATGTCCTGTCCTCTTGGCTATGGATTCCCTGTTGCGAACCTCAGTCTTTGACCCTGACTCAGCACCTTTGCTGCCTGCCTTGATCCTCTGCCTGCAACATGAATATGTTAACTCCAACAGGACTCTCTCCCTTGGCTCCAGTCGGTGAATATATACCACTACCAGTCCACCTCCTGATCTGAGATGAACACCATTATAGGGTGTAACCCATACTGTAAGCACGTATACTAAAGAACAACATGGCCAACTAGCCCTATTCTATTCAGATGGGGTATGTTTACTTGCAACTTTCTCAATTCTTTACAAATAAAAGATTTTGTACTAAAGCTTTATTAATGCAGGTGATATAGACAAAATAAATGCAAGAAATCAACAAAAACTGAATGATACTAAGAACCACATCCACAGAGCTCCATTAAATGACTCAGTGTGGTGTAAGGCCTTGATTATACCAGATGCCGCTGAGCGGCAGCCCGATCCGGTGACGTCACAATGTGCTGCCGCCGAGCGGCATCTTGATCATACAGGGGAGACAGGAGAGAAGAGATGCAGAAGAGGCAGGGAGGCGTGGCAAAGGCGTGACCGTGAGCGGTTTGCCCTCATTGGCTGAACCGCTCACGTGACACGGTCGTCGCCTGCCAAATACAAGTTGGAAAATCTCTACAGGAGACTGCCGCCCTGCAGCTCCAGGCGGCGTGCTGGTAAACCTTCATCGGTTTTCAGCTATTTGTTTTCCAGCCACGCGGCATCGTGCCATGCGACGCCACTGGCGATTTCTAGTATAATCACGGTTTAACCCTAATTTAACATTGTGTGATGTTTAATCGTGCATATTCAAAACTCAATAACATAGGGGCAATACGTGGCGAGTTACCTGTCAGCACACCAGCGATACCTGGGAAAAATGCTCATTTAATTAATTTGAATATGCGTATAAGTAACTTTGTGGATATGCGTTGACCTCGGGGAAAATAACGTCCATTATAGTTGTAGGTAACTTTATATTATTAGCACTGACTTAATGTGGCTCTGAGGCTCTGACCCTATCTGCATTATAGCTAACAGTAAGGAAGCAATAAGAATCTCTCAGTGCTGGAGGAGTTAAAGCAGTGTCTGCATGGTAAAGCACGCAGAAGGAACAGTCTAATGGGCACAATTAATTAAAAATATAATGTGAATTATTTTAGAAGAATGTCACACGAAGTAAATAATGAAAAGCAATCATAATAAAGAGGAAACTGACTGCATCCAACATTAATTTGCTGTAAGCCTGATAGATTACCCTGAATAATTATGAGTGATCATTTTATGAGGCAGGTCTTATTTATGGTAACTCAGGAACATTGCTGAATTGTAAGCATGTTTTACTACTTTAAACTCCTAATTATCCGCAGTTATGTATAGGCTGTTACTATCCCCGTGCATTAAAAAATAAAATAGACTTTTAAAGGTATGGCAGTCATGCAATGAAGCTCTGCGCTAGGGTAGAATTCCTGACTTGCCTTCAATGTGGCTACAGTATCTGTATCCTGTACCCTACCCCAAAACAATAATAATAATAATAATAATAATATGTAACAGTGTTTCCCCCACCCTCTGGTAGATCTGCCTATTAAAGGGTGTGTAGTGCTGGGTACCTGCTGGTTCACAGGATGCTGAGCTTTCTGCCGGTGGTATGGGGAAGATAGGACAGGCTTTAGTTCTTCTCTCGGTGGTTCAGCTCCTCCATCCCTTGCAAGCTCCAGGGATGCTAGAGACAATCCCTGCAGGAGAACCCTCTGATACTTCACCCTGATAGATTGTAGTCTCAGCCAGGAGTATATTTTATAAACAAGAACAGCTTTATTCTGCAACTCACAGGATACAGCATACAGTACAGAATCCAGTCTTTAACTCATTCACTTATCTTCCAAGACTCAGGATGATCCCTGGACTCAACCCTGGGTCTTGAGGCCTCCATAGCCAGTCCTTTGCTCTTCCCTCACCACCTGATGGGATGAGGGGTATCTTTCCCACCAACCAAGGGAGGGGAAGGAAAGTGACGAGAGCCCTACGCACACTATTCTGTGGGACAGTCTCTCTCAGGGGAGAGACAGCTGACTAAAATTACATGTGCAGCCCCTTAAGTACCCTGGGGGAGGGTCCAAGGTCTGAGCCCAGGATAGGTCAGAACACAGGCCTTGTCCCGCCCCCCCCCCCCCCCCCCCCTTGTCACTCAAGGTAGCTGCTCACTGCAGGGGGAAACCCAGATTGGGCCTAACACGGCCTGGACTTATACCATGATTTACATGCTAGGCAGGGCAGATTAGTAGCCAAAACAAGACATGGTTACATTCTCCCTCTGGTGGAATATCAAACGTCCATGTTTAGAACCTAAATCTGATGTACCATCCTTCAGCTTGGAACAACATCTGAAAAATGCATAACAATTGATAACAATAAAAATGCATACAGTTCATAACACTGAGGCATACAGATCACTCCCAAACATGGAGAATCTTTTACACCCTCAATAATAATGCTTAGGGTCAGGCTTCTTAACTTACGTCACCTGCATTGCACAGGGAGCGGGATGTACCGATGCATCCATTCCCTCCCCTTTGTGCTAGATTTCTACACTGTGTGTCCAGGTATATCCCAGTGACCCGCGCATGTGCTTCCAGTCAGTTGTTGGGGTGGGCTGTGCTCGTGAGACAGGACGCAGATGACGGCGGATTCCATTGTTAGGCGGAGGGTGGCCGCCAAGCGTCCTGGTTACGCGTGCAGCGCTCTGCCCCCTACGGACAGACGGGCTCACGGGATTGGTGTAGGCAAGAACACAGTGCATCATGGGTAAGATTTCGATTTTAGGCACAAATTTCTCTGTCATTGGGTTGTGTATAAATTGTTTGTTGTTTTAACATCAGGTAACTCCTTAAAGTGCAAACAGCACGAAACGCGTAGGAGGGCTGCACTCTACCGTTTTCTAATGCAGCTTGAATAAATATTATTTTTTATTTCCACATGACCTGTTCTTGCCGCTGTGCACCACACACTACACTTTCTCACATTCTTGGATTCCGGACATGGGTGCACGCTTGAGGACCTGCAGGGGATCAGCGGTGAGTACCCTTATATATTATGGAATTCCCTAAGGAGAGGAGAATGGGTGACATCCTCACCAATATTTCCAGGGATTAATGTGTCAATTCATGTGACATTGGAACGTGAGAACTGTATCCTTAATCATTATACTTCCCCTGTACGGTTACCTCTGTATATATGAATGGATATGAAGGGACATAGCATTTGAGCTCCTACAAAAACCTATATATATTCTTAACTTAACCTGCCTTGATGATCGGGAACCGTAATTGAGTACACCATTTTTAGACCATTCTCAGGGCGATACTCCACCCGATCCATAAAGATACCCCGTCCTACACTCCACACTTTCATAAGATAGCATACCCTCTCCTTGGTGTAGAATTGGGAGTAACTGCATTTAGATTACAAGTACTCTATCACCGCATCCCTAAACCAATCTTCCCTATGCTCCTCTATCTCCCACATAATGGGCTCGGGGACATATGGGTACAGTGGCGGCCGCCCTGAGTCTAAAGCGGCCGCCACCGTGGGTATTTTTTAACCCCGTGCAGACGCGGGCTTTTTTTTTTTTTCGGTGCCGCAGGCGCTTCCATTGTTCAGCGTCATTAGCGCTGAATGGAAAAACGGCCGGTGCGTGGCCGCGAGATGCTGCTGGCGCGCGCCCAAGTTCGGCGGCTAAAAAAAAAGCCCCGAACAATTGCGGTTAAGCTTTTGATTAAGCTTAGCCGCAACAGTAGTTATATCCATGGGACTGCCGGTATCTTTGAACTGTGGCTCGGTCAGCCCGTCTACAGGCCTCATGCAGTAAAGGCGCAAAAAAAAAAAATCACCAGGATTTTTAAATCGACATTTTTGGCAGCGGGGTCTCTGAGGCTGAAATCAAAGCTATTCAGCTAAGGACACCCCCTGCTCCAAAAACACTATTAATAAAACTTACATTAGAGCAGCTTGATTACCTAAGCAGATATCAGCTAAGGCAATGAAGGGATAAACACCCGTGCCAGGCTTATTTTGGGTAGCGGGGGTGGATGAAGGTGGTCCTTGGTGGGTTTTAGGCCATGCGGGGGGGTAACCCCTTCATTACCTTAGCGGTTAACCCTAATGGGTTAACCCTCCAGCTACCCACCTGGTAGGCCTAAACACCCATCCTTGGGGCTACTACCCCCTTCACCCACCACCGCTACCCACAATTAAAAAAACCGCACACAACAGCCATACTACCCACCTCCTATGCCCCCAATAAACCATTACAATATCTAATAAACACCAATACACAACACACCCGCTGTGCCCCCACATACTGTAAAACCAATATATATTTTTTTACACACACAATTAATACCCCAGGCTGGCGGGGGTCCCCGGGTTATCTCAACAGGTGTTCTCATGCCCCACAGTGCACCCCGGAGGGTACCCATGGGTGTCTGGGGGCTTTTGTGTGGGCCCCGCTAGGCTCCGTGGGCCCCATGGGCCCCAATGAGGTCCACGGGTGGTTCCTGCTGGTTTCTTGGGGTCCCATAGGGGACCCCGGTTCCTCCCTGCAGGTGTCCATAGGTCTTCAGGTGGTACCCATGGGTGCCTGGGGGACCTCAGGTGGTACCCGTTGGCGTCCGGGGGTCCTCTAGTGGTCCCCGTGGGTTGCCGCTGGCCTTCGGTACCAATCCTGTATTTTAAACAAAAACATGGCCTACATTTCAATCAATACACCCCCCCGCCCAAAACACATGCAGCACAGTAATGTGCAAAATAACTATTATCCAGATATGGATAATACATTATTTTCCCATTATTAAACAACATTAACCATGCAGCATAAATAATGTAAATAAAAACAGTTCTATTACCCCTGGCAAAGTGAAGGGCATCCTCGTCAGCTTACTGCGGGGCCATATCCTCCGATGTCAGCAAGAATACATAATAAATACAATCTAATGGCCCCTATTCCTTAATAACCTTCACGGTTAATAACTGCTATATTAATTAAGGGGTTAACCCATCCTGCCCCACTACCCATCCGGGAGGCCTAACCACCCATCCCGGACCCACTATACCCACCCTGTACCCATCCATTGGTACAGTGGGTACATCATGCTCATATAAAATGGGCATGATTTCCCACTATAGCAAGAAATAGTGAAGGAATAAAAAAACAGGCCCAAATAAAACACATAACATTGCCAAATAAAACACATCATGTCAATATAATATGAGCATGATTTAACAATATGCCAGTCAATGGTCAACTTAAAAAAAAAACAATTACAAACAATTTCCTATGCATTCCAAACAATCAAAAAATAAAAACAAATTAAGAAGTAAACACAAAATAATTTACATCAATCAATTAATCAAATCCAAAATAAAGACCAGAATAAACAATTAAAACACCAAAACAAAACCATGAATAAATAAAATAATTATCCAAATAAACTGCATTATTCTAAAACAAAAGTCACAAAATAATCCAACATTAAAAAGAAAACACCAATCAAAAGCCAGAAATAAACAATTTAAAACACCACCAAAAATGCCAGCATACTAAATACAAACACAAAATAAAGTGCATAATAATTAAAAACCAAATTACCAATATACTTGTAAAATACATAAAAGCAAGTATTTGTCAAAAAAAACATTGCTTGTCCCTGTATGTATGTATGTATGTGTGTATGTATGTACAGTTAGGTCCGGAAATAATTGGACACTGACACAATTTTCATCATTTTGGCTCTGTACGCCACCACGATGGATTTGAAATGAAACAACCGAGATGCAATAAAAGTGTGTGAGGACTCAGGGGTCACGTCGGTCGCAGCGTGACCTCCCCTCACCTCTGTCCACTCCCGTGGCTGTGCGGCTCCCTCCTCGCCCGGCCTCCCTGCTGAGGGGACTCCCCCGTCCTCCCCGTCGGGCTGCTGCTGCCCCACGCAGGGCTAGTGCTCGGCTGCCTGCCGTTGCTTCTGCGCGTGCATCCCTTGCTGTTACTGAACACATTCCAGCACCAGCTAATTTATTCACTGCTCTTGCAGTGAAGTCACACCTCCCTCCCACACACTGGTTACTAGTTAACCCTAAACCTTATCACCTGGCAGCCTATTATGGAAACCAATCCTGGACTGCTCCTAGGGCTCCTCCAGGCCTGCCTCTGTTAACCATTGGTCAGCCTCTCTCACATCGCTCGACATAGTCTCTGCTACAGACATCTATTCTGGCATTCCCTTTGTCTTTGTGCATTCAGGTTTCGACCTGGCTTGGCGGACGAACTTACCTGGCTCTGGATCCCGGCTCCCTCTTGACCCTGCAGCTTCTTCCATCCCTCGACCTCAGCTTGGACCTCGACCTTCCGGATCTCTCTCTCCCCGACCTTTGGCTAACGGCAAACACTTCGCTTCTTCAGTACCGGTACCGGCAAGTATTGCTACACCTGTTCACACCTGGCCTGGCAACACCTAAACACCACACTCCGGACACGCTCCTTCTGCTGCGGGTACGTGCACATATACGTCCCCACCTCAGTATAAGGGACGAGTCTGGTCTGCGGGCAGCACCGGCGTAACATTATGTCAAGCCCACAAGACGCAGACCAGACCGACATGGCCTCCATGATGACGGCCATGTATCAACAAGTCCAGGCCCTAACTGACCAAATGGCTCTCCTCACTCAACAGGTAAAGGACATTTCTTTTCAGGCACCACCTGGGACCGCACCGCCACTGTCGCCAGAACCGGGTACTGCCGCGACTTCCGGCCCGAAGATCCCGGCACCTAAACCGTATGCAGGGGATCCACACGCCTGTCGCGGTTTTCTCAATCAGTGCGAGATCCAGTTTGAGATGGCTCCACAGCAGTACTCCACTGGTCGCAAGAAAGTGGCATATGTGTACAGCCTGCTTACAGGGAAAGCACTGGCATGGGACTCCCCAATTTGGGAACTCCATCCCGATATCACCCGTGATTACGCAGCCTTTAGACGAGACTTTCGACAGGTCTTCGATACCCCCGCACGCCAAGAAACTGCCTCTGACTCTTTGCTTGAACTTTCCCAGAGACGTCGTTCCGTGGCCCAGTATGCCTTGGAGTTCAGGACCATAGCTGCTGGCTTTAGTTTCAGTCTTCTGGCGAGGCTTAACGGATTCCGTCAAGGACGAGCTCGCCTCACAACCCAGGCCAGTGCTTCTGGAGGAACTCATCTCCCAGGCCAATCGAGTGGATCAGCGCCTTCAGGTACGTCGCCTCCAATGCCAGCTTCCCCGATTTACACCCTTCTGTGCTCCTTTTCCGAGATTCTCTCCAACCACAGGACCTGCCGTCACCCCACTACCTGCTTTGGAGGCTCCGGAGCCGATGCAACTTGGAGTCCAGTGTTCCCGGACACCAATACAGCAAGCTCGCCAAGTCGGTGGATTATTTTATTACTGCGGATCCTCCGAGCATCTGATCCATGAATGTCCACTACGCCCGGGAAACGACCAAACCCAGTGAGTACAAAGGGGCTCTCGCTGGGTGCTAAATCTCTTTGTCCCCTTTCCAGGAAGGAACTTCCCAAAAAATTGACCATTCCTGTCTCTCTCTCGGGTCCTACCTTCCGTACCTCCACTGCGGCATTTATCGATTCCGGCGCGGGAGGAAATTTCATGGACCAAGCTTTCTCTGAAAAGAACCAGATTCCACTCGTTAGGAAGAAGTCTCCCGTTCCCTTGGTCGGGATTGACGAGCGTCCGCTCACCCCGGCATATATTTCCTTGGAGACTTGCCCCATCAACCTTTCCTCTCATTCACACAAGGAGACCTTGGCCTTTGTTGTAATCCACGCCCCTGGTACTCCGGTCACTCTCGGCTTACCCTGGTTACAGAAGTACAATCCTCTCATCAACTGGACATCCCAAGATCCTATTGCTTGGAGGTCGAGGTCGGAGGAGTTGTTTCCACCAGCCGTACTTCCGCCTCGACTGCTGGCCAATGCATCCAACCCTAGGGGAGGATTGCCCGCTCCGTATGCTGCTTTTCTGGATGTCTTCTGCAAAACCCAATCCGAACTACTACCTCCTCACAGATCTTACGATTGTCCTATAGACTTGGTACCTGGATACACATTGCCCAAATCCAAATCCTACCCCCTCTCTCTTCCTGAGACGGAAGCCATGAACGAATATATCCATGAGAACCTTAAACGGGGCTTTATTCGGCACTCCAATTCACCTGCAGGAGCTGGATTCTTCTTCGTCAAGAAAAAGGACGGTACTCTCAGACCGTGTATTGATTACTGGGGACTGAACCGCATCACGGTGAAGAACCGTTACCCACTTCCTCTCATTTCTGAATTATTTGACAGACTTCAAGGTGCTAACGTGTTCTCCAAGCTTGACCTTCGCGGGACGTATAATCTCATTCACATCCGGGAGGGCGACAAATGGAAGACTGCCTTCAACACCCGTAGCGGCCACTACGAGTATCTCGTGATGCCTTTCGGATTATGCAACGCTCCGGCGGTTTTTCAGGACTTTATCAACGACGTCTTTCGGGATGTCCTTAATCAGTTTGTAATTGTTTATTTGGATGACATCCTTATCTTTTCCAAGAATCTACAGGACCATATCATCCATACCAAGTTTGTACTCTCCCGTCTCCGAGAGAACCGTTTGTTTGCCAAGATGGAGAAATGTCTCTTTCACCAGTCTACCACTTCTTTTCTGGGATATATTATTTCCAACACGGGATTGGCCATGAATCCTGAGAAACTTAAAGCCGTAATCGATTGGCCGCAACCTAACTCCCTCAAGTCTATTCAGCGGTTCCTAGGCTTTTCCAATTATTACCGGAAGTTTATTCGTAACTTCTCCACAATCATCGCTCCGATCACAGCACTGACCCAGAAAGGAGCTGATCCTTCGTCTTGGTCTCCTGAGGCAGTCATAGCTTTTGAAACACTAAAACAAGCTTTTGTCTCAGCTCCCATTCTTCGACACCCGGACACCAATTTTTCTTTCACCCTAGAGGTAGACGGTTCAGACTGCGGGGCCGGCACTGTCCTATCCCAAAAGTTTTCACCCCAGGATAAATTTCACCCTTGCGGTTTTTTCTCGAAGAAGTTTTCCTCAGCTGAGAGGAACTATGATGTGGGCAATAGAGAACTTTTGGCCGTCAAGTTGGCACTTCAGGAATGGAGGCATCTGTTGGAGGGGTCAAAAGAGCCATTTACTATTCTCACGGATCACAAAAATCTTTTATACATCGAGAATGCCCGTCGCTTAGGCTCCCGCCAAGCCCGCTGGTCGTTATTTTTCTCCAGGTTTAATTTTATTTTGTCTTACATTCCCGGCACTAAAAACGTCAAGGCGGATGCTCTCTCTAGACAATATTCTTCTGATGAGAGACCAGAGAAAACTTCAGAGTCTATCCTTCCCAAACAAAAAATCCTCGCGGTCGCTACATTCAAAAATCTTGAGAGGATCATCATGTCTCAAAGCCACCTTCCTAGCGATCTTGAGATCCCGAAGGATACCTTATATGTGGAGGCCAAGTTTATTCCGGAGATTCTGGAATGGGGACATGCTTCCCGTTCGGCAGGACACCCAGGCTACAAGAAGACTTTGGATCTCATCCGTCGTACCTTTTGATGGCCCAATATGGCATAATCCATTCTTGAGTTTACCCGGGCCTGTCCGGTATGTGCACGCAACAAGATTCCTCACCAGAGACCCCATGGTCTTCTTTTGCCCTTATCCATCCCGGAACGCCCCTGGTCCCACATATCCATGGATTTTATTGTTGAATTGCCTAGGTCGAATGGCATGAACACTATTCTAGTAGTCGTGGATCGGTTTTCCAAGATGGCACACTCTATTCCTCTCAAAGGATTACCCTCCTCACCCGCCCTAGCCGATATTTTCTCCAAATAAATTTCCCGGATCCATGGCATACCCACGTCCATCGTATCGGATTGTGGCTCTCAATTTGTTTCCAGATTCTGGAGATCCTTCACAAGAAGACTGGGCATTGCTTCCTCCTTCTCTTTGGGTTATCACCCTCAGTCTAATGGACAGACCGAGAGGGTCAATCAATCTCTCGAGAAGTATTTAAGGTGCTTTGTCTCTGTCTCCCAGGATGATTGGACGGAATTGCTTTCCTGGGCTGAGTATGCCTTTAATTCCACCAGGAATGAATCCACTGGGGAGACACCTTTCTTCATTAATTACGGCTATCACCCGGCTTGCCTACCTATTTCCAAGATCTCCTCTGGAGTTCCAGCTGTGGATGAACACATCTCCCTCCTACAGGACTCTTGGGCCAGAATTCAATCTGCACTTCAAAGGGCCTGTCTTCTAAAGTCCAGGCTGACCGCCGTCGCCGACCTGCACCCAACTACAAACCAGGGGACAAGGTTTGGTTGTCTACTAGAAATATCCGCCTCAAAACCCCTTCCTCCAAATTGGCTCCTAGGTTTCTGGGGCCATTTCCTATCATGGAGCAGATCAACCCGGTGGCTTTCCGTCTTCAACTACCCCCAAGCATGAGAATTCCTAATGTTTTCCATACATCACTTCTCAAACCGTTCATCTCTAACCCTCTGTTCCCGGACCACACTCTTAAACCAGATCCTGTGATCATACAGGGCAACGAAGAGTACGAGGTCCAGACCATACTAGATTCCCGTTTCTCCAGAGGGAAAGTCCATTTCTTGGTTCATTGGAAGGGTTTCGGACCCGAGGAGAGGTCTTGGGTACCTCTTAGTGACATCCACGCACCAGGACTTCTTAAAAGCTTCCGGAAGAAGTTTCCATCCAAGCCATGGAAGGATCGTCCCGAGGCCGACCCTGAATTGGGGGGTACTGTGAGGACTCAGGGGTCACGTCGGTCGCAGCGTGACCTCCCCTCACCTCTGTCCACTCCCGTGGCTGTGCGGCTCCCTCCTCGCCCGGCCTCCCTGCTGAGGAAACTCCCCCGTCCTCCCCGTCGGGCTGCTGCTGCCCCACGCAGGGCTAGTGCTCGGCTGCCTGCTATTGCTTCTGCGCGCGCATCCCTTGCTGTTACGGAACATATTCCAGCACCAGCTAATTTATTCACTGCTCTTGCAGTGAAGCCACACCTCCCTCCCACACGCTGGTTACTTGTTAACCCTAAACCTTATCACCTGGCAGCCTATTATGGAAACCAATCCTGGACTGCTCCTAGGGCTTCTCCAGGCCTGCCTCCGTTAACCATTAGTCAGCCACAGTACTTAATGCCTGTTCTGCCTCTCTCACATCGCTCGACATAGTCTCTGCTACAGACGTCTATTCTGGCATTCCCTTTGTCTTTGTGCATTCAGGTTTCGACCCGGCTTGGCGGACGAACTTACCTGGCTCTGGATCCCGGCTCCCTCTTGACCCTGCAGCTTCTTCCATCCCTCGACCTCAGCTTGGACCTCGACCTTCCGGATCTCTCTCTCCCCGACTTTTGGCTAACGGCAAACACTTCGCTTCTTCAGTACCGGTACCGGCAAGTATTGCTACACCTGTTCACACCTGGCCTGGCAACGCCTAAACACCACACTCCAGACATGCTCCTTCTGCTGCGGGTGCGTGCACATATACGTCCCCACCTAAGTATAAGGGACGAGTCTGGTCTGCGGGCAGCACCGGCGTAACAAAGTGCAGACATTCAGCTTTAATTCAAGTGGTTGAAAAAAATATTGTATGAAACGTTTAGGAATTGCAACCATTTTCATACACAGTCCCCTTATTTCAGGGGCTCAAATGTAATTGACAAATTAACACAATCATAAACAAAATGTTCATTTTTAATACTTTGTCGAGAATCCTTTGCAGGCAATGACTGCTTGAAGTCTGGAATGCATGGACATCACCAAACGATGGGTTTCCTCCTTTGTGATGCTTTGCCAGGCCTTTACTGCAGCTGTCTTCAGTTGTTGTTTGTTCGTGGGTCTTTCTGCCTTAAGATTTGTCTTCAGCAAGTGAAATGCATGCTCGATCGGGTTGAGATCAGGTGATTGACTCGGCCATTGCAGAATATTCCACTTCTTTGCCTTAAAAAAACTCCTGGGTTGCTTTTGCAGTATGTTTTTGGTCATTGTCCAATAAACTTAGCTGAATTTGGCTGAATCTGAGCAGACAATATATCCCTATACACTTCAGAATTCATCCGGTTGCTCCTGTCTTCTGTCACATCATCAATAAACATCAATAAACACTAGTGACCCAGTGCCATTGTAAGCCATGCATGCCCATGCCATCACACTGCTTCCACCGTGTTTTACATGCCTTCTCCATACTTTTTTCTTCCCATCATTCTGGTACAGGTTGATCTTAATTTCATCTGTCCAAAGAATGCTGTTCCAGAACTGGGCTGGCTTTTTTTAGCTATTGTTTGGCAAAGTCTAATCTGGTCTTTCTATTCTTGAGGCTTATGAATGGTTTGCACCTTGTGGTGAACCCTCTGTATTTGCTCTCATAAAATCTTCTCTTTAGGGTAGACTTGGATAATGATATGCCTACCTCCTGGAGAGTGTACTTCACTTGGCTGGATGTTGTGAAGGGGTTTTTCTTTACCATGGAAAGGATCCTACGATCATCCACCACTGTTGTCTTCCGTGGACGTCCAGGCCTTTTTGTGTTGCAGAGCTCACCAGCGCGTTCTTTTTTTCTCAGAATGTACAAAACTGTTGATTTGGCCGCTCCTAATGTTCCTGCTATCTCACTGATGGATTTTCTTTTTTTTTGCAGCCTAAGGATGCCCTGTTTCACTTGAATTGAGAGCTCCTTTGACCGCATGTTGTGGGTTGACAGCAACAGCTTCCAAATGCGAATGCCACACCTGGAATCAACTCCAGACCTTTTATCTGCTTAATTGATGATGACATAATGAAGGAATAGCCCACACCTGTCCATGAAATAGCTTTTGAGTCAATTGTCCAATTACTTTTGGTCCCTTGAAAAAGAGGGGGCTACATATTAAAGAGATGTAATTCCTAAACCCTTCCTCCAATTTAGATGTGAATACCCTCAAATTAAAGCTGATAGGCTGCACTTTAAGCCCATATTCATTATTTAACTGTAACTTGAATTTATTTTGGTAAACAGCCGAAATAACAAAACTTGTATTAGTGTCCAATTATTTCCGGACCTAACTGTATATCCATAAAGATATATACTGTAGATACATACAGTGGCAATGAATGGTCATCAAAAAAAAATACAATCACAATAATAAATACAATTAAAAAAACCTGTAAAATAAAAATAACATACATTCAATATTTTTCATTACCTTTAGATGTCTTCACCCTCCGATTCCCGTGGTTACCGCATGCTCTCGAACCAATCCACGATCCGGAACACAAACGGCCCACAGGTAAAAAAATCAAAGTCCTTTTCTTCTTTCTTTATTTTCTTCTGTAAATTGTAATCCATTTTCATCACTTTCGGGGTCTTCTGGGGTCTTCATCTGTATCTTCTTCTTCATCTGTATCTTCCGCAGGCAGTAAAGATACTCCTATTGGAGGCGGAGGTTCTTCCTCCTCGGCTGCTTGCCATAAAATGAGGCTGCATAGGCTTTTATAGGCCTATGATGTCACATTTTCAGCAAATGGTTCCCACAGCTCTGATTGGCCAGTGAAAACAATGTGCCTTTTTTTTTTTGGTGACGTCGTGTAAAGGAAATGAAGCTAGTCAATCAGAATGGCTGTGCTGCATGTCTTTTTAAGATTACGTCACTAAAGCCAAGATGGCCACTGTCACATGGTATTTCAGCCAATCAGATTGTGGGAACTATATCCCCAATCTGATTGGTTGTTACAGACCATGTGACAGAGTTTTTTGGGGAAAGGATGTTGCTTGTGGTCTGGTCCCAGACCGCAGGCCGCGCACACCGTGTGGCATCCGTCACTGGTGCGCTAACACTCTCTCACCTAAGTGCTGAGGGGAAGTGTCCCTCTCTATGGGCCTTCCCTGCAGCAACCACACTCTACTGGGAGTCGGGGCCTAGCTGTGGCATATGGGGCAACTCTAGACCTAGTCCGAAAGATACTGGCACCCGGACACTACCTGCTCCTTCAGCTGCCTTTTTCCAACTGCCCACATGCTCTGTTTCATGCCAAATTGTATCTACTCTCAGCCCCTACATGTGGCTAAGGCTCCTGGGACATGTAGTCCCTTGCGGAGCCTCTTCTAAGATGGCTGACTCTGGTTCTATACTATTGCGCATGCGTGTCGTATCAGCACAGGACATGGCCCCTTTAATAATCACATTCTACTGGACCATGTGACGGTGCTTAGCCAGCATAATTAGAGTTGGTGAGAGTTGGAAGGGAGCTGAGGGAGTGGGGAGTAGCAGGCCCATCCAGTATCGAGAGTCCATGCAGGACCCCTAATAGAGAGAGGGAACTACAGAGAGAGAGAGTTGCCCCACTGGACCATTGCATGCAGCAGGGCCCAGCAGAGACCAGGACTTGACAGTGCAGAGGAAAACTGGCAGACAGATGCTATTACAGAGAGAGATTAGGGAGCCCAGCTGTGAAGGTTGGAGTGGGTGAGCTAACCCACAAAGGATATAAACTGCAGTTATATAAGACTTCTAAAGGTAAGTAAAATATTGAATGTATGTAAATGTGTTTTTTCAGTGTTTTTATTGTATTTATTTATTTTTATGTTTTCGATTGCCCATTGACTGTTAATGTATTAATCTGTGCCCCTACAGATAAATACAGTGACAGGCAATGCGTTTTATGGCAAGTGCTTGTTTTCGATTGTTATTTTTTCTATTTCCGTTTATTGTTAGGATTAAATTGTTTGGAATTTGGATGGCTTGTTTTTAGTACATTTTAGGATTGGTTAGCTTTTAAAATTAATTAAATGTTTTGTTGGCTAGTGGTTTTATTTATTTAATTGATTTGTTGGCTACTTGTTTTATTTATTTCATTGATTGGTTGGCTAGTGGTTTTATTTCTTGAATAGTTTGCTGGGATAGATGTTTATTCAATTGTATTGTTATGTTTTGGAATAAAATAATTTTAATTATTTTGCTATTTTGGTGATAGATACATTTTAGTGATGCGTACTATTAGGCTATTTAGTTATTTTATTGTTGCGGTGTTTAGGTGCTTGTGTATTTATTTAATTCTTGTGTATTTTTGGCATCAATGATTTTTGTTAGGTTGACCATTGAGTGCTATAGTGACATATATAATATGGGCATAATATACCACTGTGCCAATCAATGGTTAGAGGGTGGGTATAGTGGCCCTTGGGTGGGTGGTTAGGCCCCTGATTGGGTAGTGGGGGAGGGTGGGTTAACCCCTTAATTACTAGAGCGGTTATTAATCGCTAAGGTGATAAAGGGTTTAGGGGCCTTTAGATTGTATTTGTTTATCTACTTCTGCTGGCAACGGAGGACATGGACCTGCAGTATGCTGATGAGGACGCCATTCATGAGGGCAGGGGTAAGTAGAAAGTTTTATTTACTTTATTTATGCTGGCTGGCTAATGTTTGCTTTTAAATGGTCAAATGAGCTATTATCCATATCTGGGTAATAGTTATTTTCCCCATTACTGTATAGTATGGGTTGTGGGGAGTTGTTTGGGGTAGGGAGGTGGGTAGTAGGGTTGTTGTGTTTTTTAATGTTTATTGTGGGTAGCGAGGATTGGTGAAGTTGGTATTTGGCCCTTTGTGGTTGTTTATAACTACCGGGTGGGTAGCGGGAGGGGTCAATGCCTTCATTACCAATGCGATATAAACCGCTAAGGTAATGAAGGGGTTAACTCCACCCACAACCCACCCAGGGCCCAATACCACCTTCACCCACCCCCGCTACCCACAATAAACATGGCACTGGTAGTTAATCCCTTAATTGCCTTAGCAGTAAGCCGCTAAGGTAATGAGGTTGCCTGTATATGCATTTTTTATGCATCTGATTGATGCCGGGGGACTCCGGTGCTGATATTAATGTGTATCACACTCCCGGCATCAATCCCATGCAGGAAAAAGCATTTTCTCTCGTCACCTTCTCAGCATGTTCTCCCCAGCCTCACGCCAACTTTTCCTGGCGTGAGGATTTGGGGAGAAACTCGCCATTCTAGAGCCGCGATTAGCCGTGATAAATTAATCGAGGCTACTAGAATTGCATGAGTTTCAGAACCTGCCGATAAGTGGCTTATCATCGCTCACCCGGTGATCTGTTTTGTACGGCTGAAAAAATGGGCGATCTATGCCTTTATCGCCCACTTATTGAGGTTTACAGAATAGCAGTAGGCATTGTGGGCGAAAAGGCCTCGATAAGTGGTTATGAAGGCTTATAGAATAGACCCCATAGAGTTCTTCAATTCTACTGGGGTTGTTTTGCTCTTTATGCACAGATGGATAACCCTAACCCTGGATGTTTCTAGATGTGTTTTCCGACAGTCTTGGACATTTGGTAACAGCCATTTTGGCGCGGCCAAACCACAGCCGGCGTTTAGCTGACCCTCACCTCGCCGTTGGTACGCTTCACTGCCCAAGCAATCCTCTAACCTTAAACCCTTACCCTAAAAACCCCTAATCTTAACCCCTAATACTAAAGCTACCCTAAAAACCTTAACCCCTTACCCTAAACCCCTCTAATCTTAACCCCTAATACTAAAGCTACCCTATAAACCTTAACCCTTTACCCTAAACCCCTTATCATATGCCTTTATCCTTATTCCCTACCCTAAAAACCTAACACCATACCCTAACCACTAAAATTCATTAATGTACTTACCTTATTGGCCAAACAGCCAGTGGCTGAGTGTACTGTGGCGGAGTGGCTGGGGTGAAGGGTCCTCTGGCGGCCAAGCACTGACGTGGGTGCGGCAAAATGTCCGTGATCACATGTCCGAGATTCTGTCTTATCAGTGCTTATATACACCAAATGAGTTATAATTTCATATCTAAAAAAAATCTTAGTTTTATAAAAGGACTATTCTGCACATACTGAATACTGTACCTGCGCAAGGTGATTTGAAGCTTGTGATTTTCAATTAGTTCAAAAAACAATATTATTTTCAAACAACCCGGACATGCACAATCTTGTCTCGGAATCTATAAATAATCCAGCTTTCCTGTCTCTCAGCCTCTCTCTAGTGTTACTTCTTCTATTGGCATGATATTGTAATATTTTCTTCCTAACACAATCCTGCAATGCATGAACAAGCGCAATGTAATGTGTTCCACAAAGTAACTACATTCATTTGTCACACCTTTTATTTACTTTGTACTGCAAGAAGTGCCATATCTAGATTATTAATTCAATAAAAAATAAATCAAGTTAAATAATATGCATGCAAATGCTGTGTTTTCCAAAGATGTAAAAATATGATGGGCGGGTGAGACCATACAGAGGTAAACCATAATGACCTGTATCTTCCAGGTGCAAAAACCACCACATCCACTTTTTGTCACGAACAGAACAATTTATGATAATATTGATGCTGTTATTTACCTTATGCTTTTTTCTTTCTGTAACTTCAAAATGCTTTAAATAAAGAATATTTAAAAAAAAAGAACTTTTAGGAGTAGAACAACATCCAAACTGTGCAGCAAAACCTGTGTAACATGAGAGGCCGTACATACTGTAAAGGGGAGATTGTAATAGCATTATACATTACAGTGTATTAATTTTCAGGATGGGGGTACTTTACATCTGGGCTCTTCAACAAGTTAATTGAAATGTCATTTTAGATAGAACTGCTTGCAAGGTGTTGAAATATAATAACTTTTAAATCTTTAAATATAAAATTTGTACCATATAAATTTTACATTACCTTAAAGGAGCAATACTAGCGGTTTTTTTTTACATTTATTTATTTACAAAGGATTGAAGCAGGAAGTCTCCGGAGCTGAACCCCATTCATTTCAGCTCTGTGACCCCCTGCTTCTGGAGAAACTTACCTCTATAGGGGGTGCCGGTAGCCTTTCCAGCTGAGCTAGCTGAGGTTTAAGCCTCGTTCAGGGTGCCAGAGGCAGGAGTTGAAGGGCGGGCGTTCGCGGGTGCAAGCGGCAGTTTGCTGGGCGATGTGTGCACATCCTCCCCAGCAGACTTTGTCAAGAATTGAGGAGGCGGGGAGGGGGCGGGGAGGGGGTGGGGAGGGGGCGGGGAGGGGGCGGGGAGGGGGTGGGGAGGGGGCGGGGCTACAGACAGCAGCTTAGGGGTCGGTGTTGCTGTCTTGAAATCATTCTCAGGAATGATTTCATTGGCTGCCGAGGTCCCAGTGACGCTGCTGCAGCTTCAAAAAACAACTTGGGTTGTTATTGAAACTGTAGCCAGCGTCAACTCCGTACTTCGGAGACAGGGCAGCTGCTACCCTGACAACCACAGTTCACTTTAATACATTGTTTCTGACGGCCGCCCTCCGTCCGAAGCCTGCACCCTGACCGAGGCCATAAAGTTTAACGCTCCCGCGTCACGCTGGCCAATAGGAAGCCGAACCTGATGATACCATAACTTCCTATTGGCCTGCAGAGCGCAGCAGCTTTGAAACTCCATAATGGGAACCCTGGTATCCGAGCGGAGCAGCTTCTGGCATTCCCTATGCCTCCACATACGAGTCTTGAAAAAGTGTTTCAACGCAAAACGCACACGTCGACCACGGTTGCACGCACAGGAGTCCTATGCCCCCCGCTGGGAACTAGCCAACAGTACTTTGGTCGGCACCAGCTTGCGTGCTACAGTTCTATGCTTATGTACATTAGTACTAGGATGGCGGTCTAAGGACGCATATAGGGCTTTTATCTATCACTGCCTATTTGCAGCAAGTGTTCTCACACATACAGTGTTCATACCCGTAGCACTTTCTATTGTCTGCAGGGATTTTGCACCAGCTCATAACAGTCCGCAGCATGTTCTGGCAGGATACCTTAAGGCACGGGAGGCTGGTTACGAGCGCTTACCCGACATCAGAGGGATT
This sequence comes from Ascaphus truei, assembly GCF_040206685.1. Classification (NCBI taxonomy): domain Eukaryota; kingdom Metazoa; phylum Chordata; class Amphibia; order Anura; family Ascaphidae; genus Ascaphus; species Ascaphus truei. The sequence continues at coordinate 404,650 of NC_134497.1, forward strand.
TGGTCCGGGAGAATGGTAATCCATTTGGGGTTATTTCAGGTCATGTACTCCTTGGCATAACAACTCCTGTACACCAGTTTGCCAGTTTATATATTTGTGTTCCTGGCACATTACAGCTATATGCTTGCAGCCATAGGACACATATTACTACACTAGCTATTGATCTCAACTCTAATAGGTGCTTGGTTTACCTGTATACAATAGTGGACAACTACATGATCTGTCTGGTTTGTATGCTTACTATCAATCATACCTTATGGTGTGGAAATAACAGTAACTATACTGTAGAGGGTCACAATTAGGCAGACCTGACAAGGGTCTCCTATATAGGATGTACCAACTCTCTCTAGGGAACATGCTGCAATAGTTAGGCACTGATCAGATACCATAATGTTTCTTATTGGAAGGACAGTGGGCATTTAGTAGCACTTTGTTACTTTCTGGATATAGTTTCCAGACACCGCAAGTGACTGGGCTTTCAGTCTCCCTTCACTCGACTTTGTATCCTGGAAACTTATGTGGTGTCTGTACTACAGGATAAACACGTATGTTTAATGTTCGTTTTAACCACCTTTATTTTAATTGGATATTAATAAAGACAATTTTAATTTCATCATAATGCCTCCAGGCTATGAGTGAGTGCCCTTACCAGGTTACATTTCCTCTGTAATATTCAGCTCATTACCTAGGGAGCACCATCATGGCACATTATATTTTCAGCTGTTGCGGGGATATCCCTCTAGTACGTTTCCCCTACAGAGGTAAGTATCTCCCGAAGCAGGGGTACCCCGCAGCTGAAATTAACAGGGTTCAGCTCCGGAGAACCTGCTTCAATCCTGTGCAAATAAAAAAAAAAGTGCGTGCGCCGAGCATGCGCATTTTAAGTGAAACTTCTTTGTCTTTTGTCCCTGTTTTGTCACAGAAATTGTATTCGGGATGGTACTGTTTTTTATTCAAAATCAAAACACAATTTCAGTGACAAAACACAAAAAAGTTTCAGATAGAACGCACATGCTCTGCACACACACCCTGTTTTAGCTATTTGCACTTCTATATTTATACTAACTGAATTCCTTGTGAGTGTGTGTGAGTGCATGTGAGTGCAACTGTGTGTGAGTGTTACTGTTGTGTGAATGTGTGACTGTGTGTGAATGTGGGTGTGATTCTGTGTATGATTATGGGTGATTCTGTGCGTGTGTGTGTGTGTGTGTGTGTGTGTGTGTGTGTGTGTGTGTGTGTGTGTGTGTGTGTGTGTGTGTGTGTGTGTGTGTGTGTGTGTGTGTGTGTGTGTGTGTGTGTGTGTGTGTGTGTGTGTGATTCTATGACTATGTGTGTGATTCTATGACTATGTGTGTGATTCTGTGACTGTGTGTGTGATTCTGTGACTGTGTGTGATTCTGTGACTGTGTGAGGGTGACTGTGTGCGTGTCTGTGTGTGTGTGCATGACTGTGTGTGTGTGACTGCGTATGTGTGTGTGACTGTGTATGTGTGTGTGACTGTGTATGTGTGTGTGCATGACTGTGTATGTGTGTGTGCATGACTGTGTAAATGTGTGTGCCTCACTGTGTGTCTGTGTGTGTGCGTGACTGAGTGTGCGTGTGTGTGTGTGTGTGTGCGGGTGACTGTATGTGTGCATGTGACTGTGTGTGTATGTGTGTGTAAGAGATGTGTGCAGAGGTAGATGTAATGAGACCGATTTGGGTGCAATTGTATCTTGGCTTTATTGAGCCTGTTCCTTTATCCAGGCAACACATACAAAAACAACAAAATAACAAACCCCTATCCCTGTGTAAGGGCTAACTTCCTTCCCCAGGCCCTATCTGCAGGACTGGAGGGATATTCCCATTACCAGCCTATCACCCCAAAGTCTCAGGAAGTGCCTTAAGCAGGTGGCCCTTAGATCCGTCCCTAGATCCTCCAATTTGGTCTTGGCCACAGAGTAAATTGTGAGCACAGTCTTCTGTAGCTCAGCGTTATTTTCTCTCTCCATTTTCAATTCATCACGGAGCAGATCACAGTCATGCCTGGCAGCTTGCAGGGCGTCTTCAGGGCTGATCAAGGGATCGTCACTCACCGGTTCCGGCTCCGCTTCCCTGGGATGGTTGGTTGAGGGTTCCTCCCTCTTAGCACCGGACAGACACTTCTTTGGGTTATACCACTTCTGCCTTGGGCCCTCTGGATATTCTGTCATCCCGTGATGAATCCTCCATTTTATCTAGGCTATAGGGCATCTCGGACCCCCTTTTTCTCCACGGAACAAATGAAAGATTGGCTACAGAGGATTTTTGACCTCACCATTACCCTAGATCCCTGGCTATTCCTACTAAATAGATATACGCTGGGACCAGCTAAAGGGGAACACAAACTAGTTGCTCATTTTGCAACGGCAACGCGGTGCGAGATCGCAGCATTATGGAAGCAGAGAGAGATTCCATCCCCAAGATTAGAAACAGAATTTGGTTTGTCTGCGAGATGGAAAAGTTAACAAGTTTAGTTAATGACACTGGATATAAATTCCTAAAAGTCTGGCTGCCGTGGTTGGATATCCCAGGGGTGAATGATGCCACTGCTTTACTTTGATAATTACAAATGCGTTCTCATATAACAACAGATCAGAAAAGTAGGGAGTACGAAATTAAAGGGCAATAACCAAGTAAGGTAAAGAGAGGCCACTCAGGAGGCAAAGACAAGACTCTGTGTTAGAGACTCAAGAAAATAGGATCCGCAAGAGTGTTCAGAATCAATCCGCCTTTATCCCCCTTCCCCCCCCCCCCCCTCCGCTTTCCTACATTTTTTCCCTTTGTAAAGTTTGTCAAGATGTTTGTCAGTTTGTCTGGTTGTTGTCTGTGTCCTTACTGCTGTATGGTTTTGATGGAATTGACGGGGATACTTTGAAAATGCAAGATAATGTGGTGTATGAAAATGTTATACTTGCAAAGAAACCCAATAAAAATAAGCGATTGTTTTGCCGCTTTAGCTTACAAGTGTGTTTTGGTGTATGGAACATTGCACATAGCTGTATAAACAGCTGGTATAAAATGTGCAGGATCTGAGAGTCCAATCGAAGATCACAAGCCCTTCACAGGTTGTACTTAGCCCGAGGGCTGCCAGAAGTTTTATTATTGACACCAGTTGTCACTAACTTTCTATTTCCTTTTATCTGGATACAACACGTACACAATCCTTATTCCATTAGAGCACACACACAGTCTGCCAGGCTTTCTGCAAGTAATGAAATGAAGTCCTATTGCAATTAAGTAACATAATTAGATAACACATTATTATGTAATGTGACATAATCTGAAGGCTCAGTCACCAGCAAAACCCATTGAGAAACTCATTTATAATAGTAAAACCATTTCTTGTTGCTCCAGTCATGGTCTGCGCTAAACTTCATTAATCTTGGGTAAACAGCTTGTGTTACACTAATCTGTCACTGGGAAGAGAATGGCTTGTTCCATCAGTAACGCAGTCAGACGTTTCACGTAACAACTCCTCTCCCAAGATGTGACACACGAAAGGCTAAAGAAAACTCCCAACACAGAACACAAGCCTGTTCTTTGTAATCACAGACCCCATTGGTAACTATTAAAAATTCAGTGCAAAGTGCTCCCGGAGCTCATGAAATACTACAAAGCAGCCCAACTAGGACAATTAATCAGTTGGCACGATAACCCAACTAAGAAAAGATGGGTAGAAGTGGAGGATTTGGTTTGCCATTCTGAGGAGCTCCATCATATCCTCTGGCTGGAAAAGAACAGGTAGCAACAGTGAGTAATAAAAATCTGGTTTTAACCTTCTCGTGTAATTTGTGGGATTCCATTAAATCCAGAAACAATTTGACTGCCCCCTTCTCCAGGATTTATCCTTTGTTCTCAAAATCTTCTTTTTCGCCAGGTTACAATATGTACAAATCAAATCGACAGAGGCAACATAGAGTTAGTAGCGTGACAGGGTAGGTTGATGGATTTACTGTTAAGACCTTCCCTACAATAAAATCAAAATGTAACTTCCCAAATACCGAATTTTACAGATATCTATAGCTTAGACACCTTCTTCCAGGGGAGCGCAATCCTTTTTCCCTGCGCCCTCTTTCCGTCTGTCCCCTCTCCTCGCGCCCCCCTGCTTAACTTGCTTCCAACATCCTGGCGTCATGACGTCACATTACCACGGCAATGCTACATCCCATGACCCGCGGTGTCATTTGACGCCGCGTGACAAGGAGCTTCTGAAACAAGGTAAGTAGAAGTTTACAGAGGCCCTGCAGCTTCCCCGGCATTAATTGAAATGTATTCGGGAAGTGTGCGGGGGCCTCTGTAAACCTCGCGCCCCCGCAGCAAGTCTCGTGCCCCCCACTTTGCGCACTGCTGCCTTATCCAATGTAAATACCAAGAAAAAGTATCACTAAAATGACCCAATTTGAATCCTGGTGTAACACCCAATCTTTAACCAAGTGAATCACCTCTGTCCTCTACCATGCAATCCGTAACACCCCTAGTGACCCTAAAACAGATAATTATGCGTCTGCATGTGAAAGGGCTCTTAACATAACTATAAATATGGAAACTTGGCGGGATATTTGGAGGCAGCAGGCAAATACTCCACCTGTGTAGTGATTAAGGAATGTAGATAAAATTCTATATCGTTGGTACTACACCCCGTTAAAACTAAATTCCATCTATCCAAGTGTTTCACCTATGTGTTTGAGGGAATGTGACAAACAGGCCCCCATCCTACATATCTGGTGGGAATGTCCTAAAATTAAACCCCTTTGGGACAAAATTCTTCAATTGGCAGAAGAGGTGTCTGGTTTCCATATTCCTAGAAACCCCCTCTTTGTAATTCTGGGGGCGCCAATTCCCAATTTAATCAACCTGGAGTCTAAATGAATCAATCATTTCTGTAATGCAACAAGATGCTCCATTTCTCGCTTTTTATTGATACTTGGGAGCCCTGGTTTCCACACTTTAATAAGCAAATAAGATTCTAGGTGATATATGGATCTACCGAGGTCCTAATGCTGATGCAATGTATATAAATGTTAATAGTAGCGCTGTATGTCTTGTATTTATCTTACAACCCGCGTCCCCTCCTTCCCCCCCTTTCCTTCCCTAATAATACTTAAACCCCATTTCTTGTTCTGTAAAATGCGTTATGTGGTACTGTATATGTTAAATATCTTGTGAATCGGTCTTCAAAATGTTAAATAAAAAAAAATCAGTGCAAAATCCCTTTGCCGAAAAAAATTGTCAGAGGACAAATGGGTAAAAAATAATCGACATACAAAATAAAAATGTATTTAAGACCTTTGAAGACTCAGCCATGCAATGCTTAAAGATCCATTAATTACCGGGGGGGAAATGTAACACAGCGTTTAATGCTAAAGGATTGCAGATTCGTTGTAGGTTGTAGTATGTTTTAGGGTCAAAACATTAGGGTTCATCATAAATTAAATGATAGTGTAGAGAGTTTTAAAAACCTCATGTTTGTTTTTCAGGTGCACTGAAAAGGAAAGTACCATATTCTATTCTATGGAGTTGTGGGAATGGGCCAGAAGAAGGGGCTACACCCTAAAAACATTGCCCCCCCCCCCTTTACCAGTATCCCCGTTTTAGAGGGCTTTTGAATTTGTTGCCTCGTGAATTCTTGTACTGCATTATTATTTATTTATTTTATTTATAAAATATTTTACCAGGAAGTAATACATTGAGAGTTACCTCTCGTTTTCTAGTATGTCCTGGGCACAGAGTTAAGACAAATAATACATGGTTACAAATACTGTTACATAAGTGAGCAGGGTATACATTATATACAAGACGTTGCATGCACAGTTCAATATAATATATATTATAGGCGTATGTAACAGTTACAGACCAGATTAAAATGTGAGACAGCTTTACTTTTGAAAGAACTTAGACTGGTGGCGGCTGTAAGAGTCTCTTGTAGGTTGTTCCAGTTTTGGGGTGCACGGTAAGAGAAGGAGGAACGGCCGGATACTTTGTTGAACCTTGGGACCATGAACAGTCTTTTGGAGTCAGATCTCAGATGATAAGTGCTGCGTGTGGTAGGGGTGAGGAGCTTGTTCAAATAGATGGGTAGCTTGCCCAGAAAATATTTGTAGGCAAGTGAGCTATAGTGAGAGCTTTCATTTTTTCTCCCTCTTTTTCACATTCTCTGCACTTACCTGGAGTTCTATCCACCCTGTGGATAACTTCATCTTCTGTGATAAAATTAGAGCTTGATTAGGGCCCAAAATGTGCCTTTAAGAAAGGTAGAGCTTTGGCTGGCTATCTCTCGCCTAGTTTGTTTAAGTCTGATGATAGTTATAAAGAGATACAAGGGATCCCAAAGGGCTTCTTCACTTGTGGTAGATATTCCATTTGCCAATACTCAAAATCAACAAAATATATTAAATCATATGAGTCTAATCATTGTATTAACAGTTTTATTAATTGTCACATATGTTTCGTTGTGTATCTTTTACAGTGCGGTTGCCATAAGAAATATATTGGGCGCACTATAAGACCTTTACGGCCACAGATTATGGAGCACGTACGTCTTATTAAAAAGAAAGATGACAAACATCAAGTTTCTCGTCATTTTTCAGCCTGTCCTCAAGGAGGTATCTCAAATTTGTCCTTTGTAGGAATTGAACATGTTCCATGTCATCCTAGAGGTGGGGATAGGCTAAATGCTTTGAATAAGAGGGAGATGCACTGGATTTACACTATGAACACTCTATAACCAAATGGTATAAATACTGATTGGGAATTAAAGCATTTTCTTGTGGAGTGATTCAGGTTATGGTGTGGTCCAGTGCATCTCCCTTTGTGAATATGTGTTTCTTTATATGGATACATTTCAATTCATTTGGATACATTTCTGATTCATATATGTGTGTATTCTAGTTTATTCCAATTACTAAATTGATAGTACAGTAATAATATTTTTTTCTATATTAATTGAGAAAGTACCTTGTCATGGCGCCGACGTCACGGACTACCATTGGCTTTTGGCGGTCACGTGCCCTGCGCTTCCCTCAGCGGGAAAAAATAAATTGTGCTGTTGGCTGCAATTCCACACGCCTCCGCACGCCTGCGGAAGCATGCAGAAGCACCGTCTAAAGCCGTGCTCATTAGGGATGATGTTTCACCTCAGCGCGGCTCAGCACAGTCTTTTTGACCATGGCCCTGGCCTTATAGAGGAGCACACAGACGCTTTACCACCTACTCTTTGACACAGTCCTGAGCAGGATGAAATGCGTCAGAGTGTGTCTGACAATGTGAATATGTTCGTTTTTTCATTAAATTAGCCATTTTTTCATAGAGCTGCGTTTGGCTATTTTTCCTTGCTGTGCACCGCTTTTTTTGGATATTTTCTATGACTGATTCAGCTGGCAGCACGTGGACTATACAGACAGATTAAGGACGTCTGACTCATCAGTGGATCTTACTCCAGTACAGATGAGCACACTGCTCTAAGCGTGACAGCAGGTATTTCTGTATTTGGAGTCAGCCGGGTTGTTCTCTGATAGGACGGTCGGCGACTACATTTCTCACCCGATTGATCACCCCTCCCTCTAGCCTGCATAATAGTCCGCTTTGCCTCAAGACCGAGTTTTATTACGTGCCTTATCTGTGTTACATAGTTAACTAGTTACATAGTAGATGAGGTTGAAAAAAACGTACGTCCATCGAGTTCAACCCATGCTAAATTTAGACAACAGATACTTTATCCTATATCTGTACTTACTTATTGATCCAGAGGAAGGCAAACAAAAAGCCCCAGAGTCATATCATCCAATCATATCTCATAAGGGGAAAAATTAATTCCTTCCTGACTCCAAGAATTGGCAATCGGATTAATCCCTGGATCAACATCCTTTCCGTGTATACTTATTTGGTATATCCCTGTATACCTTTCCTTTCTAAAAAGATGTCCAACCTTTTTTTGAACAAATCTTTTGTACCTGCCATCACAGTCTCCATGGGTAATGAATTCCACATTTTAACTGCCCTTACTGTAAATAACCCTTTCCTTGGTTGCTGGTGATCTGAGGTGGTGATGTGAATACACCGACCTTAGACTACGAAGCCGGTTCTGGATTGCGCAGTTCGTAGTCATTCGTAGCAGGGTCAGGGTTGGAGAATGTAGAGTAATCCTTAGACAAGCTAGGGTCAGGGTTAGAGACGTCGGGGTAATCGATATCCAGGCAGAAGGTCAGCAACAAGGAATCAGGTACGCCGCGCTTCAGCGTAGCAGCCGTGCTGCAAGAATGGCCTCTACGCGAGGAGCGGGAGCGGCCGATAACAAAGGCCTCTGCAAGGCAGGAATGCAGCAGACCTCAGGAAACAGGAAGCCGAAGGTTAGCGCTGGGAATCCAGCGCTTCAGCACAGGAACCAGGACACGGCCTCTGCAATGGAGATATACAGCAGGCCCCAGGAACCAGCCCTCTGCAAGAAGAGAAGGCAGCAGGCCTCAGGAAACAGCCAAGGCTGGCGCTGGGGATCCTGCGCTTCAGCACAGGTACCGGAAAGCAGACCTGCCAGGGGTGAATGCAGGAGGTCTCAGGAACAGGATAAGTTAGACACTGAGAATTCAGAGCTTCAGCACAGGTACCGGAAAGCAGACCCCTGTCTGGGGTGAATACAGGAGGTCCCGGGAACAGGATAAAGTGACACGGGGGATCCCGCACTTCAGCACAGGAAGCAGACCTCTGCAGCAGGTCTCAGGAACACGGCAAGAGTAGCATTGGGGATCCAGCACTTCAGCACAGGAAGCAGACCTCTGCAGCAGGTCCCAGGAACAAGGCCAATACAGAAGTGTGTGGCAAACACTGTTACATCCAAGTAAACTTGGATTATGCTTAGCCAGGAGTCAGAGAAAGAGGCCAGTATAAGAAAGGCAGATAGCCAATCCCAAGACAGGGGTGTGTGGGAATTCTTCCAATGCCAGAGCAGCATGATTGCAAACACAGGTGAAAGTACTTGCAATAGTAAGGGGAGGTTTGTTTGAGAGCACACCAGCTCTGCAAGAGTGAGCTCCCGCCAAACCCAGTAACGGATTCCTCACAGTAAATAAATCTAATTTAGCTAGCCTCTCCTCATAAATTAGATTGTCCATCCCCTTTATTAATTTGGTGGCTCTTCTCTGCACTCTCTCTAGTTCCATAATGTCTTTTCTTAGGATTGGTGCCCAAAATTGTTACTTCCCTTCCATCCATTGCCCGTTTGATGCAAGATAAGATCTTATTTGCCTTTGCAGCTACTGCATGACTTTGGGCACTATTGCTAAGCCTGCTGTCTACAAACACTCCTAAATCCTTCTCCATCAAGGATTCCCCCAATTTATCCCCATTTAATTTGTAATTCGCCTTTTTATTCTTGCATCCCAAATGCATAACCTTACATTTGAGAAAGGAAACTTATCTAATAGTGGCGCTCTATATAAAAAATACTAGCTATACATATAATCGTAGTGATAAAAAAAGCTGTGTGTGCTGAGCACGCGCATAGTAAGTGAAACTTCTTCGACTTTTGTCACAGAAATTGTATTTGTGTTGGTGATGTTTTAATTAAAAATCAAAATACAATTTCAGTTACAAAACGCAAATAAATTTGACTTAGAATGCGCGTGCTCGGCACACATCCCATGTATTAGCTATTTGCACTAAGTGTGAATTCCTTGTGTGTATGTGTGTCAGTGTGTGTGTATGTCAGTCAGTCAGTCAGTGTGTGTGTGTGTGTGTATGTCAGTCAGTCAGTCAGTGTGTGTGTGTCAGTCAGTGTGTGTGTGTGTCAGTCAGTGTGTGTGTATGTGTGTCAGTCAGTGTGTATGTGTATTTGTGTCAGTGTGTGTGTGTCAGTCAGTGTGTGTGTCAGTCAGTGTGTGGGGGGGTGTGGGTGGGTCAGAGTGTGCGGGGGTGGGTCAGAGTGTGCGGGGGGGTGTGGGTGAGTCAGTCAGTGTGCGGGGAGGGGTGGGTGAGTCAGTCAGTGTGCGGGGAGGGGTGGGTGAGTCAGTCAGTGTGCGGGGAGGTGTGGGTGAGTCAGTCAGTGTGCGGGGAGGGGTGGGTCAGTCAGTCAGTGTGCGGGGAGGTGTGGGTGGGTCAGTCAGTCAGTGTGCGGGGAGGTGTGGGTGGGTCAGTCAGTCAGTGTGCGGGGAGGTGTGGGTGGGTCAGTCAGTCAGTGTGCAGGGAGGTGTGGGTGGGTCAGTCAGTCAGTGTGCGGGGAGGTGTGGGTGGGTCAGTCAGTCAGTGTGCGGGGAGGTGTGGGTGGGTCAGTCAGTCAGTGTGCGGGGAGGTGTGGGTGGTTCAGTCAGTCAGTGTGCGGGGAGGTGTGGGTGGGTCAGTCAGTCAGTGTGCGGGGAGGTGTGGGTGGGTGTGGGTGGGTGGGTCAGTCAGTCAGTGTGCGGGGAGGTGTGGGTGGGTGGGTCAGTCAGTCAGTGTGCGGGGAGGTGTGGGTGGGTGGGTCAGTCAGTCAGTGTGCGGGGAGGTGTGGGTGGGTGGGTCAGTCAGTCAGTGTGCGGAGGTCAGTCAGACAGTGTGCGGGGAGGTGTGGGTGGGTCAGTCAGTCAGTGTGCGGGGAGGTGTGGGTGGGTCAGTCAGTCAGTGGGGGGGTGTGGGTCAGTCAGTGTGTGGGGGGGGGGGTGGGTCAGTCAGTGTGGGGGGGGGGTGTGGGTGGGTCAGTCAGTGTGGGGGGGGGGTGTGGGGGGGTCAGTCAGTGTGTGGGGGGGGGTGTGGGTGGGTCAGTCAGTGTGTGGGGGTGGGTGGGTCAGTCAGTGTGTGGGGGTGGGTGGGTCAGTCAGTGTGTGGGGGGGGGTGGGTCAGTCAGTGTGTTCAGTCAGTGTGTGGGGGGGGTGGGTCAGTCAGTGTGTGTGTGGGGGGGTGGGTCAGTCAGTGTGTGTGGGGGGGGGTCAGTCAGTGTGTGGGGGTGGGTGGGTGGGTCAGTCAGTGTGTGGGGGGGGGTGTGGGTGGGTCAGTTAGTGTGTGGGGGGGGGCCAGTCAGTGTGTGGGGGGGGGTCAGTCAGTGTGTGGGGGGGGTCAGTCAGTGTGTGGGGGGGGGTCAGTCAGTGTGTGGGGGGGGTGGGTCAGTCAGTGTGTGTGGGGGGGGGTGGGTCAGTCAGTGTGTGTGGGGGGGGGTCAGTCAGTGTGTGTGGGGGGGGGGTGGGTGGGTCAGTCAGTGTGTGGGGGGGGTGGGGGGGGTCAGTCAGTGTGTGTGGGGGGGGGGTCAGTCAGTATGTGGGGGTGTGTGTCAGTGTGTGTGTGTGTGTCAGTCAGTGTGTATGTGTGTGTGTGTGTGTGTGTGTGTGTGTGTATGTGAGTCAGTGTGTGTGTATGTGAGTCAGTATGTGTGTATGTGTCAGTGTGTATGTATGTGTGTGTGTGTGTGTGTATGTGAGTCAGTGTGTGTGTATGTGAGTCAGTATGTGTGTATGTGTCAGTGTGTATGTATGTGTGTGTGTGTGTCCTGCCCCCCTCTCTCCTGACTCTCCCCAGCACACTTGTCCTCCCCCCAGCACACTTGTCCTCCCCCCAGCACACTTGTCCTTTCCCTGCACCCAGACCCTTTCAGCAGTCCGCCCCCCCACCCCCCCCCCCCCCCCATTCCTACCAGATCGCGGCACAGAGGAGATGGAGGCAGTGTCGGCGGGGGGAGAGGGAGAAGCGCGTCATCGTCAGCTGGAGCCGACTCGGAGGCTTCTGATGGTGCTGTGGGGGACGCAGCGCACTCATCACCCCCCTCCCCCCCCCGTTACCGGAGCAGTTCTATGCCTCGGCCAGGGCATGCACCGGGAGGAGAGGCCGCAGGAGATCAGTGCCTGCATAGAGCCCCGGGGAGCAGTGTGGGCTTCAGTGTCCCTGTGAGGAGAGTCATGGCGTCTCGAGCGTCGCCATGACTACCGGGCATGCGCAGCATATCAATGGGCGGGGAACGGGCGGGGAATCAGCGGCGCCGTCACAACTGCGCATGCGCGGCATGGCAGCGGCCGTTAGGAGCGGCGGCTATCGCCGCCGCATATGTCACAATGTGTGGGGGGGGTGGGGCTCGGGGGGGGGGGCGATTAGGAGCGGCGCCGCCGGCTATCGCCGCCGCCGCATCTGATTTGTGGAGCGGGTGTGATGTCAGTGTTGGGGTCGGGCTGAGCCAGAACACAGCCCGGCCTCAACTGCCAGCACTGACGTCACATCCGTTTCATTTCTGTCTCCACAATTCTTTTTTGCCCCATCACGAATGAGGTGCCACTAAGGAAGTTTCACTTCAATAATAATCAAAAGGTGATACTTATGCAAACACATAAAACAGGTGCTGCTATGACCCGGTGAGGATTGCTCTGTCAGTCCTCGTGTTGAGAAGTAGGGATGAATCTCCGGGAAGTGCAGGGATATGTGAAAACAAAAATGTATATAGATAGTGCAATATTGCTGTGACAAATTAAATAAATTGGCTGATCTAATGCAGATGTACTCACAAGTGTGAGAAGGTTAAAGGCACGTAAAGGTATCTTTCCCAGAGTATGGATGTCACACTGTATTCAGGAAATCAATCTCAGCCCCATATAGAATCCAAGAGACCTTAGAAAAGAAGACTGGACATAGCGCAGACTGTATACCAAGAATTTATAAAAGGTAAGTGAAAGGTATTACACTCACATGATTTCAAAAGTTTAAAAGCATTTCGATCACACGCAGTGGATCTCAGCAGCCGGATAGATGGTGTATCTGGTTCCCCTCCTTCCGTGGCGTGCGTGTCACTGGTTTGCGTTCCAACTGCACAGGAAGTGATGTCATCGGCTTCTAGGGGTTCCGGCCAGCAGTACAGACGTCACTCTACGCGTTTCATCTCATCGATTTCATCAGGAGTGACTTTGTGATGGGTGTGGGATGCATATATACCCCTAACTTAGTTCCCATTGGTGAATGGCTAACTAGATTTTAATTGGGTTAACGATTATACTGAGTGGATACACATGAGATAGAAAGAGACATGTAATTAATCCCTCTACATCTTACATATGCAGAGGTCCAAAAAATAATACAATCAATCAATGTTGAAAATTTAATGCAGAAATGTATCTTTAAAAATGCTAATGCATAGATATAAAAAATGTTTAAATAAACATTATAAAAATATAAACATAAAAACAGGTATATATGAAATAAATAGGCAGTAAGTAAAACAATATGAGTCAGAACAGGGAAACTAGCTAATTATAAAGCATAGTTGATTCATAGGAATAGATGAAATCTATTGTGGAAACAAGAAACAGGGCATAAGTAACATTATAGAAAAGGTTTCAAATCAAATTCCAAATTCAGACCAGCAGGAGACATGGTTTTTAGTTCGAACATCCAATATGATTCTCTTTTTATCAGTGCTTTATTTCTATTACCCCCTCTCCAGTGAGGCATAACCTGTTCGATGGCTTTAAATTTTAACCCTTTAGGATCTGAATTGTGTGATAAATTTTTCAGTAATTGTGTGATTAAATTTTTCTTTCATAAAAACACTGTGTGTGGTCAATTTTCTTTTTATGTTTCCTATGTGTTCCAATATACGGGTTTTTTAAGATCTTTAAAAACCCGTATATTGGAACACATAGGAAACATAAAAAGAAAATTGACCACACACAGTGTTTCAAATCATTTTTATTTATCACACAATTCAGATCCTAAAGGGTTAAAATTTAAAGCCATCGAACAGGTTATGCCTCACTGGAGAGGGGGTAATAGAGATAAAGCACTGATAAAAAGAGAATCATATTGGATGTTCGAACTAAAAACCATGTTTCCTGCTGGTCTGAATTTGGAATTTGATTTGAAACCTTTTCTATAATGTTACTTATGCCCTGTTTCTTGTTTCCACAATAGATTTCATCTATTCCTATGAATCAACTATGCTTTATAATTAGCTAGTTTCCCTGTTCTGACTCATATTGTTTTACTTACTGCCTATTTATTTCATATATACCTGTTTTTATGTTTATATTTTTATAATGTTTATTTAAACATTTTTTATATCTATGCTTTAGCATTTTTAAAGATACATTTCTGCCTTGAATTTTCAACATTGATTGATTGTATTATTTTTTGGACCTCTGCATATGTAAGATGTAGAGGGATTAATTACATGTCTCTTTCTATCTCATGTGTATCCACTCAGTATAATCGTTAACCCAATTAAAATCTAGTTAGCCATTCACCAATGGGAACTAAGTTAGGGGTATATATGCATCCCACACCCATCACAAAGTCACTCCTGATGAAATCGATGAGATGAAACGCGTAGAGTGACGTCTGTACTACTGGCCGGAACCCCTAGAAGCCGATGACATCACTTCCTGTGCAGTTGGAACGCAAACCAGTGACACGCACGCCACGGAAGGAGGGGAACCAGATACACCATCTATCCGGCTGCTGAGATCCACTGCGTGTGATCGAAATGCTTTTAAACTTTTGAAATCATGTGAGTGTAATACCTTTCACTTACCTTTTATAAATTCTTGGTATACAGTCTGCGCTATGTCCAGTCTTCTTTTCTAAGGTCTCTTGGATTCTATATGGGGCTGAGATTGATTTCCTGAATACAGTGTGACATCCATACTCTGGGAAAGATACCTTTACGTGCCTTTAACCTTCTCACACTTGTGAGTACATCTGCATTAGATCAGCCAATTTATTTAATTTGTCACAGCAATATTGCACTATCTATATACATTTTTGTTTTCACATATCCCTGCACTTCCCGGAGATTCATAACCTTACATTTACCTGCCACGTTTCCTGTCTCTCCAAGTCCTTCTGGAGAGAAATTACATCCTGCTCTGATTCTACTGCCTTAAACAATTTGGTATCATCAGCAAAGATGGAGACTTTGCTCTCAATGCCAACCTCAAGGTCATTAATAAACAAGTTAAAAAGCAGGGGTCCCAGTACCGATCCCTGAGGTACTCCACTCACGACTTTAGCCCAACCTGAAAAAGTTCTATTTATGACAACTTGAAGTGTGACTTTTATCATTAAGGATTGGAATCTGGACACTTACTAGTTCTGGAGCACTGGCTGTAGGAATACTTTCCTACATTTTCTTGTAGAGGTACAGTATTCTGTTGGGTAAGCTGGTTAATAGGTACTGGCAATATTAAAGAAAACACAGACAGCATCATTATCAGGTGTGAACACATTGACACTGTTAAACTTCCAATAGAGAATAATTTCTTCACAAATTCCACCCAAAGCATTTTTATCATCCAACATTTAGATTCCAGAAAAAGGATTGTACATAAGAGAATAATACCCAAGAGAAAAAGACAATGAAGATGGGATTAAATAGTCTTTTCTAGCTGTGAGAATCCTCCGTAAAAATCAATAGGGATTCTCGCAGTAATTTCCACTCATTTAAGGCAAAGCCTCTTTATATAAAAGACAAACCTACCAGCCAGGATTACCATATTATAGATCACATGTATTCTTTGTTTGCATTACATTAAATGTGGATTAGCAACATGACATGTCCTTTAATGTCTTTTTGACTTTATCCACCCCCACCAAAATCAATGAATCAATTACTATTCCTGACATCTAGAGAAAGTAAAGTAGAGTAAAGTAAAAGTAAAGAAAACCCATGAAATAAATCCAGTACCAAGAGACCCCAATAATCCCAGTGGAAATAAAATCATTGTTTAGGTCACCTGATTCAGTTCTCCATATTATTTTAACTGTCAGGTGTTGGAACAGACTGCAGTGCATTGAAGATCTCTGCTCTGCTAGCATTTCAAGTACTGAAAACATTCTCATATTGAAAATAAAAACATACTCTGTTTTAACCATTTCATGCTCAAGCAGTTTATTACCATGCCTACTAACACTAGCTGCATGTGACTTCCTCGAAGGAAACTGATTGGCCATACACATATAAACACAATGTACTGTATCATCATGTATTCACATACTGTAAAAGTACCCAGTGCATAGGGGAGAGAACACATATAGTAAACACTAGAAATAGTGACCACAAAGGGTCACTGTAGCCCCTAGTAATTGCACTCAAGGTAATGCATAAGAAATCACATATGTGGAGCAATAGTGAATACGCTGAAAGTCCAGAACCTCTCATTTATATAATACTGATAGAGGTGACCGTAACAAGGCCCCATAGAAACACTACACACATAATAAAAATAATACATTTTTAATGAATAATAAAACCAGGTGAAAAATGTGATAAAAATGTACAGTGGGTTTTAAAATCCCCTGCGACGAGATGGAGGCATGTATATATAGTTATATGCAAGGTAGGTGCAGTGTTCCTAACCAGGTATATTACCTACTGATTTGATCAGTGAGCAGAGAAAAAAAACCTACAATAGGCATTTATATGTTGTAGAAAAATGCATATTGATGTATATACACTCACAAGTAACGATAATACAGATATTAAATCACTAATATACCAGTATATGCTAGGTAGCGTATGAGAGAAGGAGACACAAGAGCATCCTGCTTGTCAAAAATAAAGCATTTGTTTGTATTACTCAATGCTGCACATGACTCTACATAAAGGGAAAGGGCAGTGGGAAGAGCGCTAATGCTTAAAATGCAAAAATTAGTGTATATTAACAACTAATAATATATAAACTCCTAAAATATTAGGCAAGGCTGCCAGGAACAATGGGTGACACAAACCAAAAAATGACAATAAAGAAAGATAAACCGGCGCCAGATAAAAGTCAGTCACTTCGTCTGGGGCATGTTTGTTGTTTTTTTATGTGTATTTTTTTAATTATATATTAAATTACTGTCTATATCTGTATACTATATCAGTGATTTGTTGTTTGTATTTAGTTGCGCTATGATCTTTTTTCTTTTTTCTTCTCTTTTATGTTGTGGTCTTATATGTTTGTTTGTCTGAGATTGCATTGAGGACATTTCCATGGAACTCATCCCAACCCTTTGAATTGGACTATATTTGGTCAGATTTTCTTTCTTTTGGCGCCGGTTTATCTTTCTTTACATGACTCTACATGACAAACCAAATGTACAAAGAATTGAGATACATTAGTAGCAATGTCTTCCAATATAAAGAGCTAGTAGTTGGATAATAGTAAAGATCAATCACAATATATCTTGTAATAGACACATTTTAATGCGGATAATAGCTGGAAGAAAAATACAGCCTCCGGGGAAGTACTCATACGAACGTATCTCTATGGTTATAGCTCCGAAACTGATCAGCCTGCACGCTCCGTCTCGAACGCGTGACTGTCACGGGTGTGACATCACTTAGTCCCCAAGTGACGTCACATCTGTGATTTCCTATGCATTACCTTGAGTGCAATTACTAGGGGCTATAGTGACCCTTTGTGGTCACTATTTCTAGTGTTTACTATAGGAAACCAATTGGTCATGATGTCCTGGAGCTGGACTTGCATTCTGGCACTTAGAGAGTTAAATTGTGACTCATGAACCAAGCCTCTGGCAGTGATAAGAACGGTACTGGGGGAACCTGGTTCAATTCCCGGTGTCAGCTCCTTGTGACCTTGGGCAAGTCACTTTATCTCCCTGTGCCTCAGGCACCAAAATCATAGATTGTAAGCTCCACGGGGCAGGGACTGTGTCTGTAACATTCCTATGTGCTGCTTACTATACTGTAATTGTAATGCGCTTTGAGTCCCATTGGGAGAAAAGCGCTATATGAAATAAAGTTATTATTATTATTATTATTATTATTATTATTATGAATCCAAACCAGCCTAACCAATAAGTCAAGTTTAATAAAACTGATACAATTTGATGCAGACGCTGTATGAATATAATTGCTGCACACGTGAAAGCAGGTCTGGAGAGGTACGCACAGGTGAGCATCATGCAAGTGGAGCTACAAGATCCCAACTAATGAATCTACAAGTAACTAAAAGGACATGTAGCACATGTAGCAGAACATAGCCCAGCCAAAATAGGAATCGTTAACACGCTGCGAGGTGCACGCATCTCCAGCTTCTTAAATAAACGCCATGTGGGTATACAACGGGTGGAACATGTAAAATTGTTCTGCATATATGTTTGTGAGACTGAATACATTTTTAAAATGTCACGCCTAAAAAAATCTAAATAAAACCCATTTTTCATTTGGAAAAAATATATATAAGTGATGGTTATGTAGTTTTATCTGATACTATTTAGTGCATCTTGCTACGTTTAGTGCAGTACTGAACTCATCTGCCAGACACCCACTGAGAGACACACTGTGGGCTAAAAACCTATTGCTTTTGGCATTTAAATCAATTTTGTTTTTACTAAAGCAGCACTTTCTAGGACCTAATAAACGGAAATGGAAAAGAAAATGGCCATAATGTAAAAGCGCTATTTGTCTGAATAGGAATATTTCTCATTTTATTTTTAATCAAATGGATATTTTACAGAACTTGGCAAAAGCCCCAGAGTGCAGTTCATTGGTTGCACTTAATGGCATTCACTGCAGCATAAATAGGATAGCAGCTGGTATAAAACCAACTCGAAATCACATGTTGTAAAATAAAACCTGTTTTTTTTTTTCAGATTGAATATCATTATCCCCTCTCGTGTTTAAAATGATTTAAACATATATATTTAATCCATAAATTTATTAAGCTCCTCATGGCAAATATGAATTTCCACACACATTTAACTACTTTATGGACCCATAAAATGGAATGTTTTATTGCATTGTTTGTAAAATGCATCACTCTGTGATTCTATTCACTTTCTTTCATGCCAGCAGTCCCTTTAGCATATAAAGCAGTGGTTTCCAACTCCAGTCCTCAATAAGTCCCAACAGGTCAGGTTTTCAGGATATCCCAGCTTCAGCAGAGCTGGCTCAATTATTTTGACTGACTGAGGGGACGGGACAGTGGACAGGAGGGGACGGGACAGTGGACAGGAGGGTACGGGACAGTGGACAGGAGGGGGACGGGACAGTTGACAGGTGGGGGACGGGACAGTGGACAGGAGGGGGACGGGACAGTGGACAGGAGGGGGACGGGACAGTGGACAGGAGGGGGACGGGACAGTGGACAGGAGGGGGACGGGACAGTGGACAGGAGGGGGACGACAGTGGACAGGAGGGGGACGACAGTGGACAGGAGGGGGGACAGGGGACAGTGGACAGGAGGGGGGGACAGGGGACAGGAGGGGGGCAGTGTACAGGAGGGGATGGCGACAGTGGACAGGAGGGGACGGGTACAGTGGACAGGAAGGGACGGGACGACAGTGGACAGGAGGGGGACGGGACGACAGTGGACAGGAGGGGGACGGGACAGTGGACAGGAGGGGGACGGGACAGTGGACGGGAGGGGACGGGACAGTGGACGGGAGGGGGACGGGACAGTGGACAGGAGGGGGACGGGACAGTGGACAGGAGGGGGACGGGACAGTGGACAGGAGGGGGACGGGACAGTGGACAGGAGGGGGACGGGACAGTGGACAGGAGGGGGATGGGACAGTGGACAGGAGGGGGACGGGACAGTGGACAGGAGGGGACGGGACAGTGGACAGGAGGGGACGGGACGACAGTGGACAGGAGGGGGAGGGGACGACAATGGACAGGAGGGGAGGGGATGACACTGGACAGGAGGGGACGGGACGACAGTGGACAGGAGGGGGACTGGGACAGTGGACAGGAGGGGACGGGACAGTGGACAGGAGGGGGACGGGACAGTGGACAGGAGGGGGACGGGACAGTGGACAGGAGGGGGACGGGACAGTGGACAGGAGGGGGACGGGACAGTGGACAGGAGGGGGATGGGACAGTGGACAGGAGGGGGACGACAGTGGACAGGAGGGGGGGACAGGGGACAGTGGACAGGAGGGGGGGACAGGGGACAGGAGGGGGGGCAGTGTACAGGAGGGGACGGCGACAGTGGACAGGAGGGGACAGGTACAGTGGACAGGAGGGTACGGGACGACAGTGGACAGGAGGGGGACGGGACGACAGTGGACAGGAGGGGGACGGGACAGTGGACAGGAGGGGGATGGGACAGTGGATGGGAGGGGACGGGACAGTGGACGGGAGGGGGACGGGACAGTGGACAGGAGGGGGACGGGACAGTGGAGAGGAGGGGGATGGGACAGTGGACAGGAGGGGGATGGGACAGTGGACAGGAGGGGGACGGGACAGTGGACAGGAGGGGGATGGGACAGTGGACAGGAGGGGGACGGGACAGTGGACAGGAGGGGAACGGGACAGTGGACAGGAGGGGGACGGGACAGTGGACAGGAGGGGACGGGACAGTGGACAGGAGGGGACAGGACGACAGTGGACAGGAGGGGGAGGGGACGACAATGGACAGGAGGGGAGGGGATGACACTGGACAGGAGGGGACGGGACGACAGTGGACAGGAGGGGGACTGGGACAGTGGACAGGAGTGGACGGGACAGTGGACAGGAGTGGACGGGACGACAGTGGACAGGAGTGGATAATGGACAGGAGGGGACGGGACGACAGTAGACAGGAGGGGAGGGGACGACACTGGACAGGAGGGGACGGAACGACACTGGACAGGAGGGGACGGAACGACAGTGGACAGGAGGGGATGGGACGACAGTGGACAGGAGGGGACGGGACGACAGTGGACAGGAGGGGGATGGGACAGTGGACAGGAGGGGGATGGGACAGTGGACAGGAGGGGGACGGGACAGTGGACAGGAGGGGGTGGTGACAGTGGACAGGAGGGGGGGTGACAGTGGACAGGAGGGGGTGACAGTGGACAGAAGGGGGGGTGACAGTGGACAGAAAGGGGGTGACAGTGGACAGGAGGGGGGGTGACAGTGGACAGGAGGGGGGATGACAGTGGACAGGAGGGGGGGACAGTGGACAGGAGGGGGGGGGACAGTGGACAGGAGGGGGAGTGGACAGTGGACAGGAGGGGGAAGGGACAGTGGACAGGAGGGGGGTGAAAGTGGACAGGAGTGGGGGGTGACAGTGGACAGGAGGGGGGGGACAGTGGACAGGAGGGGGGGCAGTGGACAGGAGGGGGGGTGGGTTGCTTAAAATGTCCGGGTCCCTCCTCTCCACTCCCCCTGTATGTTTCTCGGCTCCCCCCTCTCTCTTTGCTCCTGACCCCCCCCCCCCGTAGCTCTGGTCCCCACCCTACAGTGCCTGACACACACACAGTGTCCCACACAGTGTCACACACACAGTGTCACACACACACACAGTGTCCCACACACACACAGTGTCACACACACACAGTGTCACACACACACACACACACACACACACACACACACACACACACACACACACACACAGTGTCACACACACACACACACACACACAAAGTGTCCCACACACACAGTGTCTCACACACACACACACACACACACACACAGTGACACACACACACAGTGACACACACACACACACACACAGTGACACACACACACAGTGACACACACACACGTCACCTCTCGTTCCGGCTGCTGCCATCTTAGTTACTCTGCGAGGGAGGAAGGGGGTCCTTCCGGCCGCCGCCATCTTAGGTGCCGCGTGTCAGCTGCCTGTCCCCCTGCCGGGGAGGGGGGAGGTGAGTGGAGCATCGGGGGGGGAGGTGAATGGAGCATCGGGGGGGGAGGTGAGTGGAGCATCGGGGGAGGGAGGTGAGTGGAGCATCGGGGAGGAGGTGAGTGGAGCATCGGGGTGGGGGGAGGTGAGTGGAGCATCGGGGGGGAGGTGAATGGAGCATGGGGGGGGTGAGTGGAGCATTGGGGGGGGAGGTGAGTGGAGCATCGGGGGGGAGGTGAGTGGAGCATCGGGGGGAGGTGAGTGGAGCATCGGGGGGAGGTGAGTGGAGCATCAGGGGGGAGGTGAGTGGAGCATTGGGGGGAGGTGAGTGGAGCATCGGGGGGAGGTGAGTGGAGCATCGGGGGGAGGTGAGTGGAGCATCGGGGGGAGGTGAGTGGAGCATCGGGGGGGTGAGTGGAGCATCGGGGGGGTGAGTGGAGCATCGGGGGGAGGTGAGTGGAGCATCGGGGGGGAGGTGAGTGGAGCATCGGGGGGGAGGTGAGTGGAGCATCGGGGGGAGGTGAGTGGAGCATCGGGGGGAGGTGAGTGGAGCATCGGTGGGAGGTGAGTGGAGCATCGGGGGGAAGTGAGTGGAGCATCGGGGGGAGGTGAGTGGAGCATCGGGGGGAGGTGAGTGGAGCATCGGGAGGGAGGTGAGTGGAGCATTGGGGGGAGGTGAGTGGAGCATCGGGAGGGAGGTGAGTGGAGCATCGGGGGGGAGGTGAGTGGAGCATCGGGGGGAGGTGAGTGGAGCATCGGGGGGGAGGTGAGTGGAGCATCAGGGGGAGGTGAGTGGAGCATTGGGGGGGAGGTGAGTGGAGCATCGGGGGGAGGTGAGTGGAGCATCGGGGGGGAGGTGAGTGGAGCATCGGGGGGAGGTGAGTGGAGCATCGGGGGAGGTGAGTGGAGCATCGGGGGGAGGTGAGTGGAGCATCGGGGGGAGGTGAGTGGAGCATCGGGGGGAGGTGAGTGGAGCATCAGGGGGAGGTGAGTGGAGCATCGGGGGGAGGTGAGTGGAGCATCGGGGGGAGGTGAGTGGAGCATCGGGGGGGAGGTGAGTGGAGCATCGGGGGGAGGTGAGTGGAGCATCGGGGAGGGAGGGGGGAAGGTGAGTGGAGCATCGGGGAGGGAGGGGGGGGAAGGTGAGTGGAGCATCGGGGAGGGGGGAGGTGAGTGGAGCATGGGGGGAGGTGAGTGGAGCATCGGGCAGGGAGGGGGGAAGGTGAGTAGAGCATCGGGGAGGGAGGGGGAAGGTGAGTGTAGCATCGGGGAGGGAGGGGGAAGGTGAGTGGAGCATCGGGGAGGGAGGGGGGGAAGGTGAGTGGAGCATCGGGGAGGGAGGGGGGAGGTGAGTGGAGCATCAGGGGGAGGTGAGTGGAGCATGGGGGGGAGGTGAGTGGAGCATCGGGGAGGGGGGTGAGTGGAGCATCGGGGAGGGAGGGGGGAGTTGAGTGGAGCATCGGGGAGCGGGGGGAGGTGAGTGGAGCATCGGGGAGGGAGGGGGGAGGTGAGTGGAGCATGGGGTGGAGGTGAGTGGAGCATTGGGGAGGGGGGGTGAGTAGAGCATCGGAGGGGTGTGTGTGTGTGTGTGTGTGTGTGTGTGTGTGTGTGTGTGTGTGTGTGTGTGTGTGTGTGTGTGTGTGTGTGTGTGTGTGTGTGTGTGTGTGTGTTTGTGTGTGTGTGTGTGTGTGTGTGTGTGTGTTGGCCCGTCACTCCACCTCAGGCCAATGAGAGGTGTGCGGGGGCGGGCGGCCCAAGGGAGCAATCTCATTGGCCTGGCCCAAGGTCTAATGAGATTGCCGCTAGGGACACAGGGAGGGACACAGGGAGACACATACAGACACGGACACATAGGACACTTTCAGAAATATATAGTAAGATTAAAAATGTCTTTAAATTGTTTTATTTTTAAATGCTGCAGACACACTCTTTCTCTCTCAGACACACTCTCTCTCTCAGACACACTCTCTCTCTCAGACACACTCTCTCCCTCTCAGACACACACTCTCTCTCTCAGACACACACTCTCTCTCTCTCTCAGACACACTCTCTCTCTGACACTCTCTCTCTCTCAGACACACTCTTTCTCTATCAGACATACTCTCTCTCTCAGACATACTCTCTCTCTCTCAGACACACTCTCTCTCTCAGACACACTCTCTCTCTCTCAAACACACTCTCTCTCTCAGACAAACTCTCTCTCTCAGACACACTCTCTCAGACACACTCTCTCTCAGACACACTCTCTCTCTCAGACACACACAGATACACACACACACACAGATACACACACACAGATACACACACAGATATATACACGCACACAGATATATACACACACGTCTATATATACACACACACACAGTGTGAGGAATCAGGGATCGCGGCACCCGCGCCCCGGTTCCTCTGCTGATGGATTCCCTCTCGCTGCCGTGGCGCGCACCCCTCGCCAGCGCTACTCACCTCCGTCGGTTCTGGGGGCTCCCCGTCGTCCTCGGCGTCCCCGGTTTCCTGCAGTACCTCACGCGGCCGCCATGTTGCTCGGGCGCGCGCCGGAACAGCGCGCGCCGGGCGAAGTTAATTTATTCACTGCTCTGGCAGTGAAGACCCGCCCCCAACACAGTAATATGATCTCCTGTCAAGACAAGAGTCCTCACCTGCCTGCCAATCAAGGGAACCTATCCAGGATGGCTCCACGCAGTCCTCCAGGTCTGCCTTCACTTCTGATTGGTCAGCCACACTTTATAATGCCAGTCCTTCCTATCATTCATTGCTCGACATAGTTTTCACTTGGATTACTACTCTGGCGTTTTCTCTCTCATTCACTCAGGTTACGACTTGGCTTGGCGGACGTCTCTCTCTGGCTCTAGACTCCTGCTTGGACAAACGACCTTCCCGCATTCTCCAATCCCAGACCTTGGTTAACGGCAACGATAACGGCATTTCTACACCGGTACCGGCAAGTATTGCTAGCGAAATACACCTGGCCTGGCAACGCCAATATCACCACACTCCGGACACGCTCCCTTTGCTGCGGGTGCATGCTTCTATACGTTCCTCACCTCAGTGAAAGGAACGGGTCTGGTCTGCGGGCAGCACCGGCGTAACATTATGTCGAGCCCACAAGACGCAGACCAGACTGTGGACTCTATGATGACGGCCATGTACCAACAAATACAGGCCTTAACGGATCAAGTGGCTCTCCTCTCCCAACAGGTATCGGACCGCCCTTTACAGGCTCCGCCTGCGGCTGCACCCCCGGCGCAGTCTGACTTATCTTCCACTTCATTTTCAGTTCCGAAGATTCCGGCTCCAAGGCCCTACGCAGGGGATCCACACACCTGTCGTGGTTTTCTCAACCAGTGCGAGATCCAGTTCGAGATGGCTCCCCAGCTGTATGCTACTGGCCGGAAAAAGGTAGCCTACGTATATAGTCTGCTCACAGGTAATGCACTGGCATGGGCCTCTCCGATCTGGGAACTACGTCCTGATATTACCCGCGATTACGCGGCCTTCAGACGGGACTTTCGACAGGTTTTTGATATCCCCGCACGTCAAGAGACTGCTTCTGATACCCTGCTAGAGCTTACACAGGGACGTCGGCCTGTGGGTCAATACGCCTTGGAATTCAGAACCGTAGCAGCTGAGACTCATTGGGGTCAGGAGGCTTTAGTCGCCGCCTTCTGGAGAGGTCTATCGGAGTCTCTGAAGGATGAACTTGCTTCCCACACCAGGCCAGAGTTACTGGAGGATCTCATCAACCTGGCTACTCGTATGGATCAGCGCCTTCAGGTACGCCGCGCTCAGCGTCAGCTTCCCCGGACTACGTCTTTCCGTGCTTCCTTTTCCAGGTTCTCTACTAACCAGAGACCCGTCGTATCCCCGTTACCGGCGCTGGAGGCTCCAGAGCCGATGCAACTTGGAGTTCAGCAACCTCGGGTACCGTCACGACAACTTCGCTCTACTGGGGAATCGTGCCATCATTGCGGAGCTTCTGAGCAGCGTACCCGTAATCATCCTCCATCTCCGGGAAACGACTAAGCCCAGTGAGTACGAAGGGGCGCTCTCTGGGTACTGAATCTCCTTGTCCCCCTCCCAGAAGGGAACTTCCCAAAAGATTGACTATTCCCGTCTCTCTTTCAGGACCGACTTTCCGCACCTCCACTGCTGCATTTATCGATTCCGGCGCAGGAGGGAATTTCATAGATCAAACCTTTTCTGAGCAAAATCAAATTCCGCTTTCCAGGAAGGACTCTCCCGTTGCCTTGGTCGGGATTGATAATCGACCTCTCACCCCGGCTTATATCTCCTTAGAGACCGGACCTATCACCCTTTCTACTCCTTCTCACAAAGAGACTCTGGGTTTTGATGTTATTCATGCCCCAGGAACACCTATCACGCTTGGCTTGCCCTGGTTACAGAAGCATAATCCACTCATCGATTGGGTGTCTCCTAACCCTATTAACTGGAGGTCAAGGTCAGAAAAACCTTTGTCCTCTATCAAGCAACAATCCTTTCTATTAGCCAAGACATCAAATTCTCTAAGGGAGTTGCCTTCTCCATACGCCGAATTCTTGGACGTTTTCAGCAAGGCTCAGTCTGAACTTCTACCTCCTCATCGTTCCTACGATTGTCCGATTGATCTGGTACCTGGTTATACCTTGTCGAAAGCCAAATCTTATCCTCTCTCGTTGCCCGAGACCAAAGCTATGGACGAATATATTCGTGAGAATCTTAAGCGGGGCTTCATACGTCATTCCAATTCTCCTGCGGGGGCTGGATTCTTCTTTGTCAAAAAGAAAGATGGTACTCTCAGACCATGTATTGATTACCGGGGTCTGAACCATATCACGGTGAAGAATCGTTATCCACTCCCACTCATCTCCGAACTCTTTGATAGACTTCAGGGGGCCAATCTCTTTACTAAACTGGATCTCCGTGGGGCATACAACCTCATCCGCATCCGGGAGGGCGATGAATGGAAGACTGCCTTCAACACCCGTAGCGGACACTACGAATATCTAGTGATGCCCTTCGGGTTATGCAACGCACCGGCAGTTTTTCAGGACTTCATCAATGACATCTTTCGTGACGTTCTAAATATATTTGTCATTGTATACCTGGATGACATCCTTATTTTTTCTCAAAACTTACAGGATCATGTCATCCATACGAAGTTTGTGCTTTCACGCCTCCGCGAGAACCGGTTGTTTGCTAAAATGGAGAAGTGCATTTTTCATCAGTCTACCACTTCTTTTCTCGGATACATTATCTCCAACAAAGGTTTGGCCATGGACCCAGAAAAGCTAAAGGCCGTCGTGGATTGGCCACAACCCAATTCCCTCAAAGCTGTTCAACGGTTTTTGGGTTTTTCTAATTATTACCGGAAGTTTATCCGCAACTTTTCCACCATTGTCGCTCCTATCACGGCACTGACCAAAAAAGGTGCAGACCCTTCATCTTGGTCTCCAGAAGCTGTCACAGCATTCGAGACACTGAAACAAACTTTTGTCTCTGCTCCCATCCTTCGACACCCTAACACGAATTTCCCCTTCACCTTAGAGGTTGACGCTTCGGACTGTGGGGCTGGGGCGGTTCTGTCGCAGAGATTTTCTTCCCAGGATAAACTTCATCCTTGCGGGTTTTTCTCCAAAAGATTTTCATCGGCAGAGAGGAATTATGACGTGGGCAATAGGGAACTTTTGGCCGTCAAAATGGCTCTTCAAGAATGGAGACATCTTTTGGAGGGGTCAAAAGAGCCTTTCACCATCCTTACGGACCATAAGAACTTATTGTACATTGAGAATGCCCGTCGCTTAGGTCCTCGCCAAGCTCGCTGGTCGTTATTTTTCTCTAGATTCAATTTTGTTCTCTCATACATTCCCGGCACTAAGAACGTCAAGGCGGATGCTCTCTCCCGGCAATACTCTTCTGAAGAGAGATCAGAGAAAACCACTGAGTCCATCCTCCCTAAACAAAGAATCTTAGCAGCTGTGGCATTCAAGAATCTGGAGAGGATCATCAAGTCTCAAGAGAACCTCCCGTCCGGTCTTGTGGTTCCTAAAGACTCTTTGTATGTGGAACCCAAATTTATCCCTGAAATACTGGACTGGGGACACGCCGTCCGTTCGGCAGGGCATCCTGGATTCAAGAAAACCTTGGATCTCATCCGTCGTACCTTTTGGTGGCCCAATATGGCTAAAACCATTCTGGAATTTACACGGTCCTGTCCGGTATGTGCGCGTAACAAGATTCCTCGTCAGAAACCTCAGGGTCTTCTCTTACCTTTACCTATTCCGGAGCGTCCCTGGTCCCACATTTCGATGGATTTTATTGTGGAGTTACCTAGGTCGAATGGCATGAATACCATTCTTGTGG
This sequence comes from Ascaphus truei, assembly GCF_040206685.1. Classification (NCBI taxonomy): domain Eukaryota; kingdom Metazoa; phylum Chordata; class Amphibia; order Anura; family Ascaphidae; genus Ascaphus; species Ascaphus truei. The sequence goes on from NC_134497.1 coordinate 432,567, forward strand.
TAGTAGATCGGTTTTCCAAGATGGCACACTTTATCCCTCTCAAAGGATTACCCTCCTCACCCGCCCTTGCGGATATTTTTGCCAAAGAGATTTTCCGGATCCATGGGATTCCTACATCCATCGTGTCCGATCGGGGTTCCCAGTTCGTCTCCAAGTTCTGGAGAAATTTCACCAAGAGACTAGGTATCTCGTCTTCCTTTTCTTCTGGATATCACCCTCAATCCAACGGACAGACCGAGAGGGTTAATCAATCCCTCGAGAAATACTTAAGGTGCTTCGTCTCTAATTCTCAGGATGACTGGGCAGAATTACTTATCTGGGCTGAGTACGCATTCAATTCTTCCAGGAATGAGTCCACGCACGAGACTCCCTTCTTTATCAACTACGGATTCCATCCGGCTCGCCTACCTATTACTAAAAGATCCTCTGGGGTACCAGCCGTGGACGAACATATTGCTCTTCTACAAGACTCTTGGTCCAGAATACAATCTGCATTACAAAAAGCATCCTTGACATCTAAAAATCAGGCTGATCGTCACCGTCGCCCAGCACCCGAATACAAACCCGGGGACAAGGTTTGGCTATCATCCAAGAACATCCGTCTCAAAACGCCTTCCCTCAAATTGGCTCCTAGGTTCCTGGGTCCCTTTTCTATTTTGGAGCAGGTTAATCCGGTTTCTTTTCGACTCCAACTTCCTCAAAGCATGAGAATTCCGAATGTCTTTCACACCTCACTTCTCAAACCTTTTATCTCCAGTAGCCTCTTTCCGGATCACACTTCGAAACCAGATCCTGTGATGGTACAGGGTAACGAAGAGTATGAAATACAGGCTCTACTGGATTCCCGTCTTTCTAAAGGTAAAGTCCACTTCTTGGTCCACTGGAGAGGTTTTGGACCCGAAGAGAGGTCATGGGTACCCCTGAAAGATATTCATGCTCCAGGACTCCTCAAACGCTTTCGTAAGAAGTTTCCATCAAAACCATGGAAGGATCGTCCTGAGGCCGATCCTGAAGGGGGGGGTACTGTGAGGAATCAGGGATCGCGGCACCCGCGCCCCGGTTCCTCTGCTGATGGATTCCCTCTCGCTGCCGTGGCGCGCACCCCTCGCCAGCGCTACTCACCTCCGTCGGTTCTGGGGGCTCCCCGTCGTCCTCGGCGTCCCCGGTTTCCTGCAGTACCTCACGCGGCCGCCATGTTGCTCGGGCGCGCGCCGGAACAGCGCGCGCCGGGCGAAGTTAATTTATTCACTGCTCTGGCAGTGAAGACCCGCCCCCAACACAGTAATATGATCTCCTGTCAAGACAAGAGTCCTCACCTGCCTGCCAATCAAGGGAACCTATCCAGGATGGCTCCACGCAGTCCTCCAGGTCTGCCTTCACTTCTGATTGGTCAGCCACACTTTATAATGCCAGTCCTTCCTATCATTCATTGCTCGACATAGTTTTCACTTGGATTACTACTCTGGCGTTTTCTCTCTCATTCACTCAGGTTACGACTTGGCTTGGCGGACGTCTCTCTCTGGCTCTAGACTCCTGCTTGGACAAACGACCTTCCCGCATTCTCCAATCCCAGACCTTGGTTAACGGCAACGATAACGGCATTTCTACACCGGTACCGGCAAGTATTGCTAGCGAAATACACCTGGCCTGGCAACGCCAATATCACCACACTCCGGACACGCTCCCTTTGCTGCGGGTGCGTGCTTCTATACGTTCCTCACCTCAGTGAAAGGAACGGGTCTGGTCTGCGGGCAGCACCGGCGTAACACACAGATATATACACACACACACACACACAGATATATACACACACACACACACAGATATACACACACACACAGATATACACACACACACAGATATACACGCACACACATACACACACCAACAGATATACACACACACACAGATACACACACACAGATATACACACACACACAGATATATACACACACACACACACACAGAGATATACACACACACACACACAGAGATATACACACACACAGATATACACACACACAGATATATACACACACACAGATATACACACCCACACACACACACAGATATACACACACACAGATATACACACACACACACACACACACAGATATACACACACACACAGATATATATATACACACACACACACAGAGATATATATACACACACACACACACACACAGATATTCACACACACACACAGATATACACACACACACACACACAGATATATACACCCACACCCACACAGATATATACACACACACAGATATATACACACACACACACAGGTATATACACACACAGATATATACACACACACACACACACACACAGATATATACACACACACACACACACACACATAGATATACACACACACACACACAGAGATATATACACTGTGACATAGTCCAAAGATGTTAGGCAGCTTTCTGCCCCATTTTAGGTCAGAACATGCAGGAATAGTTAAAAATGATCCGTTCCACAGCTTCACATTAACTCAGGCTGCTGGATGGAAAATCCAGACCACAGATTACAATGGGTCTAGTTCTCCCTCACCTGCTCTTCTAATCACTTGCACAGGTATTTAGAGCAGAGAGGTTTGCATTTCAGTCTCTCTCCTTAGAGCCTGGAGGCTGGGGGTATCGCTGCTCCCCTGTATCCAGTTTCGGGGTGGACGGCCCCTCCAAGTATCACAGTACCAGAGGATTTGCCTGGACACTTGGGACCATGTTCCCACCACGAACAGATAAGACAAAACAAATGTTTATTGCTGTTGCTAAAAGACTGTGCTGTATCTAGTGACCCTAAATGAGAGGGCATTGTTTTAAGCTGGGGAACCAGGTTAGTTGGCCCAGCAGCAGTTAGAGGCTGATTCTGATGTGTAGTTAGATCCCTGAAAGGGATAGGATTTCTTTATATGATTTGGTTTTTATTTCTTAAAAGTGACACTGTTAATATGGACTACGCTTATACAGAGGTAATTAGGTCTCCAAAACCCAAAGGCCTGGTAATGGCCCGAAAAGGGAAATCAAAGATTTCTGATGAGAGGAGACATCTCAGTAAGAAGAGCCTAGAAGGTTCAAAGATTGACAAGAAAAAGCGACTAAGGTCAACGCTGCGCCTGAATAGATCTCGCCACTCTGGACCACAGTGTGGAGCCAAGGAGAATCCAGTCCGAGTGTCTCGTCAGTGGCTGAAGAAACAGTCTTGTCATTTGCAGGCTGCAGCGGGTGTTGAAATAAAGTCAGAGGGTGTAATGGACTGGAAGTCAAGAAAAGAAAAAAAAAGGAAGAATGTTTGGGAACTGACCGATTTTTATGTTATACGAGTGGACTATGTCACTTAACTTTGCAAATAAGCTAGTGTAGTTATGCTATATTAGGCCTCTAGAATAAGCATTTTGAAATATTGCAATGTTATTTTCTCTCTTCTTTGAAAATGTAGGTAAAACTACAAATTAATATACAGGGTTGATGGCCCTTAAGATTACAAGGCTGTAGTTTATAAAAAAAATATATATATATATATATATATATATATATATTGGTAGCTTACAATATAGGGAAAAAATGCCCTTTTCGGTTGGTAAATATATAATGAGGTTCATATTCTAGAGTAGAAAAACCCAGGGAGGTAATAGAAACTGTCTGGTTTTGTGAGTATATTTAGCATATCCTGGGTTATAAGAGTGTGTGCTAGACATTTATTTTTCAAAATAGTTCCCTAATAGAGAGCAACAAAATATGTTTGCCAGGTATAGTCTCTTATGACGAAAACTATTGTCCATAATTGCCGTGAAAAAAAAAAAGTTCATATTCGGGTCATGTGAATGCTTAATATTGTACTGAGGCGTTAGCTCAAGTATTTCAGGTAGGACGCTCACCCCAGTGAGGTCCATGGCCGCTCACCCCAGTAGGTGTGAGCTGGGGAGGGGGATATGTGACATAGTCCAAAGATGTTAGGCAGCTTTCTGCCCCATTTTAGGTCAGAAAGTGCAGGAATAGTTAAAAATGATCCGTTCCACAGCTTCACATTAACTCAGGCTGCTGGATGGAAAATCCAGACCACAGATTACAATGGGTCTAGTTCTCCCTCACCTGCTCTTCTAATCACTTGCACAGGTACCAGTATTTAGAGCAGAGAGGTTTGCATTTCAGTCTCTCTCCTTAGAGCCTGGAGGCTGGGGGTATCGCTGCTCCCCTGTATCCAGTTTTGGGGTGGACGGCCCCTCCAAGTATCACAGTACCAGAGGATTTGCCTGGACTCTTGGGACCGTGTTCATACCACGAACAGATAAGACAAACCAAATGTTTATTGCTGTTGCTAAAAGACTGTGCTGTATCTAGTGACCCTAAATGAGAGGGCATTGTTTTAAGCTGGGGAACCAGGTTAGTTGGCCCAGCAGCAGTTAGAGGCTAATTCTGATGTGTAGTTAGATAGGATTTCTTTATATGATTTGGTTTTTATTTCTTAAAAGTGACACTGTGTGAAATGTTATAACACTGATATGAGTAAACCGCTGAATGAAAATATCTGAGTGGCTCTAACCTACACATGTTAAAGCTGCAGTCCCTTACTGGTATGAAAATAAAGCAGGCAGAAGCCTGAGTTAAGCAATGTAATACTTTGCATGATCCTGTTTTTTGTATAAATAACCCTAGAAGACTGTGTCGGGAAGAACCCAGACAGACGTCAGCGCTACAAAAGAGGGGCGTTTGTCACAACACACACACACACACAGATATATACACACACACAGATATATACACACACACATACAGATATATACACACACACACAGATATATACACACACACAGATATACACACACAGATATATACACACACACAGAGATATATACACACACACAAACACACAGATATATACATACACACACACAGATATATATACACACACACAGCGATATATACACACACACACACACAGATATATACACACACACACAGATACACACACACACACACACAGATATACACACACACACAGATATACACACACACAGATATACACACATACACAGATATACACACACACACACAGATATACACACACACACAAACACACAGATATATACACACACACACACAGATATACACACACACACACAGATATACACAGACACACACACACACAGATATACACACACACACAGATATACACACACACAGATATACACACTGTGACAGGAGCTTTGCGACAGGCTATTAATAATACACCAAAAAAAATATATATAACTGGGTTGAACTGGTACGAAACTTAGATATGATAAAATATAATTTATTCCTTGATAAAAGTGAACACACAAAATATACAAATAACAGGCAAAATATGGACACTTACTTAAAGATGGAAATGATGAAACAGTCACATCTGGACTGGCAGTTCATACAGCAATCTTCATCATCCCAAGACCCGCAAAGCCATGAAAAGACCTTGCATGCAGACATTGCATAGCACTTCTCTCAGCAATCAAGATGGTATAGAAGAACACAGGATAAAGGGTGGACAACAGTTTATAAACCTTTTTTAACCCTATCCTTAACATTAAGTACAGGTGATTGGTCAGTAATTACCTGTAGCTACTCTCTAACGTGGGAACACATTTTGATACATGCCCCCCTGCTAGTTGGCACATGCTCAGTTGGACTCTGGGGTCTCATTTCTGCAGCCCCACATTTGCATCAGGAATGCCAGCCAGTCTGCTAAATGGAATTTCTGGCAGGATACCCTTTGTTGTGAGGTGTTAAATGGGACACTTATAGACTGCTCTGGTTTGCGTCATCTCCGCCCTCCTGTAAACAGTGTAGGTGATAAACTCCTTTGAACAATTTGCGACTTGCTACGATCTTCGGAACTGGAGTTACACAAATACACCTTAAACCGTTTCCTATTTTAATACAATAAACTCCGCTGTAAATGAAATCACGGTTTTTCACTAAATCCCCATTGAAAACAACGGGCTTCGCCGCCATAGACTTTCAATGGCAAACCGCCGCCGTTGGCGGCTATGGGAATCCGCCGCCATAGACTTTCACCGAGGCCACGCCGCCGTTGAAGTCAATGGGGGTTTTCCGCCATAGCCGGTCAATGGAGATTGGCCGCCATTGGAGTCTATGGGAAAAGTCCCGAACTTTCAAGGGGGTCCATACTCCGTCGGGTTGGTCCAAGAGGGTCAAGGATGGTTCTGCAGCGATACCAGAGCAGTGACTACAGGTACCCCAAACCCTGATCCTCTGGACCCTCCGGAACCGGAGATATGGATTCCTAAATTTCAGCTTTTAACACTTAGCCGTTTTCTTGAGCTGTTTCTGCCGCCGCCATTGGAACCTATGGCGCAACCCGCTCTTCTCGGTTCGACCCTTATCGGGGGTCCAGGATTCGGGGACCCGGTTGTATTCGAGTGGGGGGAGGCCTAGGAACTAGGGGCAAAAATAATTTTATTTCTAGGTGCTCTAGAACTGTTTATTCCCACGCCACTTGTCGTTGAACTTGACTGCTAAGTGATCAAAGCTCTCTTATTGAAAAAGTATCCGCTTTGCGGTTTTGCGGTTTGGACGGCAGCCAACTCGTTCCTGGAAAGGGCCGTCGAGGAACCTCCATTGCAGTCAATGGGCCCATTGACTTACAATGGGAAACCGCCGCTCCTCCTCTCGGACGCCACCTGCTGGTCTTCACAGGAAACAGGACCAAAACAGCAATATTCGCCATTAGAATGCATTGAGCCCTAATGGCGGCCTATGGGACCCTGCAAAATGGTGCCTGAAAAGGCGGGAAAATTACACAAAGGGCTATAATCATTAAAGAACTATTAACCCTGTACTCCCGGATGGATCCTAGTGTGTGTGTGATGCAGACACTGGCCAAGAAACAATACATTTTTTACAGGGGATATTGAAGCGAGGTAAAAACACATTACTGGACCTCAGTCCAGTTAACCCCTTGCTTCCCAGGTGAGGGTAGAGGGTGGCCAATTGGGGTGTAACCCCTTTAATCCCGGGCCAAATCCTCTCGACCGTCACACACACACACAGATATACACACACACACAGATATACACACACACACAGATATACACACACACACACAGATATATACACACACACACACAGATATATACACACACACACACAGATATATACACACACACACACACAGATATATACACACACACACAGATATATACACACACACACACAGATATACACACACACAGATATACACACACACATACAGATATACACACACACACACACACACAGATATACACACACACAGATATATACACACACACAGATAATATACACACACACACACAGATATATACACACACACACAGATATACACACACACAGATATACAAACACACACATACACACACACAGTTATATATACACACAAACACACAGATATACACACACACACACAGATATACACACACACACAGATATACACACACACAGATATACACACACACACAGATATACACACACACAGATATACACATACACACACAGATATACACACACACACAGATATACACACACACAGATATACACACACAGATATACACACACAGATATATACACACACACATATACACACACAGATATACACACACACACACAGATATACACACACACACAGATATACACACACACACACAGATATACACACACAGACACACAGATATACACACACACAGATATACACACACACACACACAGATATACACACACAGATATACACACACACACACACACACAGATATACACACACACACACACACACACACACAGATATATACACACACACAGATATATACACACACACACAGATATACACACACACATATACACACACACACCCACAGATATACACACACACAGATATACACACACACAGATATACACACACAGATATATACACACACACACACATATACACACACACACAGAGATATACACACACACACAGATACACACACACAGATATACACACACAGATATATACACACACACACATATACACACACACACAGAGATATACACACACACAGATACACACACAGGAGAGCAGTGGAGAGCAGAGGCAGCGACAGATGTGAGTGACTGTGGGGAGAGGCAGGGGAGGAGGAAAGACATGCGATCCGTGTAGGACAGGCAAATGTACAACTAACCCCCCCCCAGCACCCCTCCTACCTTCTCCTATCACCCGGGATAAAAGAGACGGGACACCGCGCAGCCACAGGAGCCAGGAGCGGGAAAGCAGACACACACACTCACCGTGTGCTCTGCACAAAGAGGTAGCCCCGCCCCCAGTTTCCTCTCTGCCTGCAGCCAATCCCCTGCGGCCTGGCTGGCATTCTAAGCCCTGCCCCCCGCATCATCATTCATCCAATCCCCTGCAGCCCGGTCGGCATGAAGGAGGGATGGTGGAGGGCGCACATATTGGGAACAACTGGGCTGGGCCGCAAATATGTTCGTTGTGGCCCGCATGCGGCCCGCGGGCCGAGAGTTTGACATGCTTGATTTACAGAATCAATATAATTAATCATGTGCAACCTTCAGTAAAATGCATGTAACGGGTATTCCACCCCACCCAATCGCAGATATAGTGTGGGTGCGGGGAACTTAGTGTTACCAGGTGTGGTGCTTTACCTGCTAGGCTCAAAGGAGGGCTGAGCTACCGCCACGGGGAACCTGGGGCAATTATATTAAGAGTAATCCTGTACTCGGTGCAGCGCCTCCACCTGCGATGGTTCCTAGCAGAGCAGGAATTGGTCCTCGCGGGACACATATAAATAACCAGCACAACGTATGTAAACAATCAATGACTATACTTGCGAGCATAGAAACGTACGTGCATGTAACATCAACAGGTGTCCCTCCCTAGAGGAGACACTAACTACTGCATCTCGCAGGATGCTAACACTATCTTGCGCCACGGCGGACGCTAACACTTCTCGTGCCACGGCGGACGCCAACACTTCCCCAAACCTTCCACCGGATGATCCCACCCCGTGTCCAGTAACCCCACACAATGTCCCGCACTACCAAGTCATATAAATGTGTGTGACTGCGCAGCCACTATGTCTGGTAATAGGATTTGTTGGTGCACTTGATGTTACGGATTACCTGCCGAGCACTCCAGTGCTCGGGCCTGCAACTGGCTTCACAAAGGATCAGACAAGCTCCTACACGATATCCTGGATACTCCCGCGTGATGATCCGTCAGGGGCGATCCCACCCTGAAGATAGTCCAGCTCTCTTTAATGACAGAGACTTGAGCCCAAGTCTCTCAGCAGGAAACGCAGCGTCCGCTGTGTCCCTAACTAACAAATAGCTAATGGCGCAGGGTCCCTGACCTAGGGCCTGTCCCTACAACACTCAGCTACGGTGACTCAGGGCTATCTGGGACCTAGGGGATGCTGGCCTAGTGCAGGGAGTCACTGACTCCTACACCCTACCTCCTTCCCCTAGCTGCTGCGGTCACCAACTGCCAAACGTGCTGCAAGCCCGCAAAAATGTATAAATCTCCTTACAGGGAGATGCTGCAGCCCTATTGGTTCCCTGGGGTCATGTGGCTCTGCCCCCGTGCACCCTGGGGGTGGACTGCCCTCACTGCGCATGCGCGACCTAGCTGTGTGCCTCCCGGCGCTCCTAGCCCTTGCGCATGCGCAACGCACCTGGCAATGGCGGCACCCTGCTCCGCGAGCCGCCGGGACCCTCGTGACTGCGGCCCTAGCAACGGCCCGATCGCATCCCCGGCAACCGGCCCGCTCGCGTCCCCGGCAACCGGCCCGCTTGCGTCCCTGGCAAACCGACATCCCACTGCTGAGCCTCATAATGGGGTGCCCCAATTTGATCATAGGTTACCCGAGTTGGAGGGTACCTGACTGTAGACGGACGATCACAGAGGTATGCAAGAGAGACTGATTATTGTGAAATTAAAGAAGGCTTTTTATTGCGCCTGTTTCCTCAACATCAGGAAACCATCCAAACAAGGGGTAAACAAAGCTTCTATTCATTTGGGAGTATTTCTAGTGAAACACTATGCAGTTCACAACTCCCCTAGATAAGCATGTCTCCCAGCCCCAAAACATATAGCATGAAATAAGCAGATATACGAAGTCTCTTAAGAATGAAAGTCTTAACTGTTCCTTGGAGGGAAAATCTTCTCTGTTCCTGGTTCAGCTCCCTTCCCTCAGGGTGTGTCAGCATTCAGGTTTAGAAGTTTTCCCTGTGTCTTGAAAACAGCTATGCTGTGTCTTCAGGCAGAGCTCAAGACAGGTTTGAGAGTAAAGACAATCTCTCCTCTCTCTCCAAAGTTCAGCTCAGGTATGAGCTAAGGAGACCCTTCCTGTCTCACAAGACAGGCTTTTTCTACCACCTGTAATCAGGCAGGTGGTGTTAGTTAATTTGCTACCAGCAGTTAACCACCACACTGCTGGATTAGAGGCACATACCTGAACAGGGTTAACTCCCCTGTTACATACCTCCCCTGTTTGTGGGAAGCTCGGGCTTACCACGGCCAAAGCCCATCCTTCCACTCTCATTCGAGATCTTTCTGTGACTTGAATGAGAGTGGATGGAGGAAGAGAACCCTCTGTCCCGCTGGGATTGGAGACCTTTCTCCAGTTTATTTTTGTCTCCTCCCAAAGGTGCTTGAGATCAGCACTCCTCAGTCGCTCGAGGAGGACTTTTTCCAAGTAAAGTCTTTTTATCGCGTGCGCGGTCATGATACTTCCGTTGCGTCGGGCACTCCTCTTTTTGTAGACAAAGTGTATGGCAACAGTTGTAGAGCAGTTAGGACTAGCCCTTAGAGTTTTCTGCTCTTGAAGTGGTCTTTCTGCACCTCCTCCACACAACGAAGTGGCCAGTTCAGCTTCTTTGGGACTGAGTTGCACCTCCACCGCCCTTTCCAGAGAACGTCCTATCTTTTCAGCTTCCTCAGCTAAGGATTCTTCTGGCTTTGATTCTGCACTCCTACCTCTGTTTGTTGCCTGTTGGGCAGCTGTAGGTTTGGCTAGTGCTTTCTTAGGTGGCTCAAACTTCATAATCTTGTTTTGAAGGTGTGTGGAGTCCCCAACTCTCACTGTACCCTTGTCCTCACGGGCATTAGTTACTGTGGGATACTGGTGCTTGGGCAGAGCCAATACCTTTTTCCGTATTGGAGGAATCTGTAAGTTACTGGTCTGCAGAGTCTCAACCTGTTTGAGTGTGTCTTGCAAGTCTCTTCTCAGGGAATTTATCTGCGCACTTTGCTTTCTCTGAGTCTGTATCAGTGTCTCCTTCATATTCTGGATCTCTGTAATTTTTGTTGTTAAAGTTGCCGCTGCGTCTGTTTTCTCCTTGGTGTACTGACTCAAGGGAATGGAACAGTCTCTCTGTCTCTCCAGCTCTTGCTCCAGTTTCTGAGCCTTCTCACGCTCCCTCTCTTACAGAGTCTCCTGGTATCGAAGCTCCGCCTCCAACGATGCTCTGGTGACATGCAGCGTGGCCTTTAGCTCCTCATACTGCTCTGTGGGGACATACTGGGTATTCAGACGTTCCTGCAGCGCTTGTACCTCTTTAGCAGCCTGCAGCTTTTCTTCCTGCAGTGTTTGCTGCTTCTCCTCAGCATACTGGAGGTGCGTACACAGACCTTGCAGTTGGTTCTGCAGTCGGTGCTCTGCTTCAAACATTTCCTTGATGTGTTCTGTCAACTCAGAATTTTCTCTTTATAATCTTTCTTTAGAAATGTCCAGCTCCTCAGTGAGACTGTGTAGTTCCTTTCTGGAAACTTCCAGGTCTGTGCGGCAGCTGTTGGTCTCATGATGTGAGGCATTCAGTGCTCTGCGGAGTGTCTGAACCTCTTTCTGAGATACGTCCACCTCTATCCGGACACTGTTGACCTCCTGTTGTGAGGCACTCAGCTCTATGCGAAGAGTGTGAACCTCTTGCTGGAAGACTGTCATCTGCTTCAGTGCCTCCTCATACTTCCGCTTTAGCGTAGCCACCATTTTATCAGATTTGCTCTGCTTTTCATCCATGGTGGAAATAGTAGCATTTGCAGTATCTAGCTCAGTCTTGAGATCGTCCAATTCTATCCTGGCTAAAGAGTAAATTGTGAGCACATCTTTTTGTAGCTTCACGTTATTTTTCTGTAGCTCTGTGTAACCATCTTCCTTTTGTTTCAATTGTTCACGGAGCATATCACAGTCATGCCTGGCATTTTTCAGGGCATCTTCAGGGCAGAAAAAAAGAAAAACACAAAAGCGCACCAAGATTGAGATATAGAGTGTATTATAGACAAATAAAATTAGTAATATACACTTACATGGATAAAAACTTTAATGATCCTGATCACGATCGTGACTTCTATGGTGAGGCAGTTCACAACTCCCCTAGATAAGCATGTCTCCCAGCCCCAAAACATATAGCATGAAATAAGCAGATATACGAAGTCTCTTAAGAATGAAAGTCTTATCTGTTCCTTGGAGGGAAAATCTTCTCTGTTCCTGGTTCAGCTCCCTTCCCTCAGGGTGTGTCAGCATTCAGGTTTAGAAGTTTTCCCTGTGTCTTGAAAGCAGATATGCTGTGTCTTCTGGCAGAGCTCGAGACAGGTTGTGAGAGTAAAGACAATCTCTCCTCTCTCTCCAAAGTTCAGCTCAGGTATGAGCTAAGGAGACCCTTCCTGTCTCACAAGACAGGCTTTTTCTACCACCTGTAATCAGGCAGGTGGTGTTAGTTAATTTGCTACCAGCAGTTAACCATCACACTGCTGGATTAGAGGCACATTACCTGAACAGGCATAACTTCCCTGTTACACTGACTCTTTGGCTCCTTCGGAGCTGTTCTTCGGCAACTCCCTCGGGGGAGTAATAAACACAGTCCTGAGGCTCAGCCTCTTCCCTTGAGGGAAGAAATGTCTCTGAACAGTCTCTGTTAGGCACAAAGCACGGGCTCTGTGCATCCAAAGGCTGGCCTGTTGGTGCCACCTTAGTAGGCATTGGCCTACGGGGCCCTTTATCCGTAGCTCCTCTGGGAGATGCCCCTTCTGTGGAGTAGTCCCTTTGAGAGGGTCCTTCCACAGGATCTGCAGGAGTTTCAGAGTGGGTCTCGTTATGGACAGTCTCTTGACCCATCTCTGATAAGTCGGACTCACCATTGAGCGGTGTGGCCAGTATCTCTGCTTCCTCATCTCCCACTTGTGGAATGGGGAGAAGATGATTACGGTGCCATACCTTTACCCGGCCTTCAGTGTCTTTGATGCGATAGACAGGGAGGCCAGGCATCTGAGATTCTATCTCATATACCCCGTCTCTCCATCGGTCGGCCAGTTTGTGTTTTCCCGGGACTCCCAGATTTCGAAGCAGCACAGCGTCCCCAGGACGAAGTTCCCAATATTTGACCTTATGGTCGTATTGCCTTTTATTTCCAGCATTCAGCTTAGCTTTAGACTTCTCAGCCTGTTGATAAGCCTGCTGTAAACTGTCTTTAAGTCTTTGCACGTATTTGAAATGGGTAGCATTGTGTATCCCATCCGTTGAGACTATAAGACGTTGTAAGGAATCCACTACTGGCTTTGACTTTTGCCTTGCAGACCTGTGCAGTTGCAGGCTTCCTCTGGCAATCTATGGCACAGGTGCTGCCTCTCATTGCAGCTTCTGCCCTGTGCTACTTCATTGGAGGAATTCTCACACACCCTCCTCCTGTGATTGGATCTCCGCCCTTTATATTCTAGGCGTTGGCTCTGAACCAGCGCCGAGCATAACTATTCCTACCTCTATGTTACTGTCTCTGCCACAAACCACCCCAGGCCTCTCTCCTAGCGTTCTTACCTTCCAAGTTCCTGAGTATCCAGAGGCCTGGTCCTGGACGTCTGTGCTGAAGCGTTGATGCCAGCACTGGTACAGCTGCATTCCCTCCTAGCAGTGGCTACCCTTCCTTTCCTGCGGCCTGCTGCTATCTCCTTGCAGTGGCCTGCCCTGGACGTCTGTGCTGAAGCATTGATGCCAGCACTGGCCTGCTGCTATTCTCCTGCAGTGGCCTACCCGGGACGTCTGTGCTGAAGCGTGTTGCCAGCACCGGTACCTGCTGCGTTCCCTCCTAGCAGTGGCTACCCTTCCTTTCCTGCGGCCTGCTGCTATCTCCTTGCAGTGGCCTGCCCTGGACGTCTGTGCTGAAGCGTTGATGCCAGCACTGGCCTGCTGCTATTCTCCTGCAGTGGCCTACCCGGGACGTCTGTGCTGAAGCGTGTTGCCAGCACCGGTACCTGCTGCATTCCCTCCTAGCAGTGGCTACCCTTCCTTTCCTGCGGCTTGCTGCGATCCTCTTGCAGTGACCTGCCTTGGACTTCTGCGCTGAAGCGTTGGTTCTACCCGACGCTGCCCTGCGGTGAACTTCGGCCAGCCTGCTGTCTCCTCCTGCTGAGATCGGCGTCATGGGCCGAGGCCGCTCCTCGCGCAGAAGCCACCCCCGCGCTCACGCTCCTAAGCTGAAGCGGGGAAATCCTGACTACCTGTTGCCGAACTCCTGCTTCCATAACGACGATGCTGCCTTCTCCAATCCTGACCCTGCGATGTACGACTACGAACTGCGCACTCCGGATCAGTCTGCGTGGACTCAGGTCGGTGATTATATAACCCCACCTCAGCCCCGCGGTCCGGTCCCGGTTTGTGGCGAGCATCGGCGTAACAGTATGCTCGGCCCGTTAAAACCGGACCGCGCCGTGGCGGGGGATGGCAATTTTCCAACTGAAGTTATGTCCCGTCCTGCGTATCAGTCCCACTATGAAGGCCAGTATTTGTGTGAAGTACTACCCCTGGTTGATGAACTGTGGACGTATGAAGGTTTAACCCCTTTGCAAAGACAATGCCGTTGTGATCTCTTTATTAAGGCTTACTGCATCCTGAACTTAAAACAGTCTCTAGCCGCTTGTATTCGCTCTCCTGATTCCCCTTTAACCTGGGATAATGTGAACCCTTTGGAACTGGCCGACGCCCAAGAGGCAATCTATGCCCTGGCCTCATCACTGGACATTCATCTAGTAGAACAGAGCGCCCTCCTCATGTTGGCTCAGTCTCAAGATACACTCCATGTATTTTCCTCAACACTAGACACTCACATAATAGAACAGGATCCCCTCCTTGCCAGCTATGCTGCTGCTTGGCAGATTCTCTGTGCTACCAGTCCTGTTACTAAACCTGTGGGGTTACCTCTCTCTCCTAAGAATGGTCAAACCATTTCTCTGTCGCTGCCCGCTAAGGAAGAAGCTGCCACGCTCCCTAATCCTGAGTTAACCTCCCTAAATTCTGTCCCTGAGGTTATTTCGGTCTTAACCCCTGCTAGTCAGGCTTATGCGTTCCCCACTGTAAATCCCTGCAGTCCCCAGGTCAGTGTGTCTTCCCTAGCACCAGAGAATGAGTCCTGTTTGCCCTCTTTTCCTAAACCAAAAATTCTAAGCTCTGTTTCCGAGGTTTTTTCTGTATTAACCCCTGCTAGTCTGCTCTGTGAGGTCCCTACTGCTAACCCTAGTATTCCGCAGTCTAATGATAGGTCCCTAGGGCAAGAGGCAGAACCCCCTATGACCCCACTCTCGGAGACTAGCTTCTATTTCTCTGATTCTCAGGTACAGAGTAATTTAACCCTTGGGGTTTTTCCTATGTTAACCCCTGCAGGTCAGCCCTGTGAATCTTCCTTGGTAGATCCCTTTAGTTCGTCAGTCAGGGATACCTCCTTAGCCTCAGAGGATCAACCCCTTTTGTCCTCTGACTCGGCTAAAATTCTCGGGGTTATGCCCCCTGAACTTTCGGCAATAATACTGGCTCCAGTAAAAAGTACTCTGCAGCCGTTTGTTTCTCTAAACCTGTTCGCAGAATCCCTACTCCTAGGTATTTCACTCACCCCGTCTGTCCCTCAGAGAGCTGAGACCCCTGCTTCTGAGCATAGACCCCTTTTCGTGGAATCTGTTGTCGTTTCTGATGTCCCAGACACTCCTTCCCAAATACCCACTTCAGAGACCAGCACAGGCGTGGTTACCCCACTTGCACTGTCTGAGTTCTCCTCTTCTCAAATCCTAGGGTTTAAAGCGAACAGTACATATTATGCTCCTTTCCAAGTGACCCCTACTGAGATCAGCGTATCTGCTGTTGCTCCCTCAGTACCATTAAAGTTAGGGCCCTTCTTTTTGAAGGATCAGGCTTTCAAGTTTGAGACTCCCTTTATCCCTGACTTTGTAAATCTGCAGTCCCTTCTCACTGTAGTTAAAAGTTCTCCAGCAGCCGCTGAGTTAAGCTTTGCCGCTGCCAAATCTTCTGTTATAGAAGCAACCTTGCCTAGCTTACTTCTGTCTGTCCTATCTGTGATGCCTATCACCTTTACTAAAATTTCTGTTTTGCAAGGTATTTCTCCTATTAAATCTGTGATACCTGCAATTCCTTTAATCAGTTCCAAAACCCCTGTCACTAAGTCTCCCATGGAGTCTGATGCCCTCACTAGGGATTCTCAGGGACCCAATTCTGTAACAAGCAAGATATCCCTTGTGTCTGTTGGAGAGTTTACCCCATTTTCTCTCACGGATCATGCCACAGCCTCCGGGATGATTAAAAATGACTTAAAGTCTGGGATGCCCATTCCTGTAATAATACTGTTTTACGCTGATTCGCCCACAGTATTCGGGGTATCCACTACTGACTGTATGTCTACTACCACGAACTCAGGGGTATCGCATTTGGAACGTTCCCTTTTTTCAGAAGATCCCGTCTTTAAAATGGACTTATTTTTCTCTGTGTCTTCCACAATACTTGGGGTACTTGCTATTGACTGTCCTGTCCCAAAACTAGGGTTACCTCTCAAAAAGGTGCCTGGAGCTACCGATGTTAAAGACCCTATGTTTAAAACAGTAACAATTTGCATTGCTTCTCCCACAGTATCATGTGAGACCTGGGTACCTGGGACCTCCACTCCGAAGCCAAGCTCTAGTTCTCTGTCTTCTTTCTCTGTGTTGGAGGCACCCAGCTTTAACCCCAAGACTTTTTTCCCTAAGGTTGATGCACCGCGTAACCGCCTGCCTTGTTTTTTGGATAAAATCTGTTTTCTCACCTTTCAAACAGACTCCTTACTCGCAGGTCTCTGTGCGGTGCCCAAAGTGCCCGTTCTGTATGGCAATTGGCCTCTCCCTAAGACGAAGACACCCTTACTGGACCTCGTCGCTTTACCTGAAGCGTCCGTTCCTGTTCTCTATGGTTCCACTATGGGTATAGACATGCTTATTATGTCCTTCGCCAAAGCCACAAATTCGGATTTCATTCTCTCTAAAGATCACAAACCAAAGGAAGCGGATCCTTCTTCAACTGCCAGTACCATGACCAAGAGTTGCATACACACTGCTACAGACTCTCGCAAATTGCTTGGGATAGCAACCCTGCTTGGTATCAAAAGTACCGCTGCAATAGTGTGTAGTGAACCCTCCCGCCCCATTCCCTTGCTAACCACCACCCGGAATTCCTTGGAAGCTAAAGACTCTCGCAACTTCCTCCGTGCTGATTTCACCAAAGACATTGCCTTCTCTGAAGGTCCCTCTGCCATTTTTGTCCGACAATCTGTGTCCTGTGTCCCGTACTCTTGGACTATTACTATGCACCGGACACCTGGCTACTGTCCTTCCAATGTTCCCATTCCGGAGCCCTCAGGTCCCATTGTCCATGTACCAAGAACTGCAGTACCACCGCTGTCTTTCATGGCACTCGCCAATGTACATCTGGATTGTGGACCTAATCCTCGCCGGAGACACTTCAGGAACAACTCAATGTCTCCCAGAACTATGAATGGTCCTGTTCACCCAGGCTTCTCACCCAGTGGTGGGGGTACTGTAAGGAATCCCAACAAACTATGGGCTTTCAACGCCACCTCTCGCCTAAGGAGGTTTAGGAACAATTCCATGTCCCCCAAATCTGTGATGGATCTTGTTCGTCCGGAGGTCTCACCTGAAGGGGGGGGTACTGTAAGGAATCCACTACTGGCTTTGACTTTTGCCTTGCAGACCTGTGCAGTTGCAGGCTTCCTCTGGCAATCTATGGCACAGGTGCTGCCTCTCATTGCAGCTTCTGCCCTGTGCTACTTCATTGGAGGAATTCTCACACACCCTCCTCCTGTGATTGGATCTCCGCCCTTTATATTCTAGGCGTTGGCTCTGAACCAGCGCCGAGCATAACTATTCCTACCTCTATGTTACTGTCTCTGCCACAAACCACCCCAGGCCTCTCTCCTAGCGTTCTTACCTTCCAAGTTCCTGAGTATCCAGAGGCCTGGTCCTGGACGTCTGTGCTGAAGCGTTGATGCCAGCACTGGTACAGCTGCATTCCCTCCTAGCAGTGGCTACCCTTCCTTTCCTGCGGCCTGCTGCTATCTCCTTGCAGTGGCCTGCCCTGGACGTCTGTGCTGAAGCATTGATGCCAGCACTGGCCTGCTGCTATTCTCCTGCAGTGGCCTACCCGGGACGTCTGTGCTGAAGCGTGTTGCCAGCACCGGTACCTGCTGCGTTCCCTCCTAGCAGTGGCTACCCTTCCTTTCCTGCGGCCTGCTGCTATCTCCTTGCAGTGGCCTGCCCTGGACGTCTGTGCTGAAGCGTTGATGCCAGCACTGGCCTGCTGCTATTCTCCTGCAGTGGCCTACCCGGGACGTCTGTGCTGAAGCGTGTTGCCAGCACCGGTACCTGCTGCATTCCCTCCTAGCAGTGGCTACCCTTCCTTTCCTGCGGCTTGCTGCGATCCTCTTGCAGTGACCTGCCTTGGACTTCTGCGCTGAAGCGTTGGTTCTACCCGACGCTGCCCTGCGGTGAACTTCGGCCAGCCTGCTGTCTCCTCCTGCTGAGATCGGCGTCATGGGCCGAGGCCGCTCCTCGCGCAGAAGCCACCCCCGCGCTCACGCTCCTAAGCTGAAGCGGGGAAATCCTGACTACCTGTTGCCGAACTCCTGCTTCCATAACGACGATGCTGCCT
This sequence comes from Ascaphus truei, assembly GCF_040206685.1. Taxonomy (NCBI): domain Eukaryota; kingdom Metazoa; phylum Chordata; class Amphibia; order Anura; family Ascaphidae; genus Ascaphus; species Ascaphus truei. Next base: position 451,582 of record NC_134497.1, read on the forward strand.
TCTCCAATCCTGACCCTGCGATGTACGACTACGAACTGCGCACTCCGGATCAGTCTGCGTGGACTCAGGTCGGTGATTATATAACCCCACCTCAGCCCCGCGGTCCGGTCCCGGTTTGTGGCGAGCATCGGCGTAACAGACGTACATCCACTGGCAGTCTCGTCTCTCACCCAAACATGAGGAAATATGGGGAGAATCCAGTTGACTCGTGTCTGGTACAATTGTACGCATGCACCAGGGCCTCCACGTGTCGACTCCATTCAGTTTTCTGAGCACTCTGCAGAGTTCCGAGCGTGTCCAGTAAGGTTCGATTAAATTGTTCTGGCAGGGCATCTCCTTCGGGGTGATATGGGGTCGTTCGTGATTTGGCAATGTTCAGCATTTTGAGCAGTTCTCGGATCAACGTGCTCTCGAAGTCCCGACCTTGGTCTGAGTGAAGGCGGTTGGGAAGACCGTAGTGCACGAAGTTCTTCTCCCATAATATTTTTGCCACTGTGATGGCTTTCTGATCTTTCATAGGGAAGGCCTGGGCATACCGGGTATAATGGTCTGTGATGACCAGCATATTCCCCGGCTATCGGGCTCAATGAACAGAAAGTCCATACACACAAGGTCCATTGGGCCAGAACTCTTCAGATGGCCCATGGGAGCTGCTCTGGTGGGCAGGGTCTTGCGCTGTATACACCTAGTACAACGGCGACAGTGGCGTTCTACAGCCTCTCGCATCTTGGGCCAGAAAAAGCGGTCTCTGACCAACCCAAAGGTCTTCTCTATACCGAGATGTCCATGCTCATCATGTAGGGACTTCAACACCATGTATTGCAAGTTCTTAGGGAGGACTAGTTGTCCCCTATCCGGGTGGTTGTGGTATTGCACCACCCGATAGAGTAAGCAGTTGTCTATTTTGAATTTATCCATTTCCTGCACGAGCAAGGCCACCAAGTCATTGGGAGCACGCTTCAGAAGGGCTGGGTTCTTTCTTTCCACGGCTTGCCTAATGATACTAATGACAGGATCTCGTATTTGGTAGTCCACCAGATCTTTCCACCGCAACACTTTGTCATGCGTTATGTTCATCCCTTTTGGATCACAGTAGTCGGCTGGGACAGCCTGTGACTGGCATCCCAAGGAATCTGCAACCCTTAATTCTGAGAAGGCCACTTGATCGTTGACGATGGCGGCAGTGCTACACATAGCTCGCACCCCAGGTCCTGGGAGTTCTTCCCATTCCTCATCATCTTGAGTAGCACTTAGTCCTGGCCGTCGGGAGAGGGCGTCAGCCCCGACATTCAAGGGACCCGGCTTGTACTTCAGGGAGAAGGGGTAATTGTTCAGAGCTGCCAGCCATCGGTGTCCTGCTGCATACAATTTGGCCGAGGTATTGATGTACGTGAGGGGATTGTTATCCGTCCATACCTCAAACATAACCCCGTAAAGGTAATCGTGGAGCTTCTCGGTGATTGCCCACTTGAGAGCCAGGAACTCCAACTTGTGGACGGGGTATCTCTGTTCACTGGGTGTCAGACTGCGGCTGATGTAGGCTACAGGCCGAAGGCCCTCGGGGTGCTTCTGGTGAAGGACGGCACCCAGTCCATTGAGACTGGCATCCACATGCAGAACGTACGTTTGCTCGGGATCAGCATACGCAAGCACCGGCGCTTCGGTCAGACATTTCTTCAATTTCAGGAAGGCCTGTTCACACTCAGACGTCCATTTATCACCAAACGTTTGGCGAGCCGATACAGCCTTCCTTCCGTTCTCTGCGGGGTATATTTTCAACAGATTGTTCAGGGGTTTTGCTCTACTAGAGTACCCTTCCACAAAGCGACGGTAATACCCACAGAACCTCAGGAAGGATCGTAGTTCTGTGACATTCTCGGGACGCGGCCAGTTCACGACCGCCTCTACTTTGGCTGGGTCGGTGGCGATCCCTTGAGCCGACATCATGTGTCCCACGTAGGTCACCGAGATATGACAAAACCGGCACTTGTCTAGGGACAATATCAGCCCTTCCTTCCCAAGACGGTCTATCACCTTAAGCAGCCTCTCTTCATGCTCTTCCAGAGTTCTTCCGAAGACAATGATATCGTCCAGGTAGACGAGACACTGCCGAGGGTTCATGTCCCCGATAGTCTTCTCCATCAGTCGTTGGAAGGTAGCAGGGGCCCCACATATACCTTGGGGCATACGTGTAAATTGGTAGAACCCAAGGGGGCAGACGAAGGCTGTTTTCTCCTAATCCTCTGCATTCATAGGTACCTGATAGTACCCAGATCGTAGATCGAGCACGCTGAACCATTGGCTTCCATTCAGAACATTCAGGATCTCTTCAATGCGCGTAAGGTTGTACTGATCCAGTATCGTACGATTGTTCAGAGTTCGATAGTCGACACACAGTCATACGGATCCGTTCTTTTTCTGCACCACCACTATGGGTGACGCGTAGGGCCCCCGAGACTCCTTCAAAATCCCAGCAGTTTCCATGTCCTGTATGGCGTTCCTCACATCGTCCACATCCCGCGGGGCGATGCGACGAGAGCGTTCCCGGAACGGGGTGGCATCACTCAGTCGAATGGCATGTTGGGCGCTGCGACTGCACCCCACATCCATCTCACTCGTGGAGAACACAGTCCGTCGTTTATTCAACTGGGTTGGCAGCCGTTCTTTCCACTTAGTGGGCAACATCGACTCGCCGAAGTTGAAGTCATGACCGACTAATCGCTCATTCCCTGCCGCCACATTCACCTGGGGCGTTGTTTCCACAGGGCTGACCGGATATATGCAACCCAAACTCTTCTCTTCTGCACATACACGTGGGTTCGTAGAGGGATTTTAGTCGCCCACTCCCTCACTTTGGGTAGTACCCTATACCCTCTCTGAACTTCTTGCTCAGGGTTACTCTCCAGAGAGAAAAGCTGATCACTCTCGTCTCGTTCGGGATAACAACACCAGACGGCCATTCGTTGCACTCCCCCTGGTAAAATGGTCGTCACTCCGCGTTGACGATTGTAGATATCCCCGTGGCGCTCCAAGGCATATACCCGGTTACACTCCTCTCGTAGGACCGGATCTAGGAGAGAGTTGGCTAGCAGCAACTCGTTAGTCTCTTTCAGGTACGCTCGGATCACAGCTTGCACTATATCAGTGTTGATGCCCAAGATGACCGGATACTTGCACTGGTCCTGGGGCTCCGGGCATACCATGGCCGCTACATGCATGGGGTGTCTCTTGCTGGTGTTCAGTTGAAGTATTTCCAGTTGAACCATTACAATCCCATCGATGGGGTAGTCTTCATTACTTAACCCCCTTACTTTCATATGATCGGCCGTCATCAGGGGGCAGTGTCTGAGGTGCTGGTCATAGAACTTGCGGTATATGATGGTCACTTGTGATCCCGTGTCCAGTAGGGCCGACGCATAGATCCCTTCCAGTAACACCCGCACGATGGCCGCGGGGCCTACTTGACTGTAAGCTTCCCGGGAAAGGCGTCATCCCCGGGGCCGGCGTCAGCAGGGACATCGGTGGTTCCAGGAGGGGGTTCTGAGTCAGACTCGGCAGTTTGTACTCGGCATACCATTGACCGGGCTGGGTTTCTTCTATCGGGAGGTTTTTCCTCTGGAGGGTCCTCCCTCTCCGGGCAATCGTTGGAGAAGTGGCCCTTCTTACCGCAGTTATAGCAATTGATTTCTCTGCGTTCGGGACGACTCCTATACGGGGAAGATAATTTCCCGGAGGGGCTAGATTTGGAGACCCGGACCTTGTCGGCAGCCTCTTCTTCCTGAATTGGGGTTTTCTTGGCCTTTGCCGCAGTAGCCCCCGGAGGTTCACTCGTTGGAGACTCCTTAGTCTTCTTGGGAGTATGCAACTGGGCGTAGGCTTCATGTTCTTTTATCTCATCTATTAGCTTCTCCCAGGAAGGGGGATCACCTCGCATCAAAGAGCACCTCATATGATGTTTGGGTAGAGCTCCTCTCAGAAATTGCTCACGGCGATACTCATCCACCTCTGCGGCCGTAATACGTTTCCTTTTACGCAGCTCCCATAAGACTGCTTGAATCCTCTGTATGAAATCAGATAGCTCCTCTCCGTCTTTTTGGCAAAGATTGTAGTACCTCTTCATCAATTGTCCTATGTCTTCGGTTCGCCCGTAAGCCCGCAAAGAGTCTCTAGCATTTGATGTGCGGTGACGTCCGCATGCTGATCTTTGGCCATCTGTATTGTGGTGGATGCGGGAGGGCACAGGCATTCCATTATGCGTTGCCACTTCACCAACTAAGAGCACGTCCACTCTTCTAGAACCTGAGAAGTGTATTCTCTTCAGACTTCAAACGCTTCTTCGCCCGTCGGGGTCGGCTTGGTTCCCGAAAAGATTTTTAGCTTGCGATACTGCTGTTGGGTCGGAGCTTCGGATTTGGCCGCCCCCATGTCTAGGATAGTCTGAGCTAGCATTCGGATTCCATCCCCAAGTTTAGAGGACGGGTTGGCAATACTTAGCGGTGGACTGTAATCGGTGGGCGCCGCCAGATCGGCCCCGCAATAACTCTCAGGAGGGGTAGGCGATGTATACATAGCAACCTCTTCTAAGTTTGTGCAAGAGCTGCGGGGTTCAGATTTTATGGGCAGTTCAGGGTAAACAACAATACAGCAGGAACCGGTTGGCCTTCCGAGCCACAAGCTGGACGGACCCTGGTCTTCAGTTATATTTTGCCCTATACTCACTAACACGGAGCAATTCTCCTGGTCTTCATCCTTGCGTTGCTCTAACACTTCTATTGTGGCAGCATCCCGGAGATTTGGGTGCTGCCTCAGGGCCATTTGTATGGACGAAAACGGAGTATCAAGAGGGACGCAGCTCACCGCGAGCGTGTGGGGCGGCGGCACTTGCAACTCTACGGCCCAGTCATACACTTCTGAGCGCGACAGGTACGGTAATGGTGGTGACATTTTGACAAAAAAAAATGGAACAGGGCACCCCAGGTCTTTCTCTCAGCAGCTCCTCCAAATGTAATGGGTATTCCACCCCACCCAGTCGCAGATATAGTGTGGGTGCGGGGGACTTAGTGTTACCAGGTGTGGTGCTTTACCTGCTTGGCTCACAGGAGGGCTGAGCTTCCGCCACGGGGAACCTGGGGCAATTATATTAAGAGTAATCCTGTACTCTGTGCAGCGCCTCCACCTGCCATGGTTCCTAGCAGAGCAGGAATTGGTCCTCGCAGGACACATATAAATAACCAGCACAACGTATGTAACAAATCAATGACTTTACTTGTGAGCATAGAAACGTACGTGCATGTAACATCAACAGGTGTCCCTCCCTAGAGGAGACACTAACTACTGCGTCTCGCAGGACGCTAACACTATCTTGCGCCACGGCGGACGCTAACACTTCACGCACCACGGCAGACGCCAACACTTCCCCAAACCTTCCACCGGATGATCCCACCCCGTGTCCAGTAACCCCACACAATGTCCCGCACTACCAAGTCATATAAATGTGTGTGACTGCGCAGCCACTATGTCTGGTAATAGGATTTGTTGGTGCACTTGATGTTACGGATTACCTGCCGAGCACTCCAGTGCTCGGGCCTGCAACTGGCTTCACAAAGGATCAGACGAGCTCCTACACGATATCCTGGATACTCCCGCGTGATGATCCGTCAGGGGCGATACCACCCTGAATATAGTCCAGCTCTCTTTAATGACAGAGACTTGAGCCCAAGTCTCTCAGCAGGAAACGCAGCGTCCGCTGTGTCCCTAACTAACAAATAGCTAATGGGACAGGGTCCCTGACCTAGGGCCTGTCCCTACAACACTCAGTTACGGTGACTCAGGGCTATCTGGGACCTAGGGGATGCTGGCCTAGTGCAGGGAGTCACTGACTCCTACACCCTACCTCCTTCCCCTAGCTGCTCCGGTCAACAACTGCCAAACGTGCTGCAAGCCCGCGAAAATGTATAAATCTCCTTGCAGGGAGATGCTGCAGCCCTATTGGCTCCCTGGGGTCATGTGGCTCTGCCCCCGTGCACCCTGGGGGTGGACTGCCCTCACTGCGCATGCGCGACCTAGCTGTGTGCCTCCCGGCGCTCCTAGCCCTTGCGCATGCGCAACGCACCTGGCAATGGCGGCGCCCTGCTCTGAGAGCCGCCGGGACCCTCGCGACGCGACCGTGGCCCTAGCAACGGCCCGATCGCGTCCCCGGCAACCGGCTCGCTCGCGTCCCCGGCAACCGGCCCGCTCGCGTGCCTGGCAACCCGACCGCATCCACCTGAGAGGCGCCCGATGCTAGCGCACGCCCCCGCACTTCACCGGCTGCCCCGTGAATACCCGAAGGGGCTCTGAGCCCTGACAGGGGACCTGGCTACATGCAATAAAATTTAAATTGCTAATTGTGTTCATGTTGGTTCATTTACAAGTGCAGAATTCAATGTACTCAAGTTTTGTTTGCATTGAGTACACTTTTGGTGCTATATAAATAAAGACATACAATCATCCGGAGAAAACGCTGCAAAGCTATTGATTTTTTTCTGATAATGGTCTATAAGACTAAAGTAATTTTACAGAAGGAATTATTCAGAATAATACCACTTCAAAACAAAGTATAATGAAAGCTTTTCAAGCATTGGCACAATAATTAGAATAACAATAAATTGATTTCTTTCGTTTTTTTTCATCCAGCTCACCCACGGGAGTGCATTATCGGGTGCAATAATTTTGGTTACATCTGTGTGTATATGTATGTATAAATATATATATATAAAAACATTTTTTTTTATAAAGAAACATGTTCCTACATTGCATATTGCATATAACATTATAATATAAAATGGGAGGAGGGATGAAGTGAATAGTAGGGCTACTCTTATAGTTAATGATATAACACCAGTGTGATAAACAATTATAAACACAGTGGATATCAAAGTATTACCCGATCAAGTGGAAGATAAATTTGCCATATTACTAGACATATTGATTTATCATAAACACTAAAAAACTATAATAGACTAACACCCCCAAGGTACATTATAATATACCTTGTAAATTACAGAACTAAAATGCCCCTATTCCCTGACAATATAACCAGAAGTGGCCAGAGTGAAGAATATTTCCATGTAATCATAAAACATCTCGGCCTCCCTGTGATCTGTACTTACAATAATTAGGACGCTCCACTTAATAACATACAGTCTAGGAGGTTAGTCCCTGGGTCCCTGCTTATAATAGGAACGTGGCATGTGGCGGGAGGAATTTAAATGTTTACTTTTCTCACATATTAGTCATAACTTGCAGTTCCTCTAATGCCCAAAACGCTACACGCAAGATAAGTTACAACAGAGGTGTCCAACTCCATTCATCAAGGGCTGCCAACAGGTCAGGTTTCTAAGGATATCCCTGCTTCAGCACAAGTGTCTCTCATTGACAGAGCCTCTGATTGAGTCACCAGTGCTGAAGCTGGGATAGCCTTAAAACCTGACCTGTTGGTGACCGTTGAGGACTGGAATTGGATAACCCTGAGTTATAAGTAGGGTTGCCAGGTGGCTTGTCCAAAAATACTGGACACAATGGTAAAAGATGCGCCCCCCCCCCCCAATACATATAAAAAATACCCCCGCCCCCCAATACATATAAAAAATACCCCCCACCCCGATACATATAAAAAATACCCCCTGCCCCGAATACATATAAAAAATACACCCCTGCCCCCAAATAATATAAAAAATACCACCATACCACCCCAATACATATAAAAAAATACCCCCGCCCCCCCAATACATATAAAAAATATCCCCCGCCCCAATACATATAAAAAATATCCCCCGCCCCAATACATATAAAAAATACCCCCGCCCCCCCAATACATATAAAAAATATCCCCCGCCCCCCCAATACATATAAAAAATATCCCCCGCCCCAATACATATAAAAAATACCCCCATGCCCCCCGAATACATATACAATATATTCCCATGCCCCCAATACATAAAAACATACCCCCACGCCCCTGAATACATATAAAAAATACCCCCATGCCCCCCGAATACATATACAATATATTCCCATGCCCCCAATACATAAAAACATACCCCCACGCCCCTGAATACATATAAAAAATACCCCCGCCCCCCCAATACATATAAAAAATATCCCCCGCCCCCCCAATACATATAAAAAATATCCCCCGCCCCAATACATATAAAAAATACCCCCATGCCCCCCGAATACATATACAATATATTCCCATGCCCCCAATACATAAAAACATACCCCCACGCCCCTGAATACATATAAAAAATACTCCCCGCCCCAATACATATAAAAAATACCCCCATGCCCCCCGAATACATATACAATATATTCCCATGCCCCCAATACATAAAAACATACCCCCACGCCCCTGAATACATATAAAAAATACTCCCCGCCCCAATACATATAAAAAATACTCCCCGCCCCAATACATATAAAAAATATCCCCACCCCCCCAATACATATAAAATTCAGACTTAACTTAAGGATGGTGTCAGGTCGGAGCTGGTGGCTGCAGAGATGGGGGGCTGTGGCTGCGGAGGGGGCAGTGGCTGCGGAGGAGGGGCTGCGGAGGGGAGGAGGTGGATGCGGAGGGGCCGGCGGCCGGTCAGAGCAGTTGCTGCCATGTCCGTCTCTCTTCCACTGCAGGCTTCTCTCTCCCTGTCTGTCCCACGCCGAGGTGTCTGAGGCTGATGCACGCCGGGCCTCCCTCTCATGCCGGCGCTGACCGGAATCTGAGCCCAGCTGACTTCCAGCACTGACGTCAGAGGACCCGGCGCACATCAGCATCAGCCACCTCGGCGTGGGACAGACAGGGAGAGAGAAGCCTGCAGCTGGGGAGAGCCGGGCATGGCGGCAACTGCTCTCACCGGCCGCCGGCCCCTCCGCATCCACCCTGCATTCGGAGAGAAGTAATACTGGACACATACATGTCCGGTATTAACTTTTATTTTATACCGGACGCAGGGGCAAAATACCGGCTGTCTGGTTCAAAACTGGACACCTGGCAACGCTAGTTACAAGATACAACTGTTTTACAAAGTTTGTCTTTAGAATGATGGATTTAGTGGCATTCAGCTTTTCTCCGGTGCCGAAGCTGCATGTATTAGCTTTGTTCTGTAGGCCAAGAGCAGAACGCTCCTGTCTAGGCAAATGATGCCACTCACAGATAAAAGGGGTTTAAAAATAAAAACTGTGATTCAAAATAAATTACATGTAATTAAATTAGGGGAAGCTCTCTGGACTGTAGTTTAAAAATAAGTATCAAATATTCATGCTGTAAAAGCAGAGATTATTTTTTTTAATAAGTCCCCTTTTTTAATTAAATGTAGATCTCTGAGGGCATTATGTATCAGAACGGTGCAAAAATGTCTGTCTGTTCATTTACTACAGTGACATATATACTGTATGGAACTTTTTCAGGTTGCATCTTACTCTTAGGAGTTAACGTCAAGTAAACATGGCTTATTTATTTGACGCGAAGATGGAGGAAATCTGCACCAGTTTAAATTGCAAGCTCTTTGGAACAGTGACTAATTTTCCTATTGTTACTGTTATGTCTTAAAGAGGCAATTCAAGTGGGCAATTAATTTAATTTTTTAACATAGGATTGAAGCAGGGGGTCTCGGGAACTGAACCCCATTCATTTCAGCCCTGGGGACCCCTTGCTTCCCAGAGTACTTCCGTAGGGGGTGCCAGTAGCCACTCCTCTCGGCTAGAAGGGTTCACGTAATGGCGGAGTTTCAAAGCTCACATGCCCTGCAGCCAATAAGAAGCTGTGACGTCATCAAGTTTGGCTTCCTATTGGCCCGCGTGACGCAGGAGCTTTAAACTTTATCGAGATACTGGCACCCCCTTCCGAGGTCTGAATTTCGGGAAGCAGGGGGTACCCAGAGCTGACATGAATGGGGTTCAGCTTCGGAGACCCTCTACTTCAAACCAATGTTTAAAAAAAATTATAATTAAAAAAAAAAAAACATAAATTGCTGCTGTAAAGCGCTTGTTCCCATTATGGACCTCATGCAGTAAAGTCCGATAGAAAATATCACCAGGGTTTTTAATTCGCCATTTTTTACAGCATTGCTATCACGGTATGTAGAAAGCCCCGAATACCAGTGGTAGCAACATTTGCAAACATGGCGAGTAGCAAGCAACAAGATGATCGGCCCTCTGAAAAGGGCTCACCCGGCGAGTTAATTCTCCTATGCATTGAAATGTCCCGGTCACGTGATGCGGGATATTTACATGAATAGGCGATACCGGCACCCCATAACAGGGCCTGTATCTCAGGAAGCAGGGGGTCCCCGGTCTTCAAATCAACAAGGTTCTGCTCCGGAGACCCCCTGCTCATCTACACTAGTAATAACATTTAAATTAAAATATGTAGTAAGCACAAATACACAACCCACCCCCTGTACTCCCACATAAAACCATTATTTATTTACTTGAACACACAATTGATAACATAGGCCGGCGTGGGTCCCCGTGTGGTCCCCACAGGCATCCTTTGGTACTCGGGTGGTCCCCGTGTGTCCCCACTTGCCTACAACCATTTGCTTACAACCATTTGTGTTGTAAAAAACATAAAGATGGCCTACATTTCAATAAATACACCTCCCCCTCCCACCCAAACACATACAGTAAAAAAAAATAAAGATGGCCTACATTTCAATAAATACAAAACACATACAGTACACTAACTATTATCCAGATATGGATAATATATCATTTGCCCATTATTAAACAAAACATTAGCTAGGCAGCATAAATAAAATAAATAAAAACCTTTCTACTTACCCCTGCCATCATGAAGGGCATCCTCGTCAGCATACTGCAGGGCCATGTCCTCCAATGCCAGCAAGAATACATTAAAAAATACAATCTAATGGCCCCTAACCCCTTAATCACCTTAGCGGTTAATAAAGCTACAGTAATTACGGGGTTAACCGACCCTCCCCCACTACCCACCCGGGAGGCCTAATCACGCAGCCCAGACCCACTATACCAACCCATTGATTGGCATAGTAGCACATCATAATCATATAATATGGGCGTGATAAGGTACTATAGCCGTCAATGATCACCTCAATACAAAAGCATGAATGTCCAAAATACACAATAATAAAACATATACATTACAACAAGCATCTAAACCCCCAGAAACAAAAATTAAAAGCACTAACCAACCAAGCAATTACCTCAATAAAACCACTAGCCAATCAATTAAAGAAATAAAACCACTAGGCATTCAATAAAATAATTAAAACCACTAGGCAATCAATTACATAAATCATACCACTAGCCAAACAATACATTTAATACATAAAAGCAGTAACCAACACAACAATTAATTAATACAACCACTAAGCAACACATAAATTAAAACTAGTAGAAAACAAAATACATCATTAAATAAAAACGCTAACAAATCTGTCAAAAAAATAATCAAGCCATCACAATTCAAAACAATTTAATCAAAACAATAAACAGAAATAGAGAATATAACAGTCAATAGAACAAACGCATTTGGCCAAAAATGCATTGGCTACCACTGTATCCATCTGTACCCTAATCAGGCACAGATTAATACATTATCAGTCAATGGGCAATGAAAAACATTGAATAAATAAATAAAATCCCGTAAAAAAAAGTACATTCATTGAATACTTATCTTACCTTAGAAGCGTTGGCCCTCCGAATCCTGGAGAATCAGCAAGCTCTCGTACCGTGACGTCATGAAACTCAATCCAACACCATCCACCATGAAGATCCAGAACAGGTAACCAAATTCTTCTTTCTTTAATCTTCTCTCATCTTTTTCTTTCTTCATCTGTGATTATTTCTTTATTTTCTTCATCTTCTGTCTTTATCTTCTGTCTTCGTCTGTTAATCCCAATTAAGCAATTACTATACCAAGACAAATTTCCCTAGCCAATTCCAATCTGGCTTTCGCCCCAAACACTCCACCGTAACTACCCTGCTAAAAGTTTGCAATGAGATTCAGTGTGGAATGGAATGGGGACAACTCACTAGTGCAATATTCCTAGATTTTGCAAAGGCTTTTGAAACTGTTGATCATGCTATCCTGCTTAACAAACTCCAGAGCTCTGGAATAGGTAAGCATGCTTTAAACTGGTTTCAGTCCTACCTATTAGGTAGATCCCAACATGTGTCCATCTCAGGCTCCAACTCCAACCCCCTGGATATCACCTGTGGTGTCCCGTAAGGCTCTGTTCTGGGGCCCCTACTCTTCTCAGTGTTCATCAATGACCCTTCCACAGCTTCTAAGGACACAATGATGACACAATCCTATATGCACACAGCCATAGCCTCTCCGACCTTTAACACATACTTCAGTCTGACTTTTTGAGACTCGAAAGCTGGATTTCCCAAAACAAACTGTTTTTAAACACTGACAAGACTGTAACAATGGTATTTGGGACCAAGATCAAATTTTTAAAGCTTCCAGTGACTGAGCTCCAGATCAGAACCAAAGCCAACACCCCCTAACTCCTGTTACTAGTTTTAAATACCTGGGCATATGGTTTGACTCCCACTTAACATTCAGGATGCACATTGATACCCTGACATCCAAAACCTATGCCAAAATAGGTGTACTTTACAGTAACAAACCCTCCCTAAGTCTGCTGGTCAGAAAGAGTATTGGACAGCAGATGTTAATGCCAATTATCGACTATGGAGACATAGTATATGGCTCGGCACCCCAAACCCACCGTAGCAAACTTGACACCCTCTACAATTCAATATGCCGTTTTGTTCTCCAATGCAACTACAACACACATCACTGCGAAATGCTCAAATAACTAGATTGGTCATCACTTGGTTCATCTTTCCTGTCTTGCCTTCAAATACTTTCTGGGCAAGCTACCCATCTATCTGAACAAGCTACTCACCCCTACCACATGCAGCACTTATTACCTGAGATCTGACTCCAAAAGACTGTTCATGGTCCCAAAGCTCAACAAAGTATCCTGCCGCTCCTCCTTCTCTTACTGTGCACCACAAAACTGGAACCACCTACCAGAGACTCTCACATCCACCACCAGTTTAAGTTCTTTCAAATCTAAGGCTGTCTCACATTTTAATCTGGTCTGTAACTGTTACATACTCCTATAATATATATTTTCTTTAACTGTGCACGCAATGTCTTGTATATAATGTATACCCTGCTCACTTATGTAACTGTATTTGTAACCATGTATTATTTGTCTTAACTCTATGCCCAGGACATACTTGAAAACGAGAGGTAACTCTCAATGTATTACTTCCTGGTAAAATATTTTATAAATAAATAAATAATCCAATAACCCCATGTTAAATACACGATGTTGACCCATCGGCTTCTTGAGCTCAAATGAAACATCACGGCCTTAAATATGGCCTGTGGCATCACATTTGAGTTGCAAATACTTCCCACGCCATGTGATTGGCTGTGGAAACCATGTGCCCTTTTTTTTAATGTGACGTCATGTAAAGGGACTAAAGCCAGCCAATCAGAATGGCTGTGCTTCATTTCCCTTTAACATGAAGTCACAAAATCCAACATGGCTGCCGTCACATGGTACTTCAGCCAATCAGATTGTGAGAACTATATCCTCAATATGATTGGTTGTAGTAGACAAGGGGTGCGCAAACTTCTTTACCTGCACCCCCCTGCCCAGGAGCCGCAGCGTTTGCGTCCCTCTCTCCCAATGACTCGGCGTCAAATAACGTCATGTGGTAGCCAATGCATTTTTGGCTACTGGTTTTAATTTATGTGTTGCCTAGTGGTTGTATTAATTAATTGTTGTGTTGGTTACAGCTTTTATGTATTAAATGTAATGTTTGGCTAGTGGTATGATTTATGTAATTGATTGCCTAGGGGTTTTAATTATTTTATTGAATGCCTAGTGGTTTTATTTCTTTAATTGATTGGCTAGTGGTTTTATTTAAGTAATTGCTTGGTTGGCTAGTGATTTAAATTTTTGTTTCTGAGGGGTTAGGTGCTTGTTGTATATGTTTCATTATTGTGTATTTTGGACATTCATGCTTTTGTATTTGGGTGACCATTGACTGCTATAGTAGCTTATCATGCCCATATTATATGGGTATGATGTGCTACTATGCCAATCAATGGGTACAGGGTTGGTATAGTGCGTCCGGGGTGAGTGGTTAAGCCTTCTGGGTGGGTAGTGGGGGAGGGTCGTTAACCCCTTAATTACTATAGCGGTTTATAACCGCTAAGGTGATTAAGGGGTTAGGGGCCATTAGATTGTATATTTGAATGTATTCTTGCTGGCATTGGAGGACATGGCCCTGCAGTATGCTGACGAGGATGCCCTTCATGATGGCAGAGGTAAGTTTTTATTTACTTTATTTATACTGCCTGGCTAATATTTTGTTTAATAATGAGCAAATGATCAATTATCCATTATCCATATCTGGATAATAGTTAGTTTGTACATTACTGTACAAATGTGTTTGGGGGGAGGGGAAGGTGTATTTATTGAAATTTAGGCCATCTTTATTTATTTTTACAACACGAATGTTGTAAAGCGGGGTCCCATGGGGACCACCCAATGATCCCCGGACACCCACGGAGACCACCCGAGGGTCCCCAGACACCCGTGGGGACCACCCGGGAACCTCTGCTGGACTGTGGTATTAATCCTGTGTATAAAAAAAAATAATTTTGATTTGATGTGGGGGCACAGGGGGTGGGTGGGTTGTGTATTGATGTTTATTACATATTGTAATGGTTTTTGGTGGCCTAGGAGGTGGCTATTAGGACTGTTGTGTGTATTTTTGTTTATTTTGGGTAGCGAGGGTGGGTGAAGGGGGTAGTAGCCCAAAGAATGGGTGTTTAAGCCTACCGGGTGGGTAGCGGGAGGGGTTAACCCCTTCATTACCTTAGCGGTATTAACGGCCGTAACACCCCCTTAAGGCCTAAACACCCACCAAGGGCCAAATACCACCTTCACCCACCCCCGCTACCCACAATAAGCATGGCACTTGTGGTTAACGCCTTCATTGCCTTAGCGGTTGTCTGTAAATGCATTTTTCATGCATCAGATTCATACCGGGGGTCTCCGGTGCTGATATTAATGGATATCAGCTCCGGAGTCTCCCGGCATCAATCTGATGCAGGAGAATTTCATTTTTTTTCTAAGTGCCGTCTCGCCACTTATTGGGACGATTTGGAGAGGAAATCTCAAGTCTAGAGCTGCGATCAGCCTCGATAAGCTGGTCGGGGCTACTAGAATTGAGCGAGTTTGAGAAACTGGCGATAAGTGGCTATGTGTGTTGTATTATTATGTCCGGTGTATTACTGCTGTGAAGCGCTATGTACATGAATGGCCCAGGACTTAGGGTTGTCCAGTATTGAACAGGACTGTCCTGTATTTGGACACTCTGTCCAGTAAAAAATGTGAGGTAATACTGGACATTACGGTGTTACCTCTCTGGACATAGTGACCTGACCGACTTGGAAGTCCGCGGGATTTCCCAAAGCGGGGAGAGAGAAGGGCTGTTGCCAGGGGGCTGTGCAGCTTCTTCCATCCTGATTGGCTGCATTACCCAGCAGCAGGCAATCAGGAGGAGATGTCAAGAGCCTGGGAGTGGGGCCAAGGAGAGGAAACAGCATGGAGCGGTGAAAGGCGGGGGGTGTTGAGCACGTTGCACCTGTCACCATTGTGTCCAGTATTTTTGGAGATGCTACCTGACAACCCTAAAGACCCTAATAAATAAAGATATACATGCATTACTTTCATTATAATATTATAACATAATATTGCTTTGACCCTTTCCTCAAAACTCCCTCATGGCGCAAGCGGATCAGAAAATTGAGCAGAGTTAAAGTAATTACATTTGCACCTGCTTTTTGTTGCTGCAGCAAAACTCCAGTTCCCTTGGGTATATAAATACAATGTGTGCCTGTGGTTCCCCAAAGCCCTTAGTAAAGTACCATCACACTTGGACCGATGATTTAATTTCACTCTTTGTGTCTCCTATGTATTAAACTGGCCACAAGGAAACATGTCCTGCCATGCATTTATTATAAGTATAACTTGCTATTATATAACATGGCCTGCCATGGCTAACGGTGCAGGGGGGTGAGACATTTATTTAGCATATCATTGCTGTTTGCATGACATCACCTAATTCCTGACACAACAGCTCTTTCGCTTGAACCTTTTACCTCTGTGCTCTTCCAGCACACAATATATACTGTATATACACAATATATATGTATAAGCAAGTATGAATATATGTATATATATAACAGTAGTAGTGTGCAGGCCGTCCAGGTGTCAGCAAGGCAGCACATCTGATAGAGGAAATCAGGACAGGCACTCCAATATCCAAAGGTGAGATGTATTTCTCAACGTTTTGGCTCCCAATGGAGCCTTTATCAAGAGCTCTTGATAAAG
Organism: Ascaphus truei; assembly: GCF_040206685.1. Classification (NCBI taxonomy): domain Eukaryota; kingdom Metazoa; phylum Chordata; class Amphibia; order Anura; family Ascaphidae; genus Ascaphus; species Ascaphus truei. The sequence continues at coordinate 468,036 of NC_134497.1, forward strand.
ATTTCGTTTGGAGGCAAAACGTTGAGAAATAATCTCTCTCTCTCTCTCTCTCTCTCTCTCTCTCTCTAGTTCAGCTGATGCCATGTGTTCATTGGACCCGCTGGATGGTGATCGCGGAGTCTGCTGGGATTGCCTGGGTTTGAATCCCAGAGGAAAGCAGGAAAGACGACAGACCGTGCTGAAGCAGGGATGTCCTGCCCTTGACACTGGACATACAGAGGAGAGTTTCTCTGAACTCACGTGGGGCTGAGTTTCCCTAGGAAGAAAGGATGCAAGGCTGAGCTGAAGCGGGGACATCAGCTCCAATGGACTAAGATAAACAAAACACTTTATTGTTGTGTGCAGAGACTGTGTACATTGTTGCATATGCCAGGGCATGTTTTAAACTGGGAACCAGTATAGTTGGCCAGCTGTCGTTATAATATATATTATACAAATATTACATATATATATATATCATATAAAAATATTACTTGTGAGCACATTCACATGTCTTAGACAGGTCTTCAACCCTGCCCTTCACCATTATCACCTAGCCTACAGCACTTCCACTGCAGCAAGGGATTCTGGGAAATGACATGCAAATGAGCACACAGTGCCACCTCTGTCTCAAGACCACATTACATGGTTAAGCCCTTAAACTAATGGATGCTGCTTTAAACACAGCTTTTAAACATAGCAAGGGATGAGATGCAAAGCCAATAAACCCAGTACCGGCTTTGCAACTTGAGACATGAAGTAGGTCTTCACCACACATTATTTAAGTTATGGTGGGTGAAAAGGTGACTAAAAACCCTCCACCGTATGCTATGCCACCATACCTTAAATAATATATATATGTGTGTGTGTGTGTGTGTGTGTGTGTGTGTGTGTGTATATATTGGTTTGTGGCAATTGTTTGATAGCGTTGACTTATTGCATGCACTGTGGTGTGTGTATATATATATATATATATATATATATATACATACATATACATACATATACATATACTGAGGAAGGTCCCGTTAAGAGGACTGAAACGTTGGTTTAAATGTACCACCTTTCACAAATACACTTGTGTTGATACAAAAAAAATCCAGAGTGCTAAAAATTTACAAAATCTCTATAAAAATATCCAATAATATAAAAATTCAGCAATTAATAAATTTAAAAGCTTAATCGTCCAAATCAGGCTAGGTGCTTCATCCTCAAAAGTTCTCCCAAACTCTCATGTGAATTGAAGAAAAAAACTGTAGAAATGAGAAGAGCACAAACACACACCCATATATGGTGCTGATTACTTTAATAAGGCAAATAAACACAAATAAAACTCGGGGCTAAATCCCACTCACATTCTGTGGTGCTGCAATCAGCACTCGGACTCAGCGTTTAGTAATAAAGCAATCAGCTGCCTCTGTCGTGCCTCTCCCGCCGTCTCCTTTGTTTCTGTGTTTCCTCTCCTTCAGTTGCCATCTGTGCTCTGTCGCGTGCACGTGCACTCGCCCACGCGCCCTGGTACTTCCGGATCGCACTCCAATCTCCCTTGAGTGCAGGAGGAGGGACTACAGGGGTTTCAGGCTGACCACAGAGCAAACATCTGACCCAACGTCTGTCCTCTGTACGCCCTACGAGTTTCAAAGGCTCTGTACTTTCTTCACCAGGGGCATGGGTCCAATTCCTCCTGCAGTCAAGGGAGATCAGAGTACGATCCGGCAGTACCAGGGCGCGTGGGCGAACGCACGTTCATGCGACCGAGCACAGACAGCATCTGATGACATGTCATTTCAAATCCAAAAGTGCATTTGACACCTTGGTGATGAATAACAATATTTCGACGTTCATGGGACTCGTAGAGAGGGACACAAGGCAACAGATATGCCGACATAAGACAAGCTTCTGCAACTTCTCAAAGGATGACCAATGTGCGCTGAAAACACTATAGGACAATAAGGATATTGTTATAAGACCAGCGAACAAGGGCAGTGGCATTGTGCTCATGTCATATTCCTACTACAAAGAAGAAATCATGCAACAACCATGTGTCACCAACCATTATAAATGATTGACAGCATATCCCACCATTCCCTTTAAGAGGGAAATTGACTCCATTATACAGTTGGGGGTCAACAAGTTCTGGATTTCTGTAGACACGGGCAAGTTCCTTATGCAGACACACCCAATTATGCCAGTTATATATACCCTCCTAAAAATACACAAATCGACAACCAAGCCACCAGGAAGACCGATAATATCATCAAGGGGGTCACTTTGTAATCCACTATCTCAGTTTGTAGATTTTTATTTATAGCGGATGGTGACACGGATGGCTTTGTACTATTATTATTTATTATTATTATTTATTATTAAAGACACTACTGACTTCATCCATAAACTTGCTAACATATCTATCGACACTAAAGACACAATCCTGGTAACATTGGATGTGACTAGTCTGTATACAAACATTCCACATACGGATGGGATTGAGGCCATCCGGGACCACTTAGCAACTTTGCCGGACATTCGGGACCACCCCCAGAATTTTCATTACTGCTGATAGATATGATACTGCATAAAAACGTCTTTAAATTCGAAAGAAGCTTTTATCTTCAGCTTATGGGGACGACTATTGGTTCCAATATGGCGCCTTCATATGCAAACCTGTTCATGGACTCTTATGAGCAGAACCACCTACTGCATGATGCCCTTTCACGGATCGGATTGTACACTACATGCGCTACATCGATGATGTGTTCCTGGTTTGGAAGGACTAGAATCGAAGCTCCTGACACTGATCTCTCATCTTAATAACATCCCATGTTCCATACGCTTCATGGCAAGCTGCAGCAGATCCGAAGTTACATTCCTCGACACTGTGGTGTATAAGGATAAGGGAAAACTCTGTACTAGGTTGTTTCAAAAACCGACGGACAAGAACTCTCTGCTACATGCCACCAGTCATCACCCACCACCACCATTGAAAGCAGGACTCCCGTACTCACAGATGCTATGGGTAAGACGTATTACCAGCGACCTTGCGGAAGTGGAAGGGGCACTATTAGAAATGGCCACACATTTTCATGATAGAGGCTATGATCCGAAAGAAATTGAGGGAGCATTGACTAAAGCAAGAGCACCCAACAGGAATGATCTACTTGTACCGGTCGAAAAGGACGCTGGCTCTAAGTCATCAGTACTTTCAGCACTGCCTCAGGACATATCAAACGTAGCATACAGAGACATTGGCATATATTGGCCAATGACCAAAAAATTGGTAAAGACTTTATTGCTCCTCCACTGTTCTGCTATAAGAGAGGCAGGAGTCTAGGTGACTTACTCACACAATCTGACCCTATAATAAAGTACATGCCAAAAAATAACTTGGCTCGCGAGGAAACCCGGTGTGTTTAGATGCCATGGCTGCAATAACTGCAAATTCCTACAGACCGGCAACTCATATGCCCATCCGAATAATGGCAATCCAATTAAAATTAAGCAATACCTGACTTGCAAATCGAAATACGTGGTATATTTCATCAAATGCCCGTGTGGTCTTTATTATGTTGGAAAAACTATGCGTATGCTAAAAGAACGTATTAGTATTCAAACATGTGCGTTCGGAAAAGCTCTATTGAGCACAGAGGACGACGGAGACCTTAAACATCAACTGGTAGCGTGCCATTTAAAAAAAGGTTAAGCACGGCCTGGCAACAATGCGCTGTATGCCCGTATTGCAGGCCCATGCTTCCCCGCCTGGAGGAGACAGAAATAAGCTTCTACTGTCGCTGCAAGCCAAGGCGATCTATGAGCTCAGGACAATGACCCCTAAGGGGTTAAACGAGATTTCAAGCTGAGCTCTTTTCTTTTAAGACTGAGTTCTTTTTTATATAGATAACTCTAATATAAACATATCTGACCAGGCATGGGCATACACCCATGTGATTTAATGGGTTATCAGTGTTCACTACTGTTGTGCTCGGTCCATTGTATGGAACTGATTTGTTATGCAACCTAACACATTTATTTACTTTGTTCACTGACATTGTCTTTACTGCATCTGGTTCAGGGATGGAATAATATGTCACAGATCTATGTCATATGGACCTCTTTCTCCACGCCCACTCTCCCGGCCACATGTACATAGCCCACCACTCCCCTCACACTCACTGGTTCTTAGCCCAGCACTCCCCTCACACTCACTGGCTCTTAGCCCAGCACTCCCCTCACACTCACTGGCTCTTAGCCCAGCACTCCCCTCACACTCACTGGTTCTTAGCCCAGCACTCCCCTCACACTCACTGGTTCTTAGCCCAGCACTCCCCTCACACTCACTGGTTCTTAGCCCAGCACTCCCCTCACACTCACTGGTTCTTAGCCCAGCACTCCCCTCACACTCACTGGTTCTTAGCCCAGCACTCCCTTCACACTCACTGGTTCTTAGCCCAGCACTCCCCTCACACTCACTGATTCTTAGCCCAGCACTCCCCTCACACTCACTGGTTCTTAGCCCAGCACTCCCCTCACACTCACTGATTCTTAGCCCAGCACTCCCCTCACACTCACTGGTTCTTAGCCCAGCACTCCCCTCACACTCACTGGTTCTTAGCCCAGTACTCCCCTCTTACTCACTGGTTCTTAGCCCAGCACTCCCCTCACACTCACTGGTTCTTAGCCCAGCACTCCCCCCACACTCACTGGTTCTTAGCCCAGCACTCCCCTCACACTCACTGGTTCTTAGCCCAGCACTCCCCTCACACTCACTGGTTCTTAGCCCAGCACTCCCCTCACACTCACTGGTTCTTAGCTCAGCACTCCCCTCACACTCACTGGTTCTTAGCCCAGCACTCCCCCCACACTCACTGGTTCTTAGCCCAGCACCCCCCTCACACCCACTGGTACTTAGCCCAGCACTCCCCTCACACTCACTGGTTCTTAGCCCAGCACTCCCCCCACACTCATTGGTTCTTAGCCCAGCACTCCCCTCACACTCACTGGTTCTTAACCCAGCACTCCCCTCACACTCACTGGTTCTTAGCCCAGCACTCCCTTCACACTCACTGGTTCTTAGCTCAGCACTCCCCCCACACTCACTGGTTCTTAGCCCAGCACTCCCCCCACACTCACTGGTTCTTAGCCCAGCACTCCCCTCACACTCACTGGTTCTTAGCCCAGCACTGCCCTCACACTCACTGGTTCTTAGCCCAGCACTCCCCTCACACTCACTGGTTCTTAGCCCAGCACTGCCCTCACACTCACTGGTTCTTAGCCCAGCACTCCCTTCACACTCACTGGTTCTTAGCCCAGCACTCCCCTCACACTCACTGATTCTTAGCCCAGCACTCCCCTCACACTCACTGGTTCTTAGCCCAGCACTCCCCTCACACTCACTGATTCTTAGCCCAGCACTCCCCTCACACTCACTGGTTCTTAGCCCAGCACTCCCCTCACACTCACTGGTTCTTAGCCCAGTACTCCCCTCACACTCACTGGTTCTTAGCCCAGCACTCCCCTCACACTCACTGGTTCTTAGCCCAGCACTCCCCTCACACTCACTGGTTCTTAGCTCAGCACTCCCCTCACACTCACTGGTTCTTAGCTCAGCACTCCCCTCACACTCACTGGTTCTTAGCCCAGCACTCCCCTCACACTCACTGGTTCTTAGCTCAGCACTCCCCCCACACTCACTGGTTCTTAGCCCAGCACTCCCCTCACACCCACTGGTTCTTAGCCCAGCACTCCCCTCACACTCACTGGTTCTAAGCCCAGCACTCCCCTCACACTCACTGGTTCTTAGCCCAGCACTCCCCTCACACTCACTGGTTCTTAGCCCAGCACTGCCCTCACACTCACTGGTTCTTAGCCCAGCACTCCCCTCACACTCACTGGTTCTAAGCCCAGCACTCCCCTCACACTCACTGGTTCTTAGCCCAGCACTCCCCTCACACTCACTGGCTCCGCGATAGGAGTGTGCAGTGTATTACTTCCCATGCACTGCCGTGCACTTATTCGTGCGCAAAGCCATCTCCATGACGACCGTAAGACGCTAGAGTGGTGTGCATGTGCCAAAGGGTCAGCACACCCGGAGGACACTCTACTGGGATGCACGCGCCGGGAAAGCACTAGGATCAACAGAGGGCGCTACGGGCCGGCCGGGGTAACCATGGACGCTGCGTGCCTAACAACGCAAGCGCCTGCATTCTCTCTCTCTATATATATATATATATGTCTTTGCAAACTGCAATAGCCGCGCGCCTCCCACACTGCAACAAGCGCGCGCCTCGCCTCCTCCTCGCGCTCTCGCCTCGCCTCCTCCTCGCGCTCTCGCCTCCCCGTCTCCTCGCGCTCTCGCCTCGCGCGCTTCTGCAGCTGCTGCCACCTGCCCCAGAGCTCGGGGAGCGCGAGCAATGTGTGCAGCGAGTTCCCGGCGGGAGGGCAGGGTGCTACCACCCTGGGCAGTGCCACGGAGCGGGGAGGCAAAGAGAAGTGGAGTTCAATTGCAAACATAAAGTAAGTGTTTTAGCCACACACATATATACAAAAATGGGCGTTTTATTCAACCCATTTAATGCCAGAGGGGTTCTACCACTGGCAAAGGCTTTTGCAGCATGTGGTGGTTTTGTGGGAGCTTAATGCAAAGTTGGGGTGTTGGTGGGATCTCTAATCAGAGCATAGTATTTTTACATAACCCAAAACATGTTGCATCTTGATGCATAATTAAAATGGCATGAAAGTTTGTTTTTTCTTCTCTATCCTACCAAAGGCTTTTGCAACATAGGTACAGGGAACTTTAATGTGATGTGTGGCTGGTGTTTGTTATTTGTGTATGTGCTTGAGATCTCACTGGCACGTGTGTCATGCTGCTGACCACAAAGCTATTGCAACAGATCGGTGCTCCTTCCATTACTGGTCATAGGGATATGAGGCTAGAACTGTATCCAGCAGACTCCACCCCACAGCTTGTTGCATGAAAGGGTTACTTTGCATTGTAACCCCCTTCCCAGTGAAACTTCAACATCAGGGTGTTTTTTATTTTTTTATTTAAATTACTGTTTTTTCCATAACTAATATCGCACCTTTTTTGGGTATCCTGGGTAGGTAATGTGATTAATAATGAATAATAAAATAAAAAACATTGAAGTTTTGGCACATAAGTGGTTAAACTGAGCTGTCCTCCAATTCTGCATGTTATCAGAGGCAAATGCAACATGTGCTTGTCTCCTGTGAAACTTGTCTTTTGGCTGCAGGTGAATTCATGCAGCAGGCTCGTGTCTTTCAAAGGAAACAAAGCAAATGCATTGCCAAAGGGGCCGTGGGGGTCTTCATATATCGGCACGCTTTTCTGCAGAGCCAGCTATCACGAAGGGGTTAACTGACAATTCTCAGCTGGACTTCTTTCCTGGGGTTTTCAAAGGCTATTGAAACGTGCGCTGTTCCCCTGGAATACTAATGCCAGGTGGAGTATGTGAATCCGTGCTTCAAATGAAGGGGGGGGGGGGGTGTTTTATCACACGATCTCACCGTTTCATACTGTAGCATATCGTGACCCTTGGAGTGTTCATCTGCATGTCACCAAATCCTACTGCAATGTGTCCACTGGAACTTGAGTTGAATCAGGGCTGGGATAGTGCATTTTAGTTCAATGTATTTGTTCTTGCGCCTGGCAGATAAGGAAGCTTACACCATCTCTGAATGGGGATGTTTTATGCTCTAGGTCTAGGAAATATTGGAGATGGCAACAGGTGGAGAAACTGGATGTTGCAAGAAAGAAAATTATTTTTAGCTTATCTGTAATTATACATTATCAATGCTAATGCGATGAAACATATGTCACCATCTAATGAGACTTTAATTTCATATTGAATCAAGCACATAGTGTGGCTGGGGTAAGTTATTTTTTTTTTTTAAATTTACCTAACAGATTTGCCGATAACAAAGCCAGGAGCACGGGAGATGAGCGAGAAAGAGACATAGAGAAAGAGACACAGCGTTTGTGTAGTTCAGGCCATATCTGGGCAATGAATGAGTTTAGCATGGATAGCAAAGCTTCATTTCTACATGTTTTTCATAATGCAACATCTGCCACATTTTAAAGGAAAGCCATTTTCCAATGTGGACTACACAAAAATGCCACTTTTTAAAACCAACCGATGCAAATAGAATTGCCTTCTGTATATATGGGAACGGGAAAGGTTCCAAGAAAAATGAATTCAGATTTTTAGACTGAAATTGTTTAATGTATCTGCAATTTAGAATCCAATTACATGCTATTGCAGCACTTGTAATTTACATGCCATTCTCTGGAAATGTAACATCAGCATGGGGGTTAGTGCATATTTATTTACTGTACTGTTCTTTGCTTGTACCTTACTTATATAGTTACTTATGTTATATGTTCCTTTGGACAAGATCTAGTCTACCTGCTTTAGAATTGGATTGCCCTGTACAATGTTCAAATTTAAAACCTAAACCAAAAAAAAAAAAAAAACTATATATATATATATATCAAATAAAAAGATACTTGTGAGCACATTCACATGTCTTAGACAAGTCTGCAACCCTGCCTTTCACCATTGTCACCCAGCATACAGTGCTTCTACTGCAGAAAGCTATATGCTATACTGTGGAGGTTTCTTGTCGCCTTTTTCACCCACCATAACTTAAAATGTGTATTGTTTATTTATTTATAAAATATTTTACCAGGAAGTAATACATTGAGAGTTACCTCTCGTTTTCAAGAATGTCCTGGGCATAGAGTTAAGACAAATAATACATGGTTACAAATACAGTTACATAAGTGAACAGGGTATACATTATATACGATATATATGTATGGTCTGTGTGTGTATATATATATATATATATATATATATATATATATATATATATATATATATATATATAAAAATTGAGGGACCATTTAACACCTCAAGTCATAAATCGCATACTGCACAGGGGGAGGGATAGGTTTCAGTCACAGATAACATTCCAAGATGCACTGTTTGTAAGTTAAACCTTTCTTGCTTTATTCATTGTAACATCGCCGGAAGAAGAGATTAGTGTATCTCGAAAGCTCGCACAAATAAAAGCATTTAGTTTATTAAGCTCGGCTAACAAGGTACAGATAGATACCTCTACAATATATATATATATATATATATATATATATATATATATATATATATATATATATATAATGGAAGCTGTTAACATGTTAAAAAAGAACACAATTGTAGCTTGCAAATAGTTGCTTGAACAGCTTTTTAAAGCCGATTTAAATGTCATTTTATATTGTGCATAGTTTGTCTAATATCTTACGTTTTCCTGTAACCCCGGTTTATACAGAATTTGCACTCTGAGAGACAGCACCTTATTCATTCTCCTGGCTTACCTAGTCCAAATTGAGGTTTACTTGTTCGATACCAAAGAGTCCGGGTTTGCTTTAGAATAACCATCAAACAATATCCAGCTGTTATAAAGTTGTCATGAGCAGATTACTCAGCAAAAATGTATTTTAGATGCAATGCAGTGTAGTTCAGTGGGGTTCATGTCTTAAGGATAGCCCAGCTTTAGCACAGGTGGCGTCTTCGAATGAGCCACTGATTGAGCCACCTGTGCTGAAGCTTGGATATTCTTAAAACCTGACCTGTTGGGTGGTCTTGAGGACTGGAGGTGAGCACCCCTGCAGTAGTTGATGCATTGTAACAGTCAGCTGTATATCTACTCTGGCTGAACATTCTGCAATACGTGTACATTATTCTATACATAATGCTCGGTTCAATGACACAAAAACATTTTCTTAAACCAGCATGCCACGAATAGCAGATACTGAAAATTTGAAGGCGTGAAAGAGATGGGGACGCAAATACTGTTTCCATGAGGAAAGGAAGAATAAAATGAGATTGTGCAGTAAGCTGTATTTACATTCTGTGTTTGTTGATTATTGCCTGAAACCTGCAATTAAGCTACATTGACGTTCCCCCTCATACAATACGACTATTTTCCATTACTTTTCCAATTCATGATCATTCCAATCTCCTTATCTGTTCAAAAACTTTGGGCTTCCAATGCTGCAAAACTCAATTATTTTCTTTATTTCTGTCTTCCAATGTCTTAATTTTTTTAATTGAACTATATTTTGCTCAGCGACCTGTTTCACGCATTGTCCATAGTTTCATTTTTAAGACTTACTCCAGCCTTGTTTCAATCAATGTGTTTTGCTTGAAGGCAGAGAAAGTACCTATTGAACTGAACCATAAATGTAACAACTCTTGCATGCGCTGTTTAAACACTCTTGTTATCTATCTTGTTCATCTATTCTTGCTTATGTTACAGTGTATATATAATATATAATATATCACTACTGTACTTGAGAAATCGTAAATTAGGTCAACGGTAAATAGTATGCTAGTTAGAGCTGAAATTGTTATAGCTGACTAAATCAGGATTATATGTTTATTGTTTATGGGAATTGTCAAAATGTAATGACATGATCAAATGAAACATTTATTTATTTTTTCTCTTTTCCATCTGGGGGTTGTCAAAACATTCAATTAATGTAACACTGGCCAGAACATGAGAACAGCCATATCATCGAAGAATCCATAGGGCAGATTTGATAAGATGATTCAAAGTAATTTACAATGTGAAAGATTCAAGGTTATATCCTAACTAGGTATAAACACATTACAGTAAGATTTAGAATTTCTAGTCAGGCTATTAGATTTGGTTACTAGTTTAAATGCACATGGGGATTATCTGATATGTATTTATGTATGTATATATATATATATATATATCTATATACTCCCCTTAATATACAGCACATATCAGTAGGATTGGCCATTAGAAGAAGTTGCCTTATTTGAAGAATCAGAACCAAGATATTCCGTACATACTCAGTTATTCCACTTGTTATAGTTGTGCCTTATATTAAACAACACTTTTGTCAAATTAAAATGATTTGCTTATTTTCAATTAACTAAAGATTGTGTCACACTTGTAATTCAAGTCACTCAACATACATACATACGCCAGTAAAAGGAAACCTCAGGCATACAATATGTCACTGTAGTTCTTGATCAAGAATTGCTGTTCTCAGGACAAATGATAGGTTTAAAAAAACAAAAACAAATGGAGCAGCCTTCCAAATATAGTCAATCATGAATATTTATTATGTGAGTAATACATTAATTTTGTTATTTACTATATTTGGAGTGCTGCTGCATTATTTTGTTTACCTGCCCTTATATTCTTATTTAGGGATCCAGGAAGTTCCTTAGCAGTACTAAAACCCACTGACAAATTGCACTTTTTGATTCTTGCTTTAAGATTATTTTTTTCTTGAACGTAGCATTTTTTGACCCATCGAGCACCACTCTCGCTCACCTTGTCTGGACCAATGGAATCAGTTTTGTCCGGTATAAAACAATTTTTACTACTGGTGTGCCTGAGATCAGCTTCAGATTTTCGTCCTCCCCTGCTTCAAACTCTGTGTTGTTGTTATGAGTCCGAGTCTTTACTCACTGAGCCACTCCTACCCAAGAAACATATTGTATATTGAATGGCAATGTCATTTGATGCAGAACAGGATAATAATGAACTGATGTTCTATCTGGTACTAATTGTGTTTGATTCTTAGCTGCAATTAAAGGGGCATCTCCCACACCCCGGACAAAAGTGAACTAATTCTGGTGACCTGTATAGTCTCTCTGATAGGGATGGGGGGGGGGGAGATAAGGGGAAAGAGAGCACTTGACTGCCAAACACTTCCCCATTCAGAGGCCCCTACAAAATTCAACTGTCCGACTACGTGGTATTGTACCTTTTAAGAGCTAACCAACATGTCTGAGACTTTAAAGTTTGTTTCTAAGGCTGAGTCCCCTGTGCCGCTGACCGCGCTGTGCTTGAAGAGGTTGCTTCTGGCTATTTATATTTCTAAGTCCCTGCTCACGAAGAGCGCACGCGCGTGCTTGCACGTATGCTCTCCCAAGCTTGCTGCTTGGGCAGATGGCTCTGTTTGAGTTCGGAGCGCAGAGCAGGGTCACGTGACCCTGCTCTGATCAATGATGAGAGAGGGCGTGTTTTGTGCTTTCGGAGTGTTTTGTGCTGGAACGGAGTGGGGGGGACGGAGTGAGAGGGGGAAACAGAGTGAGTGAGAGGGGGGAACAGAGTGAGAGAGGGGGGAACAGAGTGAGGGGGGGGAAACAGAGTGAGAGAGGGGGGGAACAGAGTGAGGGGGAACAGAGTGAGAGGGGGGGAACAGAGTGAGAGGGGGGGAACAGAGTGAGAGAGGGGGGGAACAGAGTGAGAGAGGGGGAGAACAGAGTGAGAGAGGGGGGGAACAGAGTGAGAGAGGGGGGGAACAGAGTGAGAGAGGGGGGGAACAGAGTGAGAGAGGGGGGAACAGAGTGAGAGAGGGGGGAACAGAGTGAGAGAGGGGGGGAACAGAGAGAAGGGGAAGAGAAACGAGAGAAGGGGGAGAGACAAATGAGAGAGGGGGGAAGGGAGAGAGAGGGCACAGGGGAGGAAAGAGAGCAATGGGGGGGAGAGGAGGGAAGGGGGGAAGAGGGGGTAGAGAGAAAATGGAGACAGACACAGAGAGACACACACAGATACACCCACACACAGAGAGAGAGACACACACAGAGACACAGACAGCCCCGATGCTGCCAATGACACGCCCCTCCCATAATAGCCACGCTCCCCCTCTCCTGCTCTAAAAATATTGCAGGACACCCGATCGCTCATGCTTGGAGAGCTGGTGACGTCAGTGGCACAGGGGACTCAGGGAAAAGGGAGACCAAAAAGCACACCAGCACAAACGGAGCAGGAAGAACCCAGGACAAAAAAATTATTAAAAGGGCACTTTAATGTGGCAAAAGACCCGTCCAACGACGTTCGAAATGCATTGGATGGGTCTTTTGCCACATTAAAGTGCCCTTTTAATCATTTTTTTGTCCTGGGTTCTTCCTGCTCCGTTTGTGCTGGTGCGCTTTTTGGTCTCCCTTTTCCCTGTATTGCATTGAGTAGCTGCACAGCCTGCCTGCCTGCCCTACCAGGATGTGAGTACTTGTATATTTTTCAGGGGAACCTGCCAATGAGACTGATGGTGAGTGGGTTGCACCACACACCACCTGTCTTCAGGAGGATAGTACCCATTATATGACACAATAGGTACTATATCAATTGTTAGTACCCTGGTACAGTGGTCTGGCTTATTATCATTTTGAGATATACCTGTATTTGAGCGCTTCAGCTATTTTCCATAGCACAGGGGACTCAGCCTTAAGGAAATGCGTTGTGATTTGCTGATGGACGCTCCTGTGAAGCATGGTAACTTCAGAAAACTGGTTAAAATCATGCCTGTCCCCTAATAAGGAGTAATTTATATTGTTTATAAATTATTTGTTTCAACGTGATAAACAAATTTCACAGGACCCTAAAGGATGGGCTAGGAAGTCACAGAGATTCTTCCTGACGTTGTTGAAGTCGGTGAGGTGGTTAAATGACCATTCTTTGATACTAATAGATGCTCAACATGTGTATATTAATACATTTCACCTACCGCAGGAAGAGCACAGTTACAACTGATACTAAAAGGGGTTTGCATATCAATTTCTCCTTCAGCATCTTCACAATACTGATAACAGATAACCAATATTAAAAAACGGACAAATCCATATTTAATAGTTTGATTAACTAAATAATGTTTAAGGGAAATGAGTGTTTATTCCTATTGACGTTACTAATTTCTGCATGGTGCTATTCATTATACTGTAAGAATTACTCTCAGGTACAAATAGGGCAAACTGCTTGCAGAAGGGTGGTTATTACTTCAGTGATTTATTATTGTAATATCATGCCAATAGGCACAAAGTTATCACCTTTTATATTCTGTTTGCTTGGTGTGAACTAATTTTCTTTATAAAATAATTGACACCATTCAAAGGTAGGTTAACCTGTGTGGAGACTTAACGCAAAGTTGTATTCTTATGACATCTATTTGTATCCCTAATATCTGATCGTTTCAATGCAGGGAGGAGGATGCAGTATCTTCATTCACACACAACTTTGTTTACAAAGCCATTGAACACTCAAGGGGTTAAATAACTAATTTTTGACATATTGATGTTCAGGATATAATAATACTTTCCACTTATAGCGTTGAATAAATACAGATCTCTGTTAAACCAGCTGCCCATGATGCTACTTTGATTGCCCTTACTGTGCCACATACAATATTGCAAGGCTGTCTGCAATCATCTTGTAGCTGAAATCATTGAATTTCAGTAAGAAATGAATTCTATGAAATAATAAAAGAAGCTGGTTATTTAACCCTTAGGCTTCATATCTTCACAGCAGGGGGCCAATTTCCAAGCGGTGTGCACCCTCTTGGGTGCTCTTGCACGATCTCCCTGCTATGGAAAGACAGGCCATTTTTCTATTTTTATACAGGAACGTTGGATTAGGATAGTAGTATTTTTCAGATGCATTACATACTGTATATAGGCTCATTAACAAAATAAAAACAAAGTGACGTTTGATGACATGGCTTCTGTTGTAAAATGCAGCCACCCTCACCTTGTAGGTGTAGATTTGTGATTACACCTGGAATTGGGGAACAAAGATCAGCATTTTTATTTCAATCTTTTTTTTATTGTATTTTTTTGAGACATACATATCTTTACATTTCAAGGGGAGTATCACATTAACGGCGGTACATATTATACCAAATATTTTCAGACAGTATTTCAGAGAAGATAAGATAGAAAAAGGATAGAGTTATGAGGAGGGGGGGGTGAAGAGTGGGGATGGGGGGGGGGGGGAAGAGTGGGGATGGGGGGGAGGGAAGAGTGGGGATGGAGGGAAGGGTGGGGATGGGGGGGGAGGGAAGGGTGGGGATGGGGGGGGAGGGAAGAGGGGATGGGGGGGGAGGGAAGAGTGGGGATGGGGGGGATGGGAGGGGAGGGAAGAGTGGGGATGGGGGGGGGTGAAGAGTGGGGATGAGGGGGGGAAGAGTGGGGATGGGGGGAGGGAAGAGTGGGGATGGGGGGAGGGAAGAGTGGGGACGGGGGGAGGGAAGGGTGGGGATGGGGGGGGGAGGGAAGAGGGGATGGGGGGGGAGGGAAGAGTGGGGATGGGGGGGATGGGAGGGGAGGGAAGAGTGGGGATGGGGGGGGAGGGAAGAGTGGGGATGGGGGGGGAGGGAAGGGTGGGGATGGGGGGGAGGGAAGAGTGGGGATGGGGGGGAGGGAAGAGTGGGGATGGGGGGGGGAAGAGTGGGGATGGGGGGGGGAGGGAAGAGTGGGGATGGGGGGGGAGGGAAGGGTGGGGATGGGGGGAGGGAAGGGTGGGGATGGGGGGGGAGGGAAGGGTGGGGATGGGGGGGGAGGGAAGGGTGGGGATGGGGGGAGGGAAGAGTGGGGATGGAGGGAAGGGTGGGGATGGGGGGGAGGGAAGAGTGGGGATGGGGGGGAGGGAAGAGTGGGGATGGGGGGGGGGGTGGGAGGAGAACTTGGTACATTGATTGGCACTGGGACTGACTCTCCCCTTGCATACTTATCTTTGGAGCCAAAGATCAGCATTTTAAATGGCTATTAGGGCACAAACTCGCAGCTGACCAAAAAAAATACCTTTTTTTTATCAGTCTAACTGGCTTTCCCTAATCAATTCTAACAATAATAAAAGCAAAGGTTTGGCTGCTTTTATCTTTTTGGAAATTAGTTACAAGTTGAATTTCTTAGGGGCCTTTGTCATTCAAGTATTGTTTTTCCCCTTTATCCCCTGTCCTTATCAAAGAGCCAATAAAGATAAGGGGGGGGGGGGACTGTACAAGAACATGATCACACAAAAGAGAGCACCCAGAGGAAGTCACACCCCTCCCAAGTCTCACTTTAAATAATGCATTAATAATACTTATGTGTCAGATTTGGGTAAAAAAAAAAAAAAATGCATTAATCACCCAGATGAGACCCCTTAATTATGTCACTAGAATGAGTTCACTTGGATCCTCGGAAGGATTGCCCCTTTAACCCTTTGAGTACCAGAGAGCCATAGCCCCTCCGGCACTTGCCGTCACTGAGACCTTCTCTTCCGTTCCTCTAAGGCAGAGCTTATACTATCTGTGCGGGCGCGTGCGACCATGCGCACTCCTGCAGCCCCAGCGATCTGTTGGCGGCAGGGGATAGGGGAGGCGATCGGAGGCGTGGCAGGGACAAGCGCGTGCACGTCGCTATGCCGCCACCATGAGGGCAGCCTATTGCAATCTCCAGTCCTCAGCTGTCAGTCTCAGTCAACGATTGAGCCACCTGGGCTGAAGCTGGGATATCCTTAAAACCTGGCCTGTTGGTGGCTCTTGGGACTGGAGTTGGCCACGCTCTACTGGTAAGATTGCGATCTCCCCATGAAAAATTACTACGAAGATTATGATGTAGCTACTACATCACGTGGCCCCTGGAATGCCAGACCCCATGTAGCAGCTACAGTATGTCTAACACCACCCAAAGGGTTAAGGGGACACTGTATCTGGTAATGCAAAAAGCCGTGGTTGCCATTAACTGCATGGTAAGCGCATCAATTTCGTGTTGTGCTTCTAAGGCTACGGCCATGGTGAACTCTGGAGAGGGCGCAAGCGTTCACTCGGCTTCTCACACCGCCTGCAGCAGGAGAGATCTGTGTCCTGCATGCAGAGGAGACGGGGAGGCGTGTCGGGGGCGTGTCCGAGACGTCATGGAGCTGGTTCACCCTCATTGGGCGAACCGTTCATGTGATCCGGCTGCCGCCCGACCGCCACACATAAAAACAGATTTTTCTGTTTCCTCCTGCATCGCGAGCGCCGGCGCCTCTGCTCCCGTGCCTCTGCTCCCGTACGCGTTGGCGCGCACTATAGACAGCCTCATAGAGGCACATCTATGTGATCGGGCGAGCCCTCGCGATCACCATGGCTGCAGCCCCCCTGCCATTGAGCTTGCTCATGCTTGAGAGCAGTGACGTCACCAGCTCTCCAAGGATGAGCAATCAGGTGTCCTACGATATTTTTAGGGTGGGGAGGGGGCGTGGCTATTAAGGGAGGGGGCGTGTCATTGGCTGGATCTGGGCTATGTCTGTGTGTCCCTCCATTTTCTCTCTCCCCTCCCTACTCTCCCTCCGCCCCTTCCCTCCTCTCTCTCTCCCCCCTTACCTCCTCTCTCTCTCCCCCCTTACCTCCTCTCTCTCCCCCATGTCCAATCTCCTGCTCTTCAGTTGAAGCACAACGGCAGAACACACATCGCAGCTGAAACAGGTGCACGCGCTGCCAGACGCTCCGGCGCACGTGCAGCCGGGACCACTGGGGCCATAGCCTTAAACTAATGTACTGTTTTGTGTAGATATGATACACAGATCACACACTTTTTTCCCCTTCTGGTCTGATGTATGAAGAGCCTTGTAAGGATTTTAAAGTTAATTTACCGAACTCTAGCGACACCTCAAATGATTTTACACTCTGAAAAATACTCTAATTTTTTTCCAGGATCAACATGAAGACAACATCAGTTCTGCAAACCAATCTATTAACCTTAGAGTACTTACTTTGAATAGAAATTCTGGATGCAATCTGTTTGAACCGTACAGGTTTGGTGCAGCACAAAAAAAAACATAATCTGATTTTGTTTTCTCTTATAGAATCCTACTGGCGGCCTGTCAAAGTGGATGTGAGTCGTGTACATCAAGATGACTCTCTTAGGAGAAAACTCTGATTACGACTACAGCGCCCTTAGCTGCGCCTCTGAAACCTCTTTCAGCCACAACTACTTTGGAGAGTCAGAATCCTTCAAAGGCATTTTTTACAAAAGGGCCAAGTTAATCAAACCTACAGAGGATCCCTTTAAAAGTGCTCACCCAGAAG
Organism: Ascaphus truei; assembly: GCF_040206685.1. Lineage (NCBI taxonomy): Eukaryota > Metazoa > Chordata > Amphibia > Anura > Ascaphidae > Ascaphus > Ascaphus truei. The sequence goes on from NC_134497.1 coordinate 485,902, forward strand.
ACCGCAAACGCCATGTCATTATAAATGTCGGGGGCATCAGGTATTTACTACCATGGACAACACTTGACGAATTCCCTTTAACACGTCTTGGGCAGCTAAAACTGTGCAGCAATTTTGACGAGATTTTAAGCATCTGCGATGATTATGATGTGACCTGCAATGAGTTTTTCTTTGACCGCAACCCAGGCGCCTTCAGAACCATTCTGACGTTTTTGCGGGTCGGGAAGCTACGACTGCTTCGGGAAATGTGCACTCTTTCGTTCCAGGAAGAACTTCTCTACTGGGGCATTGAGGAGGACAGTCTGGAATGGTGCTGTAAGAGGAGGTACCTTCAGAAAATGGAAGAGTTCGCCGAACTGAACCTGCAGGAAGATGAGTTGATTGAGAATGAAAATGCATCAGAACACGAGGATGAGAGCAGGACTGACATGTGCATGCGCCACCTGCATAACATGGTAGAGAAACCGCAGTCTGGACTCCCTGGGAAAGTCTTTGCCTGTCTGTCAGTGTTGTTTGTGACAATTACAGCTGTGAATCTGTCCATCAGCACAATGCCAGACTTAAGACAAGAGGAAGAAAAAGTAAGATCTGTTTTGTTTTTTTACTTCAAATAAAACTCACTGTTGTGAGCACATTCACATTTCTCAGACAGGTCTGCAAACCTGCTTTTCCTCATTATCTCTTAGCATACAGTGCTTCGACAGTCGCCAGGGATTCTGGGAAATGGCATGCAAATGAGCACAATGTGTCGCTCTTTACTTCTTATCAATTTTAACATGGACTCCCTATAAGCTTATGCCTGTTGTATTTCACAGCTTTTCAGCACAGCCTGGGTTAAAGAAGTGCAGAGCCAGTAACCCTCCTCACAGACAGGTGTTTTTACCTTTTGGGTCTCTTCAGTATGAGGCTGGATATACTGGCTATGCAATGTGAAGCTGGGATTGGTTTCACCCTCACATTCTATAAGTTATGGTGGGGGGAAAAAGTGACAAAAACCCTCCACTGTACAGCCAATAATAATCCCACGTGTGAGCACATTCACATCTCGGACAGGTCTGTAACCCTGCCCTTCCCCATTATCTCTTAGCATACAGTACTTAAAACTCTTGCATATGGGATACACACTTACTGATGTTTCACTCAACAGCTAAATGCAAGAAAATAATCATTTCATTGTTTCAGTAAAGCAGTAAGGGCAGTGTGTATCAAGCACAGAGCAATAATAGCATGTAAGCCATTTGCCCTTTAGTATTTCTGTCAAATGTACCTTTTTTTCACAATCCATGCATTTCACGCATTTTCCTTTGGCAGAATCACCAACTCGAGCTCATAGCCACCAATTTAATTAACGACAAGTAAACATGCACTTCTCAGCTACATTGTGCCACTCTACAGCCAATGTGCTACGATAGTCATAGACAATGTGTTTTCCAGGTTATATAATGTAGCACACGCAATACTACAATCGTAGTTCTGGGGGACACTCAGTTCCCATTCTATAAATAAAATAGAGGATAAAAAAAAGAGTAAAGGGGACCACTGCTTTAAACAGTTAAAACTGTGTGTGTGTGTGTGTGTGTGTGTGTATATATATATGATTAGTGTATCTCGAAAGCTCGCACAAATAAAAGCATTTCGTTAGCCACAGAACGGTATCATCTATTTATTTTTTGATTATATATATATACTCTTTTTTTTATATATATATATATATATATATATATCTCTAGGAAACAAGAGTAGTAGGACTTTAATTGGTGGACTTTTCTACAATAGTTAGGCTATTATTAATATTTTACAGTACAACGTACCATTCTATAATGCAGCCAGAAATATAATAAACAAACACTTTCCATGGGAACTCTGTTCTTACAGGGCATTGGGGATGTGTATCTGAAAAAAGAAAAACCTTTAGTGTCAACTCATCCGTCCCTAATAAATGTTAAGCCCAAAAACCCACGCAGAGGATCCCCGTGCATGAAATGTTCATTGCATATGTATAAATGTATTTATATAGCGCCAACCCTGTACGCAGCGCTTATCATTACAATAGGAGGTAAATGTACATTGCAAACAATAGGAATAAATGCAACAGGTAAATGACAACAACGGAGACCCTACCCAAAAGAGTTTATAATTTATTTTATTTTTTAATGTGGTATGTGTCCTCACTGACCCCCAACCCACAGAAGTCTCTTAAAAATGGGTATTGGTGTTTTGAGTGGGTATAAGAGATGAAGGTCAGTCTGTCGGGTCATCACTTATAATGATTGGAAATGTCTCCTAGTTGCCATTGAGAATTAAGATTTAGACTGCTGGATACCCTTGGTCAGGGATGCGCCATCTGGGGGGCGGGGGGGCGGTGGTTGCAGAGGCCCTGCGCTCTTCCCCAAGGCATTTAAATTAAATGCCGGGGGATCGTGTGAGGCTTCTGCAACTCTCAGCTTACTGTGATTTAGACGGCTGTGTGACGCATCGCCGTGGCAACAAATTACGCCACGGGGTCATGTGAAATGACATGACACGCGTCAAATGCCATCGAAGGTCACGTGCCGTCACATGACCCCGCAGTGTCATTTGACGAAACTCCAAGGTTGGGGGGTGGGCGGGTATGAGCACCAGGACAAGCAAGACAGGGGGGCACAGTAGCAAACGTTTGTGCCCCCGCCCTTAGTCATAGTCATGTTTGGGTTATTTTTGCAGCATATTCCATCTTGGTGTGTTGTCTCAAACAAGGGATTTAAACCTTTCCCCTGAGGAAAAAATTGTTAATAATATTTGATACAGTGGCACCCATTTTATTCACTGTCACTTATTTATTCTCAGTAATACGTTACAGGGGTACCCTTTCTGCCCCGATTGGCACCCAAAATGTGATTGCAGCCTTTGGCTCTGTGTATTTTGACATATTGCATAATACAATTAAATCTCTATTCAGGTTTGATTCCGGTCTGCTAATGATCAAACGGCTGCAGTGCTGCATGTACAAAGAGAATTGATCACTTGCATTAAAGGAATGGAGAGAAATTGCTGTTTGACCGGAGGGAGGAGACATTTTTCACTTCTAAAAACTTGACATTCACTTTTTTGTTTTTTTTTTGTTTCATAGACAGTAAATAATTTAAAATGTTAAAAGCAGTGCAGGTCAACATAATAGTTTTATAAGAATATGGCATCGTGGACAAACTTCAGTCTGGACTCCCTGGGAAAGTTTTGTGTTTGTGACCATCACTGGGTGTGGATTTTTACTCTTATTCCCCTGAAAATGATGCTTCATGTTGGAACAGCCTTAAATGCATCAAAATCATTATTTTCTACGAAGAAAATGCCAGATATTATTTTCTTTCTCACAAAAATAAAAAAATTAGAAGCGGATCTCTACTAGTAGACTTCTAGTAGCCTTAACGGTCCAGGCTGTTTTTGTTGTTTTGACACCTTTTCAGGGGACCAACAGTCGAGTTCTTCACTTTACCGTTTGTTTCGATATTGCCCTTTATTCATTCTAGATTGCAAAGATTTGCCCTTTCCTCTGTCACTCTACTGCTAAAACTACAGCTAATGCTAGAATCACTTTACTGTCTCCCGTCTCTCCTGCTGAAATCCCTCTCCTGGGTTCCTATTAAACTCTGAATTACTACAACACAAAATCCACTGAGTTTTTGGTCGCCATGTCGCTGCGCAGAGCCGTCATGGTCGCGCCCACTATGGGCACCCGCGATGGACTTCATGCCTTTGTTTTCATGCTGCGCACCGTCGCTTTTGCCGCTACTATAAGCACGGCCTTACATCTCAGTCCTAATCTCTTGCTATAAACCTGCCCGACTCTTGCGTGCTGATCAAGGATGTCTTTTGTCTACCTCTTTTGTATCTAAAACCCTCTCCCGCCTAAAACCTCTCTCACTCGCCGCCCCACACCTCTGGAATGCCTTCCCCTCAATATGACTCGCACCCTCCACCTTTTAGGACCTTTCTTAAAACACACCTCTTTAATGAAGTATATGGGTTGCTCCGTGGCTGAAACTATGTAACCCCTCTTAACTTTACCTCAGTCTATAGAACCTGTCACTGAGGTGGCGGCCTGAGTCCTGTAACTTGGGGTGTAACTCTTATAGTGGGGGGTACACAGAGTGGGAAGCAGGAGTAATTAGACACAACAAAACTGTAAGGAATTATAACAAACTGTATATTACTTTATCTTTCAGTTTGAACGGGGATACATACACCGGGCTACCACATAACCACACAGTATTTCTGCAATCCTACTAAAACAAATCGCTAACGCTGCGCCTCTGACTTTATGTATCTTACAGTCACTGCATATTAGCTCACATGCCCTGTGATCAGGGTAATTGTACTACAAAAAACAGGCCTTTCTGGCGCTTGGACAACACAGTAAATAAAGTTCCTTTCAGGAGAGTCTTAATTACTTTGAATGAGCTGCAGATCTTGATACAACAAGTAACTAGGACAAAAGCCGTAGGCTGGTTCTATAGCGCGGCCGCGTGCTACGCCGTGCGCGGGCACGGCAGTTATAGATGGCTGAGGTCAGCCAGACCTTCTATACAAGGGCCGCGCGCGCGGCAGGGAGCGGGGAGCCGACAGACAGCGGCGAAGACGGTGGGAGGGGTGATTTAGCGCCGCTCCCGGCGCTCAAATGTGTGTGTGTATGTGTGTGCGTGTGTGTGTGTGTGTGTGCGTGCGTGTGTGTGTGTGTGGATGTGTGCACAAATAAAACATTTTTGTTATTCAACTTTTTTTTGTTTAAAAAAAATCTTATTTACACCATTATTTCACTCACACAATGTATGCACACACATATACTCACACACACACACACACACACACATATACTCACACACACACACACACATACACACAGTACCTGTCGCACCTGGCAGCACTGAGATTCTATACAAACAAAAAGCATGCGGCACGTGCACGCGCGTTCGCACGTTCCGTAACCAGTATAGAACGGCACTTAGTTAGTGGTATTTCACTAGCGCTCCTGGTTCCAGATCTATCAGTGTGGTTTGAGTCCATCCGGTAGGACGCACGGCTCCGAATCCTCCGACTCGCTGCCTGCTCGTCCTCTCCTGATGACATCACCACAATGCTCCTCCAGGTACGGTGTCCGCGCTGTGCCACAATCCTACGCGTTTCGAGACTCAGTATTGCGGGTCTCTTCCTCGGGCTATCTAATAATAACCCCTTATTACAGTTTTGTTGTGCCTAATTACTCCTGCTTCCCACTCTGTGTACCACCCACTAAAATAGTTAACCCCCAAGTTACAGGACTCAGCCCCCACCTCAGTGACAGGTTCTATAGTCTGAGGTAAAGTAAAGAGGCGTTACAACTATACATTTCCTATGTCACGTGTACTATTGCTATAAAACGCTATGTATATGAATGCCGCTATTTAAAAAAAGACCTACATACATTGTAAGCTCTCACGGACAGGTCCCTCATTTCCTTCTGTATCTGTTTTCACTTGTTTGTCCTTATTTGGTATGTAATTCTGTTTTATGCAATTTTCATCACTCTGTACCACCATTGTACCGCGCAGTATATGTTGGTACTTGACAAACGATAGATGAAAATTATACGGCACTGAACTTTCCACGCCTCATAAGTTTTTCAAATATTCAAGTGGAATCTCTACATATACATACGTATCATTTAATTTATGAAGAACCTAAATGTTGGTCCCCTAAAAGATGTCGCAGCTTACACAGGAAACAGGTCTCTATGGAAGGGATTACATAATAAAAAGGAAGTAAGAGACTTTTTTTGCATTTTTTTTTAAACTTTTATTTAAAAAAAATTCTAAACACAGGATTGAAGCAGGGGTTACTTCCAGCTCCGGGGACCCCCGGCTTCTGGAGATATTTACCTCCGTAGCGGATGCGGGTAGCTGCTCTGCTTGGCTAGAAGGGTTCACATAATGGCCGCTTTGCAAAGCTCCCTCACTCTGCGGGCCAATAGGAAGCTGTGGCATCATCCGGTGCAGCTTCCTATTGGGCCAAGTGAAGCTTTAAAAAAGTAGTGAGATACCGGCAGCCCAAATGGGGGTAAGTATCTCCGGAAGCAGGGCTTCCCTGGAGCTGAGATTAATGGGGTTCAGCTCCAGAGACCCCCTGCTTCAATGTTATGTTAGAAAATAACAGAAAATCGCCTCCTTGGATTGCTCTGTCAAAATGGTTTAATGAAAGGTGACAAAACAAACCTATGTTGCATCTTTTTTAGGATTGATTTTGCTTTTTGGACCCATTATGTGCCTGCGTTACCATTAACAACTAGAAAAATAATTAGCTAAATACTAATATTGTTAACACTGCTTCAGCATTAACTTTTTAGTTTTTGTTTTTTTCTTCCAGGGCGAATGCTCTAAAATGTGCTATAATATTTTTATAGTTGAATCGGTCTGCGTGGGCTGGTTCTCTCTCGAATTCCTGCTGCGCTTCATTCAAGCACCCAGCAAGTTCGCGTTTCTGAGGAGGCCACTAAACCTCATCGACATCGTGGCCATTTTGCCCTATTATATCACGCTGGTTGTGGACCACACCTCCGTGGGACAGAAGACGAACTCGGGCAACAGCTACCTGGACAAAGTAGGCCTCGTGCTACGCATACTCCGTGCCTTAAGAATTCTATATGTCATGCGCCTTGCCAGACACTCGTTGGGCCTGCAGACGTTGGGCCTCACCGCCAGACGGTGTACTCGGGAGTTCGGACTGCTGCTCCTGTTCCTTTGCGTGGCTATCGCCCTTTTCGCTCCCCTGCTGTACCTAATTGAGAATGAGATGGGCGACTCGCAGGAATTCACGAGTATCCCCGCATGCTATTGGTGGGCAGTAATCACCATGACGACAGTGGGCTATGGCGACATGGTGCCCAGGAGTATACCTGGCCAGGTGGTGGCCCTCAGCAGCATTCTGAGCGGGATCTTGCTCATGGCTTTCCCAGTCACTTCTATCTTCCATACGTTCTCGCGCTCGTATGCCGAGCTAAAGCTGGAGCAAGAGAGGCTGATTTGCAGAAGAGCGCAGCTGCTGATGAAGACGAGGTCCCAGATGGGCAATATCTCACACGGAAGTGAGATATTATTTGAAAGCATATCTTCAGAGGCAAAGGACAATGAATGACTAAAAGGAAACGGTCCTCAAAGACTTATGATGCACAACTGCTTCTGTATAAAACCACTCTGATTGCTATTTGCTACACGAACACTAAAAAGCAAAGGTTTACAGTATGTTGCTTTGTGGGACCATTAACATGCAGCCCTGTATAGTTATACTAAGTGTGACCCTACACCCCTGTAGCTCCTTTATAGAAAATGAGACTTAGAGTAGACCCAGCAACAGGTCTTCCAGGTTAATGTTGCTTTTATAATACGTCCCTGCTTCCATTTCTTAATCTCCCCCACTGTGAATGTGGCCTATTACAGTTTGGAAGTGGCTAGTTGGATGACCAGCTGTAAATATTGTCTGGAGCCTTTTTATATCACTGTTCCCTTAGTCTAAATAAGATGGCTCAATAGACGGTTGGAAGTGTTTGGTCATACTCTGCTTTCATTTATGCTATAGCACAGGGGTGCGCAAAGTTTTTGACCTGCGCCCCCCCTGCCTCGCAGCCCCAGCGTTCGCGCCCCCCTCTCCTACGACCCGGCGTCAAATGACACCGCGGGACATGTGATGTCACGTGACCCTGCAGCGTCATTTGATGCCACATTGTCATGGCGACGCGTTGCTGAAGACCCGGCTGGCAGCAGGTCAGGGATGTTATAGTCTCACGCCTCCCCCGGCATTTAATTTAAAAACCAGTGACTATGGGTGTGGGACAGTAGCCATGATTCTAGGCTACTGTATTGAATGCTTTATTTAAGGGGTGGGTTTTACGGTTCGTCTTAAGGGTGGGGATAGAGGGTGGGGATAGAGGGTGCTTGGCGCATACTTCAAGAAAGGAACAGAGTAGGGACGTTAACAAATTGACACGGCTGTAAGAATAATTTTTTTTTGTTATAAGCGATTTGTAGATATGTATATACAGATGTGGCAACATTTTAATTGTGTTCTATAAAGTGGTAAATATGTATTTCACTCCATAAATATTGTTCGGATTGTACACAAACGCTCACATGGAGGATTAAAAAGGAAAGTGACACATTGGGAAACAGATTGGTTGATATGGATGTCAGAATTTACAAGACTGTTTCAACAATAAAATAGAGATCTGCATTGTACTAATTTATAAAAAGCCATTGTATATATCTAGATTAAACTTCAAGATTAAGATAACCTTGAATGTCCTTACTATTGTCTAATTGTAACCCAATTCCTTGTCACCCAAAGTGGGGTTTTTGTTGGTTTAATCCAAACAGGCTATTTATTTTTATTTTTTATATAGGAATGAAGTAGGGCAGTGTTTCCCAACTCCAGTCCTCGGGGAACCCCAACAGGTCAGGTCTTAAGGATATCCCTGCTCCTGCACAGGTGGCTCAGTCACAATGACTGAGCCGCTGATTGACCCACCTGTGCTGGAGCAGGGATATCCTTAAAACCTGACCTGTTGGGCTTCCCTGAGGACTGGAATTGGGAAACACTGAAGTAGGGGGTCTACGGAGCTTAACCTTGTTAATTTCACCTGCTGGGACCCCCTGCTTCAATCCTTAGTAATAATAATAATTTGCCCACTTGGATTGCTCCTTTTAAGAAGAAGATGGAATAAGCATTGTTACTATTAGGGTTAATTTTACCTTACGGGCAAGGAGGCTCCCGTGGTGCACCGCTCTGCAGCCCCCTCCTCTGGTCGGGCGGAATTTGGACACGACCGGAAGAGGGTGGTCATTGCAGTGAATGCAGGGCGGCTGGTGCTGCCGGAGAGCCACTGTTGGGCCACATCTGCTCTTATCCCAGCTCTCCCATCCAGCTCTCCCCCCAGCTCTCCCCCCAGCTCTCCCCCCAGCTCTCCCCTCAGCTCGGCAGCGAATCCTTGAGGAATGTCTGCAGAACCCCAGTTGAAAATCACTAGTATATACACCTGTGTACAAATTTAAAGGACATTTTGGTGGATATCATTTTATGTTACGAATTATTCATGCACATTATCTCTCCACAGTTCATTAGAAAAGTAACTTTTGCATGTGTGTGGGTATGTGTTAACACCGTTTTTTGTACAGAAGATTAATGCCATCTTGTGGATACATTTGAGTACTGACTGGATTTTTAAAATATACACCTACAGGTCCGAAAATAATTTAAGAAAAATGCAAGGAAACAAAATACTCTAAAAATAATAATGTAGTACTTATTATACTGTAAATCCTATGATGTGCATTTATTTATCAAGCAAACTCTTTATTTAGTCCGATGCAAAAAATAAAATGCTACACAAACTAGATAATAGGTAAGAATCACTAAACATAAGGAAATATTACATTGGTAAACATATTTTTATTTCATTATATGACAACTATATACAAATATTTTCGGGGACAATACAAGGAGCTTTCAAAAGATCTATTCATCCCACGGGCAGTAAAAAGGACTTGGGGCCATCCCTTAAGGTTGAAGGACAGGAGATTTCACCAGCACAAAGGAAAGGGTTCTTTACAGTAAGGGCAGTTACAGTGTGGAATTTATTACCCATGGAGACGGTGATGGCAGACACAATAAATCTGTTCAATCAAAGGTTGGACATCTTTTTAGAAAGGTATACAGGTATATCAAATAAGTAAACATGGGAAAGATGTTGATCCAGGGAGTAATATTTTTGACAATTGTTGGAGTCAGGAAGGAATTTATTTTCCCCTTATGAGAAATTATTAGATATGTCACTGGGGTTTTTTATTTGCCTTCCTCTAGATCAATATACTGTAAGTGCAAATATGGGATAAGTATTTGTCGTCTAAATTTAGCATAGGTTGAACTTGATAGACGTGTTGTGTGTCTTTTTTCAACCTCATCTACTATGTAACTATATAACATCAATCTACACATTGGTCCTTTTAACAGCTCCAGAGCGCTACAAGAAGTCCAAAGAAGAGTGCGCTGCTCTGTAGTGGACAAACAACATACAACACACGAGACAAAAAATGTAAAAAAGGAGAGGTGTCTTTTGTGTTGTATGTTGTTTGTGCTGTTTGTCCACCGCGAAGCAGTACAATTTTCTTTGTACTTCTTATGGATTTTTTACTCAAGTAGGAGAGCATTTGTTGAGTGCTACACCTGTGGTATTTCTTGGAGATCTGGGCTTTATATTATATACACTGTCACTAATTTGATTGTCACACCTACCATATGATTTTTTTATAGCTGTTTTAGATTAGCACCACGGACACTTATATTCTTTGTCCCAGAGCTCTACAAGAATTCTCCGTTCTTCTGCGGAGAGCTCTCAGCTGCTTCCTTTTTTTTTTTACACTGGAAAAACAAAACGGTAACATGTTCCAATCCGAAATTAAGATCTTTACTGATTTTCTATAGGCAATTTATTTTAAAAAATACTCAAATTTCTACTTGAAAAAAAAATATATCCTACATCTTATGATGTGTTTGGTGACTCGTTACCTCTGATAAACTATGGGAATTGGAAGTCGCTGTTTGGAATATTTTGCCGTTTTTAATAACCATATTGGTATGTAGAATTTAGGAATATTACAAAAAAAAAATTATAAAGGTGTGGAGCTTTTCTGGGTACAGACACCGCAATATTATCACTCAACTCAAAGAATGTGGATCACAAGAGTGGAACGTCAGTATAATGTTCATACAAACTTTTGTAAAACAATGTATTGCAGACCCCTCTGTTTTTTTGGTATGTATATATAGATATAATCAAAAACAAATACTCAATACCGTTCTGTGGCTAACTAAATGCTTTTATTTGTGTAAGCTTTCGAGATACACTGATCTCTTCTTCCGGCAAAGTTACAATGGATAAAGCAAGAAAAGTTTTACTTTAAAACAGCCAGGAATGTTATCTGCGGATGAAACCTATCCCTCCCCCCTGTGCAGTATGCGATTTATGACTTGAGTGTGTGTGTGTGAGAGTATTTGTGCAAATATACATTTATAAAGTGCCCACAGTGTATACAGCGCTTTACAAAAGGTGTGTATGGATTGGGAGTGTGTACCAATGGTGTTGGTGGGTGTTGAAATGTAAGAGGGTGTTGCATTACTATTAATATTTGTTGATACCACTACACAAGCGAAGTCTCTTCCCATGAGCGCTAAATCCCATGTCTATATAGTTGGGTCCGGAAATAATTGGACACTGACACAATTTTCATAATTTTGGCTCTGTATGCCATCACAATGGATTTGAAATGAAACAACCGAGATGTAATAGAAGTGCAGACTTTCAGCTTTAATTCAAGGGGTTGAACAAAAATATTGTATGAAATGTTTAGGAATTGCAACCATTTTCATACACAGTCCCCTTATTTCAGGGGCTCAAATGTAATTGGATAAATTAACACAATCATAAATAAAATGTTCATTTTTAATACTTTGTCGAGAATCCTTTGCAGGCAATGACTGCTTGAAGTCTGGAACGCATGGACATCACCAAACGCTGGGTTTCCTCCTTTGTGATGCTTTGCCAGGCCTTTACTGCAGCTGTCTTCAGTTGTTGTTTGTTTGTGGGTCTTTCTGCCTTAAGTTTTGTCTTCAGCAAGTGAAATGCATGCTCGATCGGGTTGAGATCAGGTGATTGACTCGGCCATTGCAGAATATTCCACTTCTTTGCCTTAAAAAACTCCTGGGTTGCTTTCGCAGAATGTTTTGGGTCATTATCCATCTGTAAAGTGAAGCGCTGTCCAATCAACTTCGCTGAATCTGAGCAGACAACATATCCCTATACACTTCAGAATTCATCCGGCTGCTTCTGTCTTCTGTCACATCATCAAACACTAGTTACCCAGTGCCATTGTAAGCCATGCATTCCCATGCCATCGCACTGCCTCCACCGTGTTTTACAGATTATGTGGTAGGCTTCGGATCATGAGCCGTTCCAAGCCTTCTCCATACTTTTTTCTTCCCATCATTCTGGTACAGGTTGATCTTAGATTCATCTGTCCAAAGAATGCTGTTCCAGAACTGGGCTGGCTTTTTTAGATATTGTTTGGCAAAGTCTTATCTGGCCTGTCTATTCTTGAGGCTTTTGAATGGTTTTCATCTTGTGATGAACCCTCTGTGTTGCGCTCGTGACTTTATGGTAGACTTGGATAATGATATGCCTACCTCCTGGAGAGTGTTCTTCACTTGACTGGATGTTGTGAAGGAGTTTTTCTTTACCATGGAAAGGACCCTACGACCATCCACCACTGTTGTCTTCCGTGGATGTCCAGGCCTTTTTGTGTTGCATAGCTCACCAGTGCATTCTTTTTTTCTCAGAATGTACCAAATGTTGTTTTGGCCGCTCCTAATGTTCTTGCTATCTCACTGATGGATTTTCTTTCTTTTTTTTTTGCAGCCTAAGGATGCCCTGTTTCACTTGCATTTAGAGCTCCTTTGACCGCATGTTGTGGGTTCACAGCAACAGTTTCCAAATGCGAATGCCACACCTGGAATCAACTCCAGACCTTTTACCTGCTTAATTGATGATGAAATAACGAAGGAATAGCCCACACCTGTCCATGAAACAGCTTTTGAGTCAATTGTCCAATTACTTTTGGTCCCTTGAAAAAGAGGGGGCTACATATTAGAGATGTAATTCCTAAACCCTTCCTCCAATTTGGATGTGAATACCCTCAAATTAAAGCTGATAGACTGCACTTTAAGCCCATATTCATTATTTAACTGTATCTTGAATTTATTTTGGTACACAGCCGAAATAACAAAACTTGTATCAGTGTCCAATGATTTCCGGACCTAACTGTATACTGCGCTATATGAATGCACACACACCTGTCTCTTACACATACAAATGTACAATGTAATTTTGTCCCTATATACCGAAAGGGACTACATAGTATCCACACACATTTATAGTAATGCAACACCCTCTTACATTTCTACACCATTTATTAATAGCACGTCTGACATCAGATGCATTTTAAAGAACCCCAACCCTCTCTAATAGCGTGTCCAGGGCCAGCCCGTCCATTAGGCGAACCTAGGCAGCCCCCTAGGGCACAAATGTCCTAGGGGCGCATTAATAATAATCTTACCGATGGAAGGGAAGTAAACATAATTATGCCCCTTAAGAAAGCATTAGTAAGATCACAACGTAAGGATTCTGCTTGATCCATGCCGGGTTTTCACTACAGTCCAGGTTTTCTGTCTCTCCTGCCCTTTTTGCTCTCTGTGGACATTTTGGGTACTAGCATCCTGCTTTAAAAGGCTGCAGTTACCATAGGGAGTTTCCGAGCAAAGTTCTGTGTGTTTGCAGCTCCTGTCGGTCTTTGCAGTTACTCCTTACCCTCTTGCCTGTTTAGAATTCCTGTTGCTGACCCCGGACTGTGACCCCGACCTCGCTGCCTTCCGCCTGCCCTGACCTCGCTTGCCTCCTCGACTTTGCACCTCTGCCACCAGCCGTGACCTCTTCCTGTCCCCTGGACTTTGCAACTCTGCTGCCAGCCCTGACCTCTGCTTTCATACCGAATATGGACACTCTTACAGGACTCTGTCCCTGGGTTGTGGTCAGTTTATTTGCATCCCTACCTCAGCCCTGCGGGTCCGCCTCCTGATTTGAGACGAGCACCGTCACACACGCCTTGAATATGAGAGTACAATTTTGAGCACCATTCCTTAGAAAATACATTATGGAACTAGAGAGAGTGCAGAGAAATGCCACCAAATTAATAAAGGGGATGGGTAATCTAATTTATGAGGAGAGGCTAGCTAAATTAGATTTATTTACATTAGAAAAGAGGCATCTAAGAGGGGATATGATAACTATATACAAATATATTCGGGGATAGTAGAAGAAGCTTTCCAAAGAAATTTTCATCCCAAAGTTAGTACAAAGGACTCGGGGTCATCACATAAGGTTGGAGGAAAGGAGATTTCACCAGCAACAAAGGAAAGGGATCTGTACAGTAAGGGCAGTTACAATGTGGGATTCATTACACATGGAGACTGTGATGGCAGATACAATAGATCTGTTCAAAAAAAGGTTGGACATCTTTTTAGAAAGGAAAGGTATACAGGGATATACCAAATAAGTATACATGGGAAGGATGTTGATCCAGGGAGTAATCCGATTGCCAATTCTTGGAGCCAGGAAGGAATTTATTTTTCCCCTCATGAGATATCACTGGATCAATATACTGTAAGTAAGGATATAGAATAAAGTATATGTCGTCTAAATTTAGCATAGGTTAAACTTGATGGATGTCTGTCTTTTTTCAACCTTGTCTACTATGTAACTATGAACCCCCTGCAGCCCCGACAGCCATGCCAAGCGGGTGATATGTTAATCTGCCGCCCTTCGGCACTTGCCGCCTGTGCATTTGATGTTGCACCATCACGGTTGCCATGGCAACAAGATGCCTTGTGACATCCGCAGCGTCATTTGACGCTTGATTTTGAAGGCGAAGCAGGGTGGCAGAACAGAGGCGGCCGGCACAGGTAACATAGAGTGCAACTGGGGCAAAAATGTAAAGTTTCGCTTTGGGCACATAAAACCCTTGCGCCGGCCCTGAGCGCATCTGAGATAGGGTTGGCGTTTCTTACAATGCATCCTCTAATAGTTTGTCTGAGATCAGATGCATTGTAAATTCTTCTGAAATTGGTACAATTTTGAAAATTGCACGGCACCCTAGTTGAAAAACACTGGGCTACTGTATCTTTCGTTACTGCTGTTCCAGCTCTATTCCATTCCCTTCTATAAATAATGCTTTCTTTAATTACTGTGCTTCCAACACACTTATAACCTGCATTACATGGCCACTTGTACTTCAGTAAAACTAGTTTATAGCAGTCTATTTATTACTGAGGTTTAATAAATAATCTAAATATTGTGCCTAGGACTTTGAGCTGGGGCACATGGATTTCGTTTTATATCTATTTAGACAATTCGGAAGTCTTCATATTTTGGTTCCTTAGGCTAAGTCCCCAGTGGCCAAGGCTGGGTGCACGATGGCGTGTGCACCGCACACAAGGCGCAGGCCCCAGTGGCACGACAAGATTCTTGTCTTTTGGCGCGGTGGCGGAGCAGTGGCCACGTCATGGCGGTAGTTCAGCCAATGAGGGCGAACCAGCCGTGTGACATCGTGGCCACGCCCCTGCCATGCCCCTCGTGTCGGATCTCCTGCTCTCCAGTTGAAGCACAACGGCAGAACACATCGCAGCTGAAACAGGTGCACGCGCTGCCAGACGCTCCGGCGCACGTGCAGCCGTGACCACTGGGGCCGTAGCCTAAAACTAATGTACTGTTTTGTGTAGATATGATACACAGATCACTGTTTTGTGTAGATATGATACACAGATCATACACTTTTTTCCCTTCTGGTCTGATGTATGAAGAGCCTTGTAAGGATTTTAAAGTTAATTTACCGAACTCTAGCGACACCTCAAATGATTTTACACTCTGAAAAATACTCTAATTTTTTTCCAGGATCAACTTGAAGACAACATCAGTTCTGCAAACCAATCTATTAACCTTAGAGTACTTACTTTGAATAGAAATTCTGGATGCAATCTGTTTGAACCGTACAGGTTTGGTGCAGCACAAAAAAAAACATAATCTGATTTTGTTTTCTCTTATAGAATCCTACTGGCGGCCTGTCAAAGTGGATGTGAGTCGTGTACATCAAGATGACTCTCTTAGGAGAAAACTCTGATTACGACTACAGCGCCCTTAGCTGCGCCTCTGAAACCTCTTTCAGCCACAACTACTTTGGAAAGTCAGAATCCTTCAAAGGCATTTTTTACAAAAGGGCCAAGTTAATCAAACCTACAGAGGATCCCTTTAAAAGTGCTCACCCAGAAGACCGCAAACGCCATGTCATTATAAATGTCGGGGGCATCAGGTATTTACTACCATGGACAACACTTGACGAATTCCCTTTAACACGTCTTGGGCAGCTAAAACTGTGCAGCAATTTTGACGAAATTTTAAGCATCTGCGATGATTACGATGTGACCTACAACGAGTTTTTCTTTGACCGCAAACTGGCATACAGTTCTTCCACGGTCGCCAGGGATTCTGGGAAATGGCATGCAAATGAGCACAATGTGTCACTCTTTACTTCTTAACCATGTTAACATGGACTCCCTATAAGCTTATACTTGCTGTATTACACAACTTTTCAGCACAGCCTGGGTTAAAGAAGTGCAGAGCCAGTAAATCCTACTCACAGACAGGTGTTTTGACCTTTTGGGTCTCTTCAGTGTGAGGCTGGATATACTGGCTATGCAATGTGAAGCTGGGATAGGTTTCAACCTCACACTCTATAAGTTATGGTGGGGGAAAAAGTGACAAAAACCCTCCACTGTACAGCCAATAATAATCCCACGTGTGAGCACATTCACATCTCGGACAGGTCTGTAACCCTGCCCTTCCCCATTATCTCTTAGCATACAGTACTTAAAACTCTTGCATATGGGATACACACTTACTGATGTTTCACTCAACAGCTAAATGCAAGAAAATAATCATTTCATTGTTTCAGTAAAGCAGTAAGGGCAGTAAGGGCAGTGTGTATCAAGCACAGAGCAATAATAGCATGTAAGCCATTTGCCCTTCAGTATTTCTGTCAAACGTACCTTTTTTTCACAATCCATGCATTTCACGCATTTTCTTTGGCAGAAAATTTGGCAGATGTGGTCTACTTAGACCACACAAGAGGTTGGTGTACAAAATAAAGAAAATTGGACTCAGTAATAATATATGCACCTGGATTGAAAACTGGTTAAAGGACAGACAACAGAGGGTTGTCATAAATGGAACTTTTTCAGGTTGGGCTAAAGTCGTGAGTGGAGTACCTCAGGGATCGGTACTGGGACCCCTGCTTTTTAACTTGTTTATTAATGACCTTGAGGTTGGGATCGAGAGCAAGTCTCCATCTTTGCTGATGATACTAAATTGTGTACGGTAATAGAATCAGAGCAGGATGTAATTTCTCTTCAGAAGGACTTGGAGAGACTGGAAACGTGGGCAGGTAAATGGCAGATGAGGTTTAGTACAGATAAATGTAAGGTTATGCTTTTGGGATGCAAGAATAAAAAGGCAACTTACAAATTAAATGGAGATATATTGGGGGAATCCTTGATGGAGAAGGATTTAGGAGTGCTTGTAGACTGTAGGCTTAGCAATAGTGCCCAATGTCATGCAGTAGCTGCAAAAGCAAACAAGATCTTATCTTGCATCAAACGGGCAATGGATGGAAGGGAAGTAAACATAATTATGCCCCTTTACAAAGCACTAGTAAGACCACACCTGGAGTACAATTTTGGGCACCAATCCTAAGAAAATACATTATGGAACTAGAGAGAGTGCAGAGAAGAGCCACCAAATTAATAAAGGGGATGGACAATCTAACTTATGAGGAGAGGCTAGCTAAATTAGATTTATTTACATTAGAAAAGAGGCGACTAAGAGGGGATATGATAACTATATACAAATATATTCAGGGACAATACAAGGAGCTTTCAAAAGAACTATTCATCCCACGGGCAGTACAAAGGACTCGAGGCCATCCCTTAAGGTTGGAGGAAAGGAAATTTCACCAGCAACAAAGGAAAGGGTTCATTACAGTAAGGGCAGTTAAAATGTGGAATTCATAACCCATAGAGACTGTGATGGCAGATACAATAGATTTGTTCAAAAAAAGGTTGGACATCTTTTTAGATGGGAAAGGTATACAGGGATATACCAAATAAGTATACATGGGAAGGATGTTGGTCCAGGGATTAATCCGATTGCCAATTCTTGGGGTCAGGAAGGAATTAATTTTTTCCCTTAATGGGTTTTTTGGTTTGCCTTCCTCTGGATCAATAAGTAAGTATAGATATAGAATAAAGTATCTGTTGTCTAAATTTAGCATAGGTTGAACTTGATGGACCTACGTCTTTTTTAAACCTCATCTACTATGTAACTATGTAACTATGTAAGAAGCACCAACTCTAGCTCATAGCCACCAATTGAATTAACGACAAGTAAACATGCACTTCTCAGCTACATTGTGCCACTCTGTACAGCCAATGTGCTACGATAGTCATAGACAATGTGTTTTCCAGGTTATATAATGTAGCACACGCAATACTACAATCGTAGTTCTGGGGGACACTCAGTTCCCATTCTGTAAATAATATAGAGGATAAAAAAATGAGTAAAGGGGACCACTGCTTTAAACAGTTAAAACTGTGTGTGTGTGTGTGTGTGTGTGTGTGTGTGTGTGTGTGTGTGTGTGTGTGTGTGTGTGTGTGTGTGTGTGTGTGTGTGTGTGTGTGTGTACATACACAGTGGTGTGAAAAAGAAAGTACACACTCTGAATTCTATGGTTTTACATATCAGAACATAACAATCTTGCTCATGGCTTTCCCAGTCACTTCTATCTTCCATACGTTCTCGCGCTCGTACGCCGAGCTAAAGCAGGAGCAAGAGAGGCTGATTTGCAGAAGAGCGCAGGTGCTGATGAAGACGAGGTCCCAGATGGGCAATATCTCACAAGGAAGTGAGATATTATTTGAAAGCATATCTTCAGAGGCAAAGGACAATGAATGACTAAAAGGAAACGGTCCTCAAAGACTTATGATGCACAACTGCTTCTGTACAGGCATACCCTGCATTAACGTACGCATATATACATACATACCCCGCATTAACGTACGCAAAGGGACCGGAGCATGTATGTAAAGCGAAAATGTACTTAAAGTGAAACACTCCCTTTTTTCCACTTATCGATGCATGTACTGTACTGCAATCGTCATATACATGCATAAATGATGCAAATAACGCATTTGTAACAGGCTCTATAGTCTCCCCGCTTGCGCACAGCTTTGGTACAGGTAGGGAGCCGGTATTACTGTTCAGGACGTGCTGACAGGCGCATGCGTGAGATGCTGTTTACCTATTGGGTGACATGTCCTTACTCACGAGTGTACTTAAAGTGAGTGTCCTTAAACCGGGGTATGCTTGTATAAAACCACTCTGATTGCTATTTGCTACACGAACGCTAAAAAAGCAAAAGTATTTTTTTAAACATTCCTCTCTCATCCCTCTCTCTTCCCCCCCTCTTCTCCCCCTCCCCTTCCCCCCCCCCCTCCTCTTCCCCCCCTCCTCTTTCCCCCCCTCCCCTCCTCTTTCCCACCCCTCCCTCCTCCCCTCCTCTTTCCCCCCCTCCCCTCCTCTTTCCCCCCCTCCCCTCCTCTTTCCCCCCCTCCTCTTTTCCCCCTCCCCTTTCCCCCCCATCTCTTTCCCCCCCTCCCCTCCTCTTTCCCCCCCCTCCCCTGCTCTTTTCCCCTCCTCTTTTCCCCCCCTCCTCTTTCCCCCCCCCTCCTCTTTCCCCCCTTCTTCTCCTCTTTCCCCCCCCTCCTCCCTCCCCCCCCCTCCCCTCCTCTTTTGCCCCCCCTCGCCTCTTTTTCCCCCCTCCTCTTCCCCCCCCTCCTCTTTTTCCCCCCCTCCTCTTTTCCCCCCCTCCTCTTTCCCCCCCCCCCCTCGCCTCTTTTCCCCCCCTCCTCTTTCCCCCCCTCTCCTCTTTTCCCCCCTCCTCTTTCCCTCCCTCCTCTTTCCCCCCCTCCTCTTCCCCTCCTCCTCTCCTCTTTTCCCCCCTCCTTTCCTCTTTCCCCCCCTCCTCTTTCCCCCCCCCTCCTCTTCTTTCCCCCCCCCTCCCCTCCTCTTTCCCCCCCCTCTGCTCCTCTTTTCCCCCCTTCTCTTTCCCCCCCCTCCTCTTCCCCCCCCCTCCTCTCCTCTTTCCCCCCCTCCTCTCCTCTTTCCCCCCTCGCCTCTTTCCCCCCCCTCGCCTCTTTTCCCCCCCCTCCTCCTCTTTCCCCCCCTCCTCCTCTTTTTCCCCCCTCCTCTTTCCCCCTCCCTCTTTCCCCCCCTCCCCTCCTCTTTCCCCCCCCCTCCTCTCCTCTTTTCCCCCCTCCTCTTTCCCCCCCTCCTCTTTTCCCCCCATCTCTTTCCCCCCCTCTCTTTCCCCCCCCCCTCTTTCCCCCTCTTTCCCCCCTCCTCCTCTTCCCCCCCCCTCTTTTCCCCCCTCCTCCTCTTTCCCCCCCCCCTCTTCTCCCTCTCATCCCCTCCCCTCTACTCTTCCCCCCTCTCTCTTCCTCTCTTACACACTCTTCACCTCCCTACACCACAGACACTGCCCCCCCACCCCCATTTTACCTTTGGGCAAGGAGGCGCCCGTGGTGCACCGCTCCGCAGCCCCCTCCTCTGGTCGGGCGGAAGTTGGACACGACCGGAAGAGGGTGGTCATTGCAGTGAATGCAGGGCGGCTGGTGCTGCCGGAGAGCCACTGCCGGGCCACCTCTGCTGTTGTCCCAGCTCTCCCCCCAGCTCTCCCCCCAGCTCTCCCCCCAGCTCCCCCCCCCAGCTCTCCCCCCAGCTCTCCCCCCAGCTCCCCCCCAGCTCTCCCCCCAGCTCGGCACCGGAATGCCTGCAGAACCCCAGATGAAAATCACTAATATATTGTATTGTATGTCTTTAATATATTGTATTATACAGTCAGCTGTCTGTGGAGGCGTTTCACGAACCGATCGCGGAGCGGAGGCGGGGGGTGAGCCAGGTGTTCACATCGATTCTCTTCCATCACAATATAGTGATACATGCGTTATTTTAACGTTTTTATTGTAAGTTTGCCTTTTTTGAACCCCTATAAAGTTACGTTTTTTATGATTGGTCTGCACTATGGATATTTTTCCTTTTTCATGCACCATCATTTTGCTATGATCGGAGATCTTCATCCTCTCTGAACCAGGAGTTCTTCTTGTCGTCCAAAAAATTGCTCCCTGTTGCCCATAAATTACTGAGATCTTGTGAGTAGGCTGTACATAAGAGCCAAGAAATCCACAGACTTTATTCACATTATTTTACTGTCTACACTTAGATTGTTTTTGTTTTATTCCACTTATTTATTTATATAGCGCCCTTAATGTACATAGCGCTTCACAGTAGTAATACATGTGGTAATCAAATAAATAACAGATAATATAAATATCAGGTCATGGGAATAAGTGCTTCAGGCATAAAAGTAACATTAAGGAAGAGGAGTCCCTGCTCCGAGGAGCTTACAGTCTAATTGGTAGGTAGGGAGAACGTACAGAGACAGTAGGAGGGAGTTCTGGTAAGTGCGCCTGCAGGGGGCCAAGCTTTATGTATCATGTGTCCAGTATTCTCCCCGGTGCTATTCATATGCTTCTTTAAGCAAGTGTGTCTTAAGGTGGGTCTTAAAGGTGGATAGAGAGGGTGCTAGTCGGGTACTGAGGGGAAGGGCATTCCAGAGGTGCGGGGCAGTCAGTGAAATAGGTTTAAGGCGGGAGAGGGCTTTAGATACAAAGGGGATAGAAAGAAGACATCCTTGAGCAGAACGCAAGAGTCGGGATGGTGCATAACGAGAAATTACGGCTGAAATGTAAGGAGGGGCAGAAGAGTGTAAAGCTTTAGAAGTGAGGAGGAGAATTGAGTTGCGGGATTTGATCGGAAGCCAGGAGAGGGATTTCAGGAGGGGAGACGCGGAGACAGATTTAGGAAAGAGCAGAGCGATTCTGGCAGCAGCGTTTAGGATAGATTGTAGGGGAGACAGGTGAGAGGCAGGAAGGCCGGACAGCAGGAGGTTACAGTAATCAAGACGGGAGAGAATGACGGCTGGAGTCACAGTTTTAGCAGTCGAGCAACAGAGGAACGGGCGTATCTTAGTGATATTGCGGAGGGAAAAGCGACAGGTTTTAGAAACGTTTTGAATGTGAGAGAGGAGTCGAGTGTGACCCTTAGGCAGCGTGCTTGGGCTACTGGGTGAATGATCGTACTTCCAACAGTAATGTGGAAGGAGGTAGTAGGGCCAGATTTGGGAGGAAGTATTAGGAGCTCTGTTTTAGCCATGTTGAGTTTAAGGCGGCGGAGGGCCATCCAGGATGATATAGCAGAGAGAAATTCAGAAACTTTGGTTTGTACAGCAGGTGTAAGGTCAGGTGTTGAAAAGTAAATTTGTGTGTCGTAACACAAATAATATATATACACCTGTATACCAATTTAAAGGAAATTTTGGTGGATATCATTTTATGTTACGAATTATTCATGCACATGATCTCTCTCTCTCCACAATTCATTAGAAAAGTAACTTTTGCATGTGTGTGGGTATGTGTTAACACTGTTTTTGTACAGAAGAATAATGCCATCTTGTGGATACATTTGAGTACTGACAGGATTTTAAAAATGAACACACACAGGTCCGAAAATAATTTAAGAAAAATGCAAGGAAACAAAATACTCTAAAAATAATAATAATGTAGTACTTATTATACTGTAAATCCTATTATGTCCATTTATTTAACAAGCAAACTTTTTATTTAGTCCAAAGCAAAAAATAAAATGCTACATAAACTAGATAATTGTAAGGAATCCGCTCCTGGCTTTGATTATAGCTTTTGCAGACTTCTGCAGTTGCAAAAGCTTCCTCTGGCAATCAATGGCACATGTGCTGCCTCTCATTGCAGCTTCTGCCCTGTGCTCCATCATTGGAGGAATACTCACACACCCTCCTCCTGTGATTGGATCTCCGCCCTTTATATCCTAGGCGTTGGCACTGAACCAGTGCCGAGCATAACTCCTACCTTGGATGTTACCGTCTCTGCCACAAACCGCCCAGGCCTCTCTCCTAGTGTTCTAACCTTCCTAGTTCCTGAGTATCCACAGGCCTGTTCCTGTCTCCTGTGCTGAAGCGTGGTTAGCCAGCACTGGTACATACTGCATTCACTCCTAGCAGTGGTTACCCTTAATTTCCTGGTACATGCTGCATTCTCTCCTAGCAGTGGTTACCCTTAATTTCCTGCGGCCTGCTGCTATCTCCATGCAGTGGCCTGCCTTGGACTTCTGTGCTGAAGCATTGGTTTCCCCAACGCTGCCCTGCAATGTACTTCGGCCAGCCTGCTGTCTCCCCCTGCTGAGACCGGCGTCATGGGCCGAGCCCGCTCCTCGCGCAGAGGCCGCTCACGCTCCTAAGCTGAAGCGGGGAACTCCTGTCTGCCTGTTGCCGATTCCTTGCTACGACTACGACCACCCGGATGTCTTCTATCCTGACCCTGCTTCGGCCATCGATTGTCCTGTCTTCTGCTACCCCGACTTTGGCTTCAATAACGACGATGCTGCCTTCTCCAATCCTGACCCTGCGATGTACGACTACGAACTGCGCACTCCGGATCAGTCTGTGCGGACTAAGGTCGGTGATTATATAACCCCACCTCAGCCCCGCGGTCTGGTCCCGGTTTGTGGCAAGCATCGGCGTAACAGTATGCTCGGCCCATCAAAACCGGACCGCGCCGTAGCGGGGGTTGGCAATTTTCCAACTGAAGTTATGTCCCGGCCTGCGTACCAGTCCCACTCTGAAGGCCAGTATCTGTGTGAAGTACTACCCCTGATTGATGAAATGTTTACGTATGAAGGGTTAACCCCTTTGCAAAGACAATTAAGTTGTGATCTCTTTATTAAGGCTTACTGCATCCAGAACTTAAAACAGTCTCTGGTTGCTTGTATTCGCTCCCCTGATTCCCCTTTAACCTGGGATAACGTGTACCCTTTGGAACTGGCCAACGCCCAAGAGGCACTCTATGCCCTGGCCTTATCACTGGACATTCATCTAGTACAACAGGGCGCCCTCCTCATGTTGGCTCAATCTCAAGATACGCTCCATGTACTTTCCTTAACACTTGACATTTGCATAAAAGAACAGGACCCCCTCCTTGCCAGCTACGCTGCTGCTTGGCAGATCCCCTATGTTGCCAGTCCTGTTGCTAAACCTGTGGGGGTACCTCCCTCTCCTAAGAATGGCCAAATCATCTCTCTGTCGCTGCCCACTAAGGAAGAAACTGCCACGTTCCCTAATCCTGAGTTAACCTCCCTAAATTCTGTCCCTGAGGTTATTCCAGTCTTAACCCCTGCTAGTCAGGCCTATGAGTCCCCCACTGTAAATCCCTGCATTCCCCAGGTCAGTGTGTCTTCCCTAGCACCAGAGAATGAATCCTGTTTGCCCTCTTTTTCTAACCCAAAATTTCTAAGCTCTGTTCCCGAGGTTTTTTCTATTTTAACCCCTGCTAGTCTGCTCTGTGAGGTCCCTACTGCTAACCCTAGTATTCCGCAGTCTAATGTTAGGTCCCTAGGGCAAGAAGCTGAACCCCCTATAACGCCACTCTCGGAGACTAGCTTCTATTTCTCTGATTCTCAGGTACAAAGTAACTTAACCCTTGAGGTTTTTCCTATGTTAACCCCTGCAGGTCAGCCCTATGAACCTCCCTTGGTAAATCCCTGTAGTCCGTCAGTCAAGGACACCTCCTTAGCTTCAGAGGATGAACCCCTTATATCCCCTGACTCGGCTAAAATGCTCGGGGCTACGCCCCCTGAACTTTCGGCAATAATACTGGCTCCAGTTAAAAGTATTCTGGAGCTGTTTGTTTCCCTAAACCGGTATTTCGCTGACCCCGTCTGTCACTCAGAGAGCTGAAATCCCTGCTTCTGAGCATAGACCCCTTTTCGTGGAATATGTTGTCGTTTCTGATGTCCCAGACACTCTTTCCCAAATACCCACTTCAGAGACCAGCACAGTTGTGGTTGCCCCCCTTGCACTGTCTGTGTTCTCCTCTTCTCAAATCCTAGGGTTTAAAGCGAACCGTACATATTATGCCCCTTTCCAAGTGACCCCTTCTGAGATCAGCGTATCTGTTGTTGCTCCCTTGTACAATTACAGTCAGGGCCCTCCTTTTTGAAGGATCAGGTTTTCAAATTTAAAACTCCCTTTATCCCTGATTTTATAAACCTGCAGTCCCTTCTCACTGTAGTTAAAAGTTCTCCAGCAGCCGCTGAGTTAAGCTCTGCCGCTGCCAAATCTTCTGTTGTAGAAGCAACCTTCCCTAGCTTACTTCTGTTTTTCCTATCTGTTATGCCTGTTCCCTATGCTTTTCCTCCTCTGTCTCTGTGTGTTGCTTTTCCTGTCCTTGATTCTAAGTCTGTCTCCTTGGAACCGGTGGCAGCTATTAGCTCCCCTTCTACGGTCCCTCAGGCTATCACTTCAGAGATCAGCTTGTTTGTCCCTGATCCCTTACTACACTCTGAGTCGTCCCTTGGCTTCTCTCTGGCTCCTGAGGTAGAGCCTGATAGTCTGCCCTCCACCTCTGCGGTAGTCTGTGAGATGCCTATCACCTTTACTAAAATTTCTGTTTTGCAAGGTATTTCTCCTATTAAGTCTGTGATACCTGCAATTCCTTTAATTGGTTCCAAGACCCCTGTCACTGAGTCTCCCATGGAGTCTGATGCCCTCACTAGGGATTCTCAGGGACCCAATTCTGAAACAAGCGCAATGTTCTCTGATTTCATTACAGTAGCTAGTTCAGTTCCTGCTGGTTCTCAATCACCCACTTCAGTGACAAGCAAGATGTCCCTTGTTTCTATTGGAAAGTCTACCCCAGTTTCTTTCACGGATCATGCCACAGCCTCCGGGATGATTAAAAATGACTTTAAGTCTTGGATGCCCACTCCTTTAATAATACTGTTGCACGCTGATTCGCCCACAGTATTCAGGGTATCCACTACTGACTGTATGTCTACCACCACGAACTCAGGGGTATCGCATTTGGAACTTTCAGTAATACCCGCTGTGTCTCTTTTTTCGAAAAACCCCGTCTTTAAGATGGACTTATATTTCCATGTGTCTTCCACAATACTTGGGGTACTTGCTATTGACTGTCCTGTCGCAAAACTAGGGTTACCTCTCAAGAAGGTTACTGGAGCTACCGATGTTAAGAACCCTATGTTTAAAACAGTAATATTTTTCATTGCTTCTCCCACAGTATCATGCGAGACCTGGGTACCTGGGACCTCCACTCCTAAGCCAAGCTCTAGTTCTCTGTCTTTTTTCTCTGTGTTGGAGGCACCCAGCTTTAACCCCAATACTGTTTTTCCTAAGGCTGATGCACCGCTTAACCGCCTGCCTGTTTTTTTGGATAAAAACTGTTTTCTCACCTTTCAAACAGACTCCTTACTCGCAGGTCTCTGTGCGGTGCCTAAAGTGCCCATTCTGAATGGCATTTGGCCTTTCTCTAAAATGAAGACACCCTTACTGGACCTCGTCGCTTTACCTGAAGCGTCCATCCCTGTTCTCTACGGGTCCACTATGGGTATAGACATGCTGTCCCCTACTGTCTCCTTGATGCTTCTTATGCCCTTCGCCAAGGCCACAATTTCAGATTTGATTCTCTCTAAAGATCACAGACCAAAGGAAGTGGACCCTTCTTCAACAGCCAGTACCACGACCGAGAATTGCGTATACACTGCTACAGACTCTCTCACATTGCTTGGGATAGCAACCCTGCTTTGTATCAAAAGTACCGCTTCAATAGTGTGCAGTGAACCCTCCCGCCCCATTCCCACGCTAACCACCACCCGGAATTCCTTGGAAGCTAAAGACTCTCGCAACTTCCTTCGTGCTGATTCCACCAAAGCCATTGCCTTCTCTTAAGGTCCCTCTGCCATTCATGTCCAACAATCAGTGTCCTGTGTCCCGTACTCTTGGACTATTACTATGCACTGGACACCTGGCTGCTGCCCTTCTGATGTCCCTACTCCAGAGTCCCCTGGTCCCATTGCCCATGTACCAAGAACCGCAGTGCCACCGCTGTCCTTTGTGGCACTCGCCAATGCACACCTGGATTTTGGACCTAATTCTCGCCTGAGACACTTCAGGAACAACTCAATGTCTCCCAGACCTATGAATGGTCCTGTCCACCCAGGCTTCTCACCCAGAGGTGGGGGTACTGTAAGGAATCCCAACAAACCATGGGCATTCAATGCCAACCCTCGCCTAAGGAGGTTTAGGAACAATTCCATGTCCCCCAGATCTGTGAATGACCCTGTTCGTCCGGAGGTCTCACCTGAAGGGGGGTGTACTGTAAGGAATCCGCTCCTGGCTTTGATTATAGCTTTTGCAGACTTCTGCAGTTGCAAAAGCTTCCTCTGGCAATCAATGGCACATGTGCTGCCTCTCATGGCAGCTTCTGCCCTGTGCTCCATCATTGGAGGAATACTCACACACCCTCCTCCTGTGATTGGATCTCCGCCCTTTATATCCTGGGCGTTGGCACTGAACCAGTGCCGAGCATAACTCCTACCTTGGATGTTACCATCTCTGCCACAAACCGCCCAGGCCTCTCTCCTAGTGTTCTAACCTTCCTAGTTCCTGAGTATCCAGAGGCCTGTTCCTGTCTCCTGTGCTGAAGCGTGGTTAGCCAGCACTGGTACCTACTGCATTCACTCCTAGCAGTGGTTACCCTTAATTTCCTGGTACGTGCTGCATTCTCTCCTAGCAGTGGTTACCCTTAATTTCCTGCGGCCTGCTGCTATCTCCATGCAGTGGCCTGCCTTGGACTTCTGTGCTGAAGCGTTGGTTTCCCCAACGCTGCCCTGCAGTGTACTTCGGCCAGTCTGCTGTCTCCCCCTGCTGAGACCGGCGTCATGGGCCGAGCCCGCTCCTCGCGCAGAGGCCACTCCCACGCTCACGCTCCTAAGCTGAAGCGGGGAGCTCCTGTCTGCCTGTTGCCGATTCCTTGCTACGACTACGACCACCCGGATGTCTTCTATCCTGACCCTGCTTCGGCCATCGATTGTCCTGTCTTCTCCTACCCCGACTTTGGCTTCAATAACGACGATGCTGCCTTCTCCAATCCTGACCCTGCGATGTACGACTACGAACTGCGCACTCCGGATCAGTCTGCGCGGACTAAGGTCGGTGATTATATAACCCCACCTCAGCCCCGCGGTCCGGTCCCGGTTTGTGGCGAGCATCGGCGTAACAATAATAGGTAAGAATCACTGAACATAAGAAAATGTTAAATTGGTAAACATATTTTTAGTTAATTATACTGTATGATATAACTGTATCCAATCGAGAGCAAGGAAGGGGGGGGGTTACAGTTCGGGGGGGGTTACAGTTCGGGGGGGGGTTACAGTTCGGGGGGGGTTACAGTTCGCGCTGTTTCTTGCAAACTGGAGGTCAGCAAAAGCTTGCAACTTGATGCAACTTTTGCAAACCAGGACGTGGCTTCCCTGGTGTCGGTGGGAACCGCCATTTTGAGGTAGTTAGAGTCCATGCGGTCCCCAGTTCTCTGGAACCACCATTTTAAAAGCACAAAGTCCAGCACCATGCGGTCTACTTGAGAGCAAAACCACCATTTTGTGAGAACTTGAAAGCACATGTGTAACCCCTTTCTTCATTAAGGAGCCACACAAAATAAAGCACAATTTCTTTCTTTTCTTTGAGTACCACGCACCCTGGTAGAGCCTCAGGGAACGCCTCACGAATCAATGCAATAGTCCGTAATTGCTTTGAGTACACAGGTGCGTTGTGGTGTACAGAAGGGTCTCCACTCCTCCCTGGTGTAGCCTCAGGTGGTCGCCCCAACTGCAGTGACAAGCAATGGGCTGCAGGCTCCCCGGTGTCGTCTCAGGAACCTGCTCCCTATTCTCTTCTTGGGTGTAATGATAGGCAGGGTACCCACTCCTCCATGGTGAAGCCTCAGGTAGTTGCCCCAAATCCTATTTTTGAATGAATGTAGGTATCCACGCTTCATTGATGGTGCCTCAAGGAATCGCCCCACAGATTAGCAAGTCCATATATATGAGGTTGTCCACACTCCCTGGCACGATGACCAGGGGGTCGCCCCAACATATTTCTTTGGGGAGAGAAGCAGGAACTGTCTCTGTGCACCAACAATAAAGTCCATCATATTGCTGCTGCTGCAAAAACCTGTCCTGTCCTGGGAGCAGTTCGTCTATCTCAGAAGCGCCTCCAAATGTAGCCCTTGTACCCTCACCCTAAGTGATATTTAGGGGTCTGCTTCTTCTAGCTACTTCTATCAGGGTGTTGTGCTGTGACCTGTAGGTAAACAGGAGGGCTGAGTGCTCCGCGATGGTGTGGGATGAGCCAGGACAGGGGTGCAGGTTACCTTTAGTCTTCATGGGTGCAGCGCCTCCAGTCAGAATAGATTCTCTGCAGGGGCAGGAGATGTTCCATACTGACACCTTGTCTTCCTTCACAGCAGCAGACAGTAATCACACTGTTTCTGATACAACTGGCTTTATTGCAGGCAGATGGTAATAATACAGCATGCACAGAGGTATCCCTTTTCTCACTTGTCTCCCATGCTGGTCAGCGCCCCGACTCAGACATTTGGCCCCTTTCAGGCCTGTTACACTTTCCGCCCATCTCCTGGTGAGATGGAGGAAGTGGCCCCTCGCTCCACAAGTGGAGGAGAAAGATCAACCAGGAACAACAGAACTCTTCTCAACTAACTTCAATTTAGGAGAGTGTCAGAATTTATAACCTGAGATTGGGGTTGAAACCCTGCCCCATAACAGAACAGGTTGAATACTGATTGGTTCATCTGAAAGCAGTGATAATCAATCAGTATCCTTCTCTCAGGCTGACACTCTCTGATGGTTGCTAGGCCTGTCCATGGATACCTGAATGTATCCAAGTCTGCAATACACATACAGAGCCTAAAGAAGAAATTAACCCCTCCACTGCCTGCTCCTAACAGGACTGACACTGGAAGGGCCCAGGAAAAAGAAGTAGCGGCGGGGAGGCTATGCTATACCTGTATACCAATTTAAAGGAATTGTAGGTGGATATCATTTTATGTTACGAATTATTCATGCACATTATCTCTCTCTCCACAGTTCATTAGAAAACTGTAACTTTTGCATGTGTGTGGGTATGTGTTAACACCGTTTTTGTACAGAAGATTAATGCCATCTTGTGGATACATTTGAGTACTGACAGGATTTTTAAAATGAACACACGCAGGTACGAAAATAATTTAAGAAAAATAATAATGTAGTACTTATTATACTATAAAATCTATTATGTCCATTTATTTAACAGGCAAACTCTTTATTAAATCCAAAGCAAAAAAAAAAAATGTTTACTCTGACAAACGCCACTGACATTGCACATGCATTCAATGATGACTTTGTGGGGTGTGCTACTAACTTATTAGCGAAACGCAACCCAAACCACAAACATGAACCTCACTCTGTGAGTACCCCTATAGTCCCACCCTCTCCCAACACTGCTCACAATTTGCAATTTGTCCTAGTATCCGAAGAGGAGATTACACAAGCGCTACTAAAACAAAGCAGCCAATGTGGACCTGACTTACTGCAATCTAAGTTCCTAAGACTTGGTGCCCCAGCCATTGCCAAACCAATTGCTTCCATAGTCAACTCTATTCTGTCTGCAGGCCATATTCCTAAGACCTGGAAAACAGCCAGAGTTGTCCCAATCTTCAAAAATGGGGACAAAAACACTGTCTCAAACTACAGGCCAATCTCTCCTCCCAATACTATCCAAAGTCATGGGAACATGTGTTCACTCCCAATTAAGCGATTACTATACCAAGAGAAATGTCCCTCAACCAGTTTCTTATTGTCTACATAGACGACATAATAATTTTTTCCAAATCTGTTCAAGAACACATTGGTCATGTCAAACATGTACTTTTACGCCTTCGTAAAAATCATCTCTTCGCCAAATTGGAGAAATGCCAGTTCCATCAAACTTCTAAGGCATTTTTGGGATATATCATCTCCGACTCCGGGTTCTCCATGGATCCAGCTAAAATCAAGGCAGTCCTGGACTGGCCTCGGCCTACGACTCTCAAGGCTGTACAACATTTTTTGGTCTTCGCAAATTATTATCGCAGGTTTATTTGGAATTTCTCATCTACGGTAGCCCCCATCACAGCCTTAACGAAGAAAGGTGCAGATTCTGCTTCTTGGCCACCAGCCCCCATTCAAGCTTTCGACCACCTGAAAAAAGCCTTTGTATCTGCCACCATCCTCATACATCCGGATCCCAAACTACCATTTACCTTGGAGGTAGACGCGTCTGATGTCGGGGCCGGAACCATCCTATCTCAAAGAAAGTCACCTCAGGCCAAACTCCACCACTACGCCTTTTTTCGAAGAAATTTTCTTCTGCTGAGCAAAATTATGATGTAGGTAACTGGGAACTCCTGGCCATCAAGCTTGCTCTCGAAGAATCCAATGGAGGACCAGAGCTGGGAAAGGAATTTCCCCGGCAGGAGATATCACCACGTGGCGTACCGGACGTGAGGGATTATTGTTGGAGACCCCGTGAGGGACTATTGTTGGAATCCGACCGTTACCTTTCTCCTGGAAGCATCCCGTTTACAGGTCTGAGCCAGGAAGGTAGACGTGCACCACCACAACAAGGGGGAGGGTAGCGCTGTCCTCACACGTACACTTGGGAAGGGGTTGCTCTGCAGGACACCGGGTTCTAGTGCTGTTGGGGATAAATACTGTTGGGGATAAGTACCCCCAGTGTTCTTATTATTGTTTCTGTATTGCCATTATTACTGTGTTGTTGTTATTCCTACAGTGGGACCACAGTAAAGAGGTATTGCACACACTATTGTGATCGTGATTATTTGGGCTATACAATATATGTATACAGGTTCCCCTGATGAGCCATCCCGCCTACGCTGGGATCCTCACGGGCTGAGGTGCTGCACCCAGGCACCCCAGGAACGGAGGCTTAGCCTAACGCAAGCCTAACAGGTAGCCTAACAGGTAGCACCATAACACTAATTACGGCAGTTTCCCTTCGGGGTAGGTTACAATAGTAATAAACACGACAATCATATGTAGTCCTCTTTCCCCGAAACTAGAGAGACTACCGGTGCTGCCGTTACCTTTTGGCTCACAGAGGGCCCAAGCCCACCAAGGGGATCCTGGGGTGATATAATTATCGTCTCGGTGCAGCGCCTCCACCTGTGAGGGATCCCAGCGTAGTGGGAGGAGCCCCTCACAGGGACCAATAGTAAACACACACGGTATATAACAACAACTTTTACTGACAGCACATATAACATAACACCACCTCACAGTATAGTGAACACCCAGCCAAGTACCACCAGTGATTGTCCCAAAGTACATCGGGTTCTTGGCACCAATACCATGATGTCCCTTTCCCAATGTCCAGCCCACCCAAAAATGTAGGGAGTAGTGCTATCCCGTGAACTGTTGGTGCACTTTGTTGAGGTACCTGTCGAGTACCCCAGTACTCGGTGCAGCTGAGATAGCAACGAGGATCCGTCTAATCCAGTGACTTGGGCCTCCACGATGGCGTCCGCCTCTGCGTTGGGTGGACTCCGGTAGGAGGGTCTCACCTTTAGGAGTCTTTGATAACACTGCGGTGGTCTGGTCCCAGACCACGATCACCGCACGGCGTCTTCACTGTGTCCCCGACACTACAGTAAAATGGGGAAGTGTCCGTATCTAAGGGCCTTCTGTGAAGCAGCCACAAGCTACACGTGATTGGGGCCTATCTGGGACCTAAGGGGATTCTCTGGCCTAGTCTGAGTGCCACTGACACTCAGACCCTACCTTTCTCTTGTCTGTCCTGACTCCAACTGACAAAGGCTGTGCC
>NC_134497.1:518701-538701 GCF_040206685.1 Ascaphus truei
TGTGCCTGAGCAGCATAGTGTGAAAGGGTGTAATGAGCAGGGCTTTCTGTGCTGGGGTCCTTCACACATAGTATAAGGGTGTATGAGCAGGCTTCTGTGCTGGGTGCCTGGCACATAATATAAGGGTGTATTGAGCAGGGCTTTCTGTGCTGGTGCCTGGCACATAGTATAAGGGTGTATGAGCAGGCTTTCTGTGCTGGTGCCTGACACATAGTATAGGTCGCGGGCATGGTCAGCGCTTAGGCGCTGACCCGGGCTCACGCTCGGCAGTGAGCCCTGCAGCCGCAATGAGAGCGGCTTTAGCAGTTGCATGCGCACGCTTCCGCAATGAATATAAAAAGGGGGATGGGGGAGCACTTGTGCTCCCCCCATCCCCTTTTTATATTCATTGCCTACAAGGGTCCTGGATAGATCCTGCTGGGTTCCGAGTCACAAGAGGACACCACCTGAAAATCACTTACAGGCAGTATAACACCATTCTCCATATACACTTCCACAGATCAAATAAGACAACAGAGATAGCGCCCGGGTACCTCCCCAAACAACGCACGCTTCCGCAAGCTTGCGGAAGCGTAGCCGACATTATTTTTCTAGTTTGAGTGCTCACGGGAGCGCAGGGCCGTCACGTGAGCCGTTCGCCAAATGAGGGCGAACCAGCTCCGTGCCGTCACTGGCCCATCCCCCCCGACCCGCCCCATCTTTAATTGTCACCAAATAGGTATTTTACACATGACACAGTATGTCTGCGTACGGGGTGCTCACTGATAAGGCGCCAAAGTATGTCAACTCAACATGTGACCTACAATACTACACTTTGCCTGTTCTTTTTTTTTTTTAAAGAAAATTAGAGTTTAAATTAAAATCTCTGATAGAATAACTTTGCTTCCTGGTGTAACCCCAGCAGTGTTAGAGGCTGAGAAAGATATCGTTTCTAGGAATCCTGCAATCACTGGTACCACTTTGCACACACGTTATGTGTCTGTCCTGGTACCACTTTGCACACACGTTATGTGTCTGTCCTGGTACCACTTTGCCCACAGGTCTTGTGGCTGTCCTGGTACCACTTTGCCCACAGGTCTTGTGGCATGTCCTGGTACCACTTTGCCCACAGGTCTTGTGCTGTCCTGGTACCACTTTGCCCACAGGTCTTGTGGCTGTCCTGGTACCACTTTGCCCACAGGTCTTGTGGCTGTCCTGATACCACTTTGCACACACGTTATGTGTCTGTCCTGGTACCACTTTGCCCACAGGTCTTGTGGCTGTCCTGGTACCACTTTGCCCACTAGGTCTTGTGGCTGTCCTGGTACCACTTTGCACACACGTTATGTGTCTGTCCTGGTACCACTTTGCCCACAGGTCTTGTGCCTGTCCTGATACCACTTTGCCCACACCTTATGTGTCTGTCCTGGTACCACTTTGCACACACATTATGGTGGCTGTCCTGATACCACTTTGCCCAAACGTCTTGTGGCTGTCCTGGTACCACTTTGCCCACACGTTATGTGTCTGTCCTGGTACCACTTTGCACACACATTATGTGGCTGTCCTGATACCACTTGGCCACACGTTATGTGTCTGTCCTGATACCACTTTGCCCACACGTTATGTGGCTGTCCTGGTACCACTTTGCCCACACGTCTTGTGGCTGTCCTGGTACCACTTTGCCCACACGTTATGTGGCTGTCCTGATACCACTTTGCCCACACGTTATGTGGCTGTCCTGATACCACTTTGCCCACACGTCTTGTGGCTGTCCTGATACCACTTTGCCCACACGTTATGTGTCTGTCCTGTACCCACTTGCCCACACTTAGTGTCTGTCCTGGATACCACTTTGCCCACACGTTATGTGTCTGTCCTGATACCACTTTGCCCACACGTTATGTGGCTGTCCCTGATACCACTTTGCCCACACGTTATGTGGCTGTCCTGATACACTTTGCTCACATCTGATTCTAATTCACTTTTGGTCACACAATAGACAGGAGAAGGGTTTCCTGCGTGCGTCTCCCGTACTGAAATGCAAAATACAGAAGTTTTGTTGGTGAAACTTTGTAACTATTTCTGCAGAGATACAGTATATCCATCTCCAGCCTAAACCAGTGTGATTAAACTCAAATCGCACTTGTTCTATTAAAAAGAAAAGAAGAATTGGAAACATTCAATATTTTAAACCCCTTTTTTTGTTTTGTACCTTCTTCACTGTTTTAAAGAAGCAAAACGTGACAGCTTATGGTTTAAAACAGAATCAGTATTGTAGTATTAGATAACACTTACTGTATGTTGTTATTTTTAATTCAACTCTTAAGCCATTTTAATTAGTTTTAAAACATCCTTTGATTTCTATAGCAGGTTAGTCCAACCTCCCAAGCAGTGCAAGATCTGTGCAACACTTTCCTGTTTGTGATCATTTGTTTCCAATGTTTCCAGCAGTTTGAGCTGCAAACTGTAACAATAGATAATGTTACCTTAGTAATATAAGGATAAATTGCTGAGTTACACTGACTGAGGTATTGATTGAAATGAAAGGCAGCCATTATGTTAAGTACAAAATCAGGATTTTTATAGGTTTCTAACAAGCGCACCAAACGATTGCCAACGTAGGTAAGAATGTAGGATTATACATTGACACATACAAATAATACAATTAAAAGGGGGGGGGGGGGTGTAGTATTGCTGATTTTAATTTGCATTGTTTAGCTTGGCATTGAACTCACCCGCGTGGCAGTGAAGTGGTTAACTGAAAAATGTGCAGCAAGCTGGATACTAAGAACTGCTGAACTAAACTTGTATTGTCTCGAGAACACTGTCTCCAATGCAGACGTCCTCCAGGGGCCACAACCCGACACCACATACAAAGACCCAGGCATTATTGTTGTAATAAGACCCTACATTACCGGCAGACTTTTAAGTGATACCATTTCCGTTTTAATTTCAGTTATTTGTGTGAATGCCTCTGTAGCTGCAGATTACATATGACAGCCATGAAAAAAAAAAAAACACAGCTGTCAGACAATGGCAGTGCATGCTGGGTAAGTTGAATGGTGCAGAAATAGGTAACCAAAATTTAGAGTGCATGGGACAAGCGAAAGGAAATCGCCTCAGACAACACAGGGGTTAAGATCTTACGTATATTGAAAGATGTGGTAGGCTAAGTGGCCCTTATCTGCTGTCAACATCCACGCGTCTATAACTGCAGAGAGATTAATAAATAAAGTTGGGCAAACCCATTTTGGTTCCCAACTCAAATGCCTTGTCACCAGGATGGCCAACTCCAGTCGTCAAGGGCCACCAACACGTCAGGTTTGAAGGATATCCCTGCTTCAGAACAGGTGGCCCAATCAGTGGTTTGGTCTTCGATATCTCTAATACTGGTCGGTTGGTGTCGCTTGAGGACTGCAGTTGGCCACCCCTGGCCTATTCATTAATAATGGGGAGTGGTGAAAACATCTGGGTCTTTTGCTTGAACTGATCTGTGTGGTTGATTTCAAGTGCTGGTTGTTTGAAGTGTGCAGTTAGTTATCCCTTGCTGCAGTATGTATCAATATGCTGTCCGGTAAGTTAGAACAGCATATTGATACATACGGGCAACGTTATGCCCCGGATGTGGGGCAGTAGAGTATAAACACTATCCCCACATAATTTGATGCCAGTGCGCATGCGTGCGGCCATATTAACAATAGGAATATGTAACCACGTTGCAGGTACGTTCACTATGTCCCCTAGTCTGTATATCTACTATTACACAGCCACAGCATCTTACCTGGCCCCTATATATGGGTTAGACACAATATACTTAGTATGATAAAACCTTCCTATATTTTAAGATGCAGTTTCTCATTTTCTGTTTTGGGTTGCAATTCTGTCCAATATGAGCCACCGTAGGAGGCTGGGTGAGGAGCTTTTTGGCACCAAATTTTCTAATTGATAGCACTATATGTATTCACATTGTATGTCATGTTATGTGGGGGAGCTTGAGAAAGGACCGTGAGGTCCGAAACATCACTTCTTTTTCCTGTGATTACCCCCTGATGCTTGTGTTGCTTTATTAAATTTAATCTTTGAAATTTTTGAGTGCTGTGGATTCTGTGTATTAGGAATATATATACATATACACACATATATATATATACATATACATATACACATATATATATTACACACACACACACACACATTTTTATATATATAAATATACACACACACACACACACAGCCTTGAGAGACTGTGCTATCTTATACTATATTAGTGAAAGCACTGTATGTTTGCCTGCATGCATGCATGCATGCCTGCCTGCTGGATGTCCGGTGTCCCTAGCGGCAATCTCATTGGTCCCTTGGCCCGCCCGCCCCCGCACACCTCTCATTGGCCTCACACACTCACACCACCCCCTTGGCCCGCCCCCCACACCTCTCATTGGCCTGAGGCGGAGTGACGGGCCAAAAAAATAACTAACACACACACACACACACACACACACACACACACACACACACACACACACACACACACACACACACACACACCTCTCTCCCCTCTCCAAATCACCTTTTCCCCCTCCCCAGCGGCATCACCTCTTCCCCCTCCCCAGCGGCATCACCTCTTCCCCCTCCCCAGCGGCATCACCTCTTCCCCCTCCCCAGCGGCATCACCTCTTCCCCCTCCCCAGCGGCATCACCTCTTCCCCCTCCCCAGCGGCATCACCTCTTCCCCCTCCCCAGCGGCATCACCTCTTCCCCCTCCCCAGCGGCATCACCTCTTCCCCCTCCCCAGTGGCAATCACCTCTTCCCCCTCCCCAGCGGCAATCACCTCTCCCCGCTCCAAATCACCTCTCCCCGCTCCAAATCACCTCGCTTCCCGCAGCTGCCACGCGGCGCGTAAGATGGCGGACCCCCTTCCTCCCTCGCGGCGCCGAGTCAGACGGTGGCGGCGCCCGGAAGTACAGGTAGGTGTCGCTCCCCACCTCCGGCGCCAAACGGAACTAAAGAAAGGGCGCATCAACTGAGGTGTGTGTGTGTGTGTGTGTGTGTGTGTGTGTCACTGTCCACTGCCCCCCCCTCCTATCCACTGCCCCCCCCTCCTGTCCACTGCCCCCCCCTCCTGTCCACTGCGTCCCCCCTCCTGTCCCCCCTCCTGTCCACTGCCCCCCCCTCCTGTCCACTGCCCCCCCCCCTCCTGTCCACTGCCCCCCCCCCTCCTGTCCACTGCCCCCCCCCTCCTGTCCACTGCCCCCCCCTCCTGTCCACTGCCCCCCCCTCCTGTCCACTGCCCCCCCCTCCTGTCCACTGCCCCCCCCTCCTGTCCACTGCGTCCCCTCCTGTCCACTGCGTCCCCCCTCCTGTCCACTGCGTCCCCCCTCCTGTCCACTGCGTCCCCCCTCCTGTCCACTGCGTCCCCCCTCCTGTCCACTGCGTCCCCCCTCCTGTCCACTGCGTCCCCCCTCCTGTCCACTGCCCCCCCCCTCCTGTCCACTGCCCCCCCCCTCCTGTCCACTGCCCCCCCCCTCCTGTCCACTGCCCCCCCCTCCTGTCCACTGCCCCCCCCTCCTGTCCACTGCCCCCCCCTCCTGTCCACTGCCCCCCCCCTCCTGTCCACTGCCCCCCCCCTCCTGTCCACTGCCCCCCCCCTCCTGTCCACTGCCCCCCCCCTCCTGTCCACTGCCCCCCCCCTCCTGTCCACTGCCCCCCCCCCTCCTGTCCACTGCCCCCCCCCCTCCTGTCCACTGCCCCCCCCCCTCCTGTCCACTGCCCCCCCCCCTCCTGTCCACTGCCCCCCCCCTCCTGTCCACTGCCCCCCCCCCTCCTGTCCACTGCCCCCCCCCCTCCTGTCCACTGCCCCCCCCCCTCCTGTCCACTGCCCCCCCCCCTCCTGTCCACTGCCCCCCCCTCCTGTCCACTGCCCCCCCCTCCTGTCCACTGCCCCCCCCTCCTGTCCACTGCCCCCCCCCTCCTGTCCACTGCCCCCCCCCCTCCTGTCCACTGCCCCCCCCCCTCCTGTCCACTGCCCCCCCCCTCCTGTCCACTGCCCCCTCCCTCCTGTCCACTGCCCCCCCCTCCTGTCCACTGCCCCCCCCTCCTGTCCACTGCCCCCCCCCTCCTGTCCACTGCCCCCCCCCTCCTGTCCACTGCCCCCCCCCCTCCTGTCCACTGCCCCCCCCCTCCTGTCCACTGCAGGAAATGCAGGGGGAGGAATCCATGCCTTTGAGGCGCCCCCCCCCTCCCTTTGACGCCCCCCCCCTCCCTTTGACGCCCCCCCCCCTCCCTTTGACGCCCCCCCCCCTCCCTTTGACGCCCCCCCCCCTCCCTTTGACGCCCCCCCCCTCCCTTTGACGCCCCCCCCCCTCCCTTTGACGCCCCCCCCCCTCCCTTTGACGCCCCCCCCTCCCTTTGACGCCCCCCCCTCCCTTTGACGCCCCCCCCCCTCCCTTTGACGCCCCCCCCCCTCCCTTTGACGCCCCCCCCCTCCCTTTGACGCCCCCCCCCTCCCTTTGACGCCCCCCCCCTCCCTTTGACGCCCCCCCCCCTCCCTTTGACGCCCCCCCCCCTCCCTTTGACGCCCCCCCCCCTCCCTTTGACGCCCCCCCCCCTCCCTTTGACGCCCCCCCCCCTCCCTTTGACGCCCCCCCCCTCCCTTTGACGCCCCCCCCCCCTCCCTTTGACGCCCCCCCCCCCTCCCTTTGACGCCCCCCCCCCCTCCCTTTGACGCCCCCCCCTCTCCCTTTGACGCCCCCCCCTCTCCCTTTGACGCCCCCCCCTCTCCCTTTGACGCCCCCCCCTCTCCCTTTGACGCGCCCCCCCCCCTCCCTTTGACGCCCCCCCCCCTCCCTTTGACGCCCCCCCCCCCTCCCTTTGACGCCCCCCCCCTCCCTTTGACGCCCCCCCCCCTCCCTTTGACGCCCCCCCCCCTCCCTTTGACGCCCCCCCCCCCTTTGACGCCCCCCCTCCCTTTGACGCCCCCCCCCTCCCTTTGACGCCCCCCCCCTCCCTTTGACGCCCCCCCCCTCCCTTTGACGCCCCCCCCCTCCCTTTGACGCCCCCCCCCTCCCTTTGACGCCCCCCCTCCCTTTGACGCCCCCCCCCCTCCCTTTGACGCCCCCCCCCCTCCCTTTGACGCCCCCCCCCCTCCCTTTGACGCCCCCCCCCCTCCCTTTGACGCCCCCCCCCTCCCTTTGACGCCCCCCCCCCTCCCTTTGACGCCCCCCCCCCTCCCTTTGACGCCCCCCCCCCTCCCTTTGACGCCCCCCCCCCTCACTTTGACGCCCCCCCCCCTCACTTTGACGCCCCCCCCCTCACTTTGACGCCCCCCCCCCTCACTTTGACGCCCCCCCCTCACTTTGACGCCCCCCCCCCTCCCTTTGACGCCCCCCCCCCTCCCTTTGACGCCCCCCCCCCTCCCTTTGACGCCCCCCCCCCTCCCTTTGACGCCCCCCCCCCTCCCTTTGACGCCCCCCCCCCTCCCTTTGACGCCCCCCCCCCCTCCCTTTGACGCCCCCCCCCCTCCCTTTGACGCCCCCCCCCTCCCTTTGACGCCCCCCCCCTCCCTTTGACGCCCCCCCCCCTCCCTTTGACGCCCCCCCCCCTCCCTTTGACGCCCCCCCCCCTCCCTTTGACGCCCCCCCCCCCCTCCCTCCCTTTGACGCCCCCCCCCCCTCCCTTTGACGCCCCCCCCCCCTCCCTTTGACGCCCCCCCCCCTCCCTTTGACGCCCCCCCCCCCTCCCTTTGACGCCCCCCCCCCCTCCCTTTGACGCCCCCCCCCCCCTCCCTTTGACGCCCCCCCCCCCCCTCCCTTTGACGCCCCCCCCCTCCCTTTGACGCCCCCCCCCCCTCCCTTTGACGCCCCCCCCCCCCTCCCTTTGACGCCCCCCCCCTCCCTTTGACGCCCCCCCCCTCCCTTTGACGCCCCCCCCCTCCCTTTGACGCCCCCCCCCTCCCTTTGACGCCCCCCCCTCCCTTTGACGCCCCCCCCCCCTCCCTTTGACGCCCCCCCCCCCTCCCTTTGACGCCCCCCCCCCTCCCTTTGACGCCCCCCCCCCTCCCTTTGACGCCCCCCCCCCTCCCTTTGACGCCCCCCCCCTCCCTTTGACGCC
Organism: Ascaphus truei; assembly: GCF_040206685.1. Classification (NCBI taxonomy): domain Eukaryota; kingdom Metazoa; phylum Chordata; class Amphibia; order Anura; family Ascaphidae; genus Ascaphus; species Ascaphus truei. Next base: position 526,791 of record NC_134497.1, read on the forward strand.
CCCCCCCCTCCCTTTGACGCCCCCCCCCCTCCCTTTGACGCCCCCCCCCTCCCTTTGACGCCCCCCCCCCTCCCTTTGACGCCCCCCCCCCTCCCTTTGACGCCCCCCCCCCCTCCCTTTGACGCCCCCCCCCCTCCCTTTGACGCCCCCCCCCCCTCCCTTTGACGCCCCCCCCCCTCCCTTTGACGCCCCCCCCCCCCTCCCTTTGACGCCCCCCCCCCTCCCTTTGACGCCCCCCCCCCCTCCCTTTGACGCCCCCCCCTCTCCCTTTGACGCCCCCCCCTCTCCCTTTGACGCCCCCCCCTCTCCCTTTGACGCCCCCCCCCCTCCCTTTGACGCCCCCCCCCTCCCTTTGACGCCCCCCCCCCTCCCTTTGACGCCCCCCCCCCTCCCTTTGACGCCCCCCCCCTCCCTTTGACGCCCCCCCCCCTCCCTTTGACGCCCCCCCCCCTCCCTTTGACGCCCCCCCCCCTCCCTTTGACGCCCCCCCCCCCTCCCTCCCTTTGACGCCCCCCCCCCCCTCCCTTTGACGCCCCCCCCCCCTCCCTTTGACGCCCCCCCCCCCTCCCTTTGACGCCCCCCCCCCCTCCCTTTGACGCCCCCCCCCCTCCCTTTGACGCCCCCCCCCTCCCTTTGACGCCCCCCCCCTCCCTTTGACGCCCCCCCCCTCCCTTTGACGCCCCCCCCCCTCCCTTTGACGCCCCCCCCCCTCCCTTTGACGCCCCCCCCCCCTCCCTTTGACGCCCCCCCCCCTCCCTTTGACGCCCCCCCCCCTCCCTTTGACGCCCCCCCCCTCCCTTTGACGCCCCCCCCCTCCCTTTGACGCCCCCCCCCTCCCTTTGACGCCCCCCCCCTCCCTTTGACGCCCCCCCCCTCCCTTTGACGCCCCCCCCCCTCCCTTTGACGCCCCCCCCCCTCCCTTTGACGCCCCCCCCCCCTCCCTTTGACGCCCCCCCCCCCCTCCCTTTGACGCCCCCCCCTCTCCCTTTGACGCCCCCCCCTCTCCCTTTGACGCCCCCCCCCTCTCCCTTTGACGCCCCCCCCTCTCCCTTTGACGCGCCCCCCCCCTCCCTTTGACGCCCCCCCCCCCTCCCTTTGACGCCCCCCCCCCCCTCCCTTTGACGCCCCCCCCCCTCCCTTTGACGCCCCCCCCCCTCCCTTTGACGCCCCCCCCCCCCTTTGACGCCCCCCCCCCCCTTTGACGCCCCCCCTCCCTTTGACGCCCCCCCCCTCCCTTTGACGCCCCCCCCCTCCCTTTGACGCCCCCCCCCCTCCCTTTGACGCCCCCCCCCTCCCTTTGACGCCCCCCCCCTCCCTTTGACGCCCCCCCCCTCCCTTTGACGCCCCCCCCTCCCTTTGACGCCCCCCCCCTCCCTTTGACGCCCCCCCCCCCTCCCTTTGACGCCCCCCCCTCCCTTTGACGCCCCCCCCCCTCCCTTTGACGCCCCCCCCCCTCCCTTTGACGCCCCCCCCCCTCCCTTTGACGCCCCCCCCCCTCCCTTTGACGCCCCCCCCCCTCCCTTTGACGCCCCCCCCCCTCCCTTTGACGCCCCCCCCCTCACTTTGACGCCCCCCCCCTCACTTTGACGCCCCCCCCCCTCACTTTGACGCCCCCCCCCCTCCCTTTGACGCCCCCCCCCTCCCTTTGACGCCCCCCCCCCTCCCTTTGACGCCCCCCCCCCTCCCTTTGACGCCCCCCCCCCTCCCTTTGACGCCCCCCTCCCCTCCCTTTGACGCCCCCCCCCCTCCCCTCCCTTTGACGCCCCCCCCCCTCCCTTTGACGCCCCCCCCCCTCCCTTTGACGCCCCCCCCCCTCCCTTTGACGCCCCCCCCCCTCCCTTTGACGCCCCCCCCCTCCCTTTGACGCCCCCCCCCTCCCTTTGACGCCCCCCCCCTCCCTTTGACGCCCCCCCCCTCCCTTTGACGCCCCCCCCCCTCCCTTTGACGCCCCCCCCCCTCCCTTTGACGCCCCCCCCCCTCCCTTTGACGCCCCCCCCCCTCCCTTTGACGCCCCCCCCCCTCCCTTTGACGCCCCCCCCCCCTCCCTTTGACGCCCCCCCCCCCCCTCCCTTTGACGCCCCCCCCCCCCTCCCTTTGACGCCCCCCCCCCCTCCCTTTGACGCCCCCCCCCCCTCCCTTTGACGCCCCCCCCCCCTCCCTTTGACGCCCCCCCCCCCTCCCTTTGACGCCCCCCCCCCCTCCCTTTGACGCCCCCCCCCCTCCCTTTGACGCCCCCCCCCCCCTCCCTTTGACGCCCCCCCCCCTCCCTTTGACGCCCCCCCCCCCTCCCTTTGACGCCCCCCCCCTCCCTTTGACGCCCCCCCCCTCCCTTTGACGCCCCCCCCCTCCCTTTGACGCCCCCCCCCTCCCTTTGACGCCCCCCCCCTCCCTTTGACGCCCCCCCCCTCCCTTTGACGCCCCCCCCCCTCCCTTTGACGCCCCCCCCCCTCCCTTTGACGCCCCCCCCCCTCCCTTTGACGCCCCCCCCCCTCCCTTTGACGCCCCCCCCCCCTCCCTTTGACGCCCCCCCCCCCTCCCTTTGACGCCCCCCCCCCCTCCCTTTGACGCCCCCCCCCCCTCCCTTTGACGCCCCCCCCCCCTCCCTTTGACGCCCCCCCCCCCTCCCTTTGACGCCCCCCCCCCCTCCCTTTGACGCCCCCCCCCCCTCCCTTTGACGCCCCCCCCCCCTCCCTTTGACGCCCCCCCCCTCCCTTTGACGCCCCCCCCCCTCCCTTTGACGCCCCCCCCCTCCCTTTGACGCCCCCCCCCTCCCTTTGACGCCCCCCCCCCTCCCTTTGACGCCCCCCCCCCTCCCTTTGACGCCCCCCCCCTCCCTTTGACGCCCCCCCCCCTCCCTTTGACGCCCCCCCCCCTCCCTTTGACGCCCCCCCCCCTCCCTTTGACGCCCCCCCCCCTCCCTTTGACGCCCCCCCCCTCCCTTTGACGCCCCCCCCCTCCCTTTGACGCCCCCCCCCCTCCCTTTGACGCCCCCCCCCTCCCTTTGACGCCCCCCCCCTCCCTTTGACGCCCCCCCCCCTCCCTTTGACGCCCCCCCCCCTCCCTTTGACGCCCCCCCCCCTCCCTTTGACGCCCCCCCCCCTCCCTTTGACGCCCCCCCCCCCTCCCTTTGACGCCCCCCCCCCTCCCTTTGACGCCCCCCCCCCTCCCTTTGACGCCCCCCCCCCTCCCTTTGACGCCCCCCCCCCCTCCCTTTGACGCCCCCCCCCCCTCCCTTTGACGCCCCCCCCCCCTCCCTTTGACGCCCCCCCCCCCTCCCTTTGACGCCCCCCCCCCCTCCCTTTGACGCCCCCCCCCCCTCCCTTTGACGCCCCCCCCCCCTCCCTTTGACGCCCCCCCCCCCTCCCTTTGACGCCCCCCCCCCTCCCTTTGACGCCCCCCCCCCTCCCTTTGACGCCCCCCCCCCCTCCCTTTGACGCCCCCCCCCCCTCCCTTTGACGCCCCCCCCCCTCCCTTTGACGCCCCCCCCCCTCCCTTTGACGCCCCCCCCCTCCCTTTGACGCCCCCCCCCTCCCTTTGACGCCCCCCCCCCTCCCTTTGACGCCCCCCCCCCTCCCTTTGACGCCCCCCCCCCTCCCTTTGACGCCCCCCCTGCCTTTGACGCCCCCCCCTGCCTTTGACGCCCCGCGCGCACACACTGACTGACTGACGCGCACACAAAGCCTGACTGACGCACGCACACACTGACTGAGGCACACACTGACTGTGTGTGCGTCAGTCAGTCTGTGTGTGTTTGTGTTTCTGCCTCAGACTCACTGACGCGCGAGCAAACACACAGTGACTGACGCACACACGCTACATGAAGCTGTAAAGGAGGGAGGGAGGGGGGGGGACTGGATTGATGTGAATGGGGGACAAACAGAGAGAGGGGGGAGGAGAGAGAGGAACGGGAACATTACATCCCGGGCAACGCCGGGTCTCTCAGCTAGTATGGAATAAAGTTACATTATTATTATTATTATAGCTGCTTCTGTCTGTGTCTTCCACAAACTCTTCAGAGCTGCCATTCACTTGGCTGCCTAGTGATAGATTTCCAAAAGAACACAGTGCGAGAACTGTGCTGCGTTTTCACAGAGAAGTGCTAGCAATGGAAGGAAAGTGATGTTAACGACACATAAATTGGCAACGTATCACATAGAATGAGACGCACACCAAGAACCCACCAACCTAATTTTAAAAGGTGACATGAGAACCACTTAACATTTTTGCGTGTGCCCCATCTGCTTAGTTTATCAAGAAATGGGGGAAAGTATTCCCTTGAAAACGCCGGTACCCAGGTCACCACACTCCTGTGCTGCTGCTCCTCCATGAAACCCCATTCTGTACAGCCTACTCCCCTCCTAACAGAGCCAGGCATGTGCCTTTCTGAACAAGAACAATAGATGGGCTAACATGTATTACAAGGGTGATCTAAGTCTGAGAGACATCCAACAGTATCAGTTCTCCATACTCAGCAAAGCAGTCTATATATTAGAGTGTAAGCTCTCTAGGTCAGGGATTTCCTTTCCCATTGTCTGCTTTTCTTTGTTCCGCTTATTGTATTATAATTCACCGTTTTGTATTGTATCTCTTGGAAAGTGCGGATTACACTGCGGGCACTATATAAATACAGATATATATATACATACATATAATCACAATTTGTTCTAGTGTTGTTATGCACAGATTGTGAAAAGTGTCAGACCAGGACTATGTTAGAACAACTTTTCCCGGTGGCGTAGCTGAGATATTACATACATGCATTAAACAAACAAACACACACAACATTGTGGACGAAGTTCCTCCATGGTGCATACAATCCTAGTGTCAGTATATATCTCAGGGTTGCAGACAGTATCTGAGGCAAATGTACCCACAGGTGTATTTTTATTTCAGATTTAAATGATATATATTTGATTCACTGTGCTCACCTGTGTGTATAATGCAGCCATTTTGTAATCATTCATACTTGTTTATATAGATTTGTTTTTTCAGCGCCTTTGGTACAAGTGCGGAGCTTGGTAAGATGCCAATGAAAGTAGTAATCGAGTTTTGCAGAAATAAAACATGCTTTTAATCAGCTGGACAAAGGTCATTACATACCATTTGGGATGATCTAGTTAGAAATGGAGAGCAACTTGTGTTTAGAGAAAGGTAGCATTGAGTAACAGGCTCTGGGAGTATTTACCCCAGCAGGGGGCTAAATAAAATAGTCCCAGAGTAATTCTATAAATAAGAATGTTATACTGTATATAGGTTAACCAGAGAGGTAATTGTTATCTACCTCTATTGTGAGAACAGGATATTTCATTGCCGGATTCCTGGCAGTCCGAGTCAGTTTCTCTGTTCCAGGAATACTGTGGGTTATGCACTCACCCCATTAGCTACAGTGTATCACTAATCTGATTACCGCGGGCATTCGCTCTCTATACCCCATTCCTGACCAGCAATCATCAACAATTATTTAGTGTTGTGCAGTCATCCACTGAAAAGACAATGGGGCAAATTCTATATAGTCCAAAGCTGTAGTCTATGGGAATTTGCATCTGAATATGTCCCGAACAGCCACTTCGGACCCTATAGAACAGGAGTGGGCAACTCGAAGCACCACCTACAGGTCAGGTTTTAAGGATATCCTTGCTTCAGCACAGGTAGTTGAAGACTGAGCCATTGATTGAGCCACCTATGCTGAAGCATAGTTATCCTTAAAACTTGACCTGCTGGTGGCCTTGAAAACTGAAGTTGCTCACCCCTGCTGTAGAATGTACCCCAATATCTATGTACACTCTTTTATCCATTGGACTGCATGCACAATTTGCTGCAAATGTTTGTGTGCGTGGCAATCTTGGTGATTAAAAAGTTGTACACACCTTCATAAAAGGTGTCTTATGTTTTACAGCTTCATTTATAGGATGTCTAAACTACATCGTTATGCATTGCGTCCCATTGAATATCTGATTGATACAAACTCACACAGAAGTGTGTATTTTTATTTATTTATAACTAATGTTCGTCAATATCAAACAGTGTTATATTAGTTATAATAGCCATACTGTGAAAATAATATATTTGGTTAAGGTATTTAATGAAACATCCGTGTTGCGTCTCAAAACAGTTGGGTTCATACATAGCAACTTAATTCTGAGCGACCACTATAGACTTTTTAGGCTGTATGGCGAGTTGAACAGGGCGGACAATTTTGACACGCGTTTTCTTATTCTTACTGGCACAAAGAAACATAATTTTATAGTCCCATTACCATCTGTACACCCAGCGCTGGCATTCCTGTGCGCCTAAAACAATTAAGATTAATTTTTAATGCTGAAACGAAACATTACAAGTTAGTTCACAAGCGCAATTTAAGATGTGATATCCGCAAGCTAACTTTGATCTGTAAAGTTGTTTGCGACTCTTCGCGCATAGGCCTGCTGAATCTGACCTCCGAGCACGGCCGATGAAGGAAGGAAACGGGGTTAAAATGACCATTCCATCATTCTTAAAAAGAAAACGAAATTTCATGCAGCCAAAATGGAATTGGTCTCCAAACTCCAGTCCTTATGGGCCACCAACAGGTCAGGTTGTAAGGATATCCCAGCTTCAGCACATTGATACCCTGACATCCAAAACCTGACCTGTTGGTGGCCTTGAGGACTGGAGTTGGCTACCCCTGGTCTACAGTGACCTCACTTTTACTCTGCGTCGTTGGCCAAAAAGAAATATTCTGTTTGGAAAATGTGAGTTCACGCGGTGAGTCAGTGATCGAGCTTCCTCGGTCTGCCTGGCAGGCTCTGTTCCCGCCCCCCCTCCCTCGGTCTGCCTGGCAAGCTCTGTTCCCGCCCCCCCTCCCCCCTCCCCCGGTGCCTGCAAACTGCATTTGCTGTGTGTAGTTTCCTTCTGCAAAGTGCTCAGTGCAGTTTACCCACTAGGGCTCAGCCTGCAGGAGCCGCCATTAAATACTGCAGCTTAACTCAAGCTGCCCATCCCCCCCCCCCCCCCCCCATTGCCAGTTCCATGATTTTCATTCACAGCCATTAACTCTGCCTGTTAGCCGGGCTGGGAGATTTCCGTACTGCATGTGCATGCAGGGACACTCTTAAAGCGGCAATCACGCATTTTAGATTATTACAAGAGTCTGAAATGTGCCGAGTTTCTCACATCATTATTCTGTTTATTTAGATATTTTATGGATTGATGCTTTTTATAAAGGTAGGCAGAAAAACTGCTAATGGTTTTATTGGATGATATGGCATTCACACCCTTCCACTCCTCTCACTCACTCAGAGATGCAGCATCCAGACTAGTGACATGACAATGGGTGCCATTTGATTGATCTGCAAACCGCTGTTTTAAAAGAAATACCCCACCCTGCCTTTATTATTGATCTCTGGTATGTTTTGAATAGCAAAAGTTTTTCGTTTTTTTTTTTAATTGTGTGCTGCTAATTGCAGATTTATTGGGGGGCAGGGTCATGTGACTGCTTAGATGTATAAATGCAGGAGCATTGGCAGGGTTAGCATTGACATCTAAAATGATGCATCTTAAAGAGATCATCTTTAAGTGAGAATATATAGTTAGACTATAGTTTGACTAAGAAAGACCGCATCTTCTGCAAACTCTTCTACACAAGGCAATAAACGGTGAGCTCCTTTGACCACACTATGATCCCTGCTTGTTAACCTGCACAATTAACCCCCCCACCCCTCTGCAAACCCTGAATAGGCCCAAGCATTCCAATGCAGCAAAACATTTTGACAAGGAAAAAGTCACACCTCTGCTGCTTAGTCTGCACACACTCATTTAGCTCACAACAGCTTCCTACCTCTGTGATAATGAACCTGCTATGTATCTCAACTTTGTTCTTCCTTGTGGCCTCATGGCGATGTTACTCTCTATCCACCACAAACTCCTACCTCCTGGCCCACACCCAACATCACCATACACCCTGGATTAATCAAAAACCTGGCACTATCTACTGAATATTGGTGGAGAACTCTGAAAACCTGCACACCAACCACCACTCACTCTAATGGCAAACATCACAAATTTACAACTTGCAAGCAACTACTCAAATTTCTACTCATACTATTACTCTATTTAGCAGGTGATATTGCACTTAATCCAGGCCCTCCCTTTTAAACTCTGTCCCATACCCCTGAGAATACCCCCTTCAAATTCCAAAAGGTCTGTTGCCCATATAAATATCCCGAGCCTGCTGCCCAAACTGGATGAATTAAGGGCATGGTGCCTTATGCATAAACCCAAAGCCATCGTTCTCACAGAAACATGGCTAACCCCTAAAACCCCTCGATGCAAATATCGCCATTCAGGGATACTCCATTTCTAGGAAAGATAGGTCAAAGAGAGGAGGAGGGGTGTTATTTTATATTGCAGACACCTTACAATTAACACTGTTAAATTGCCCCCCAAGCCCATACTCTTTTGAAATCATAGTTGGCAAAATCTGCCTCCCCTTTTCTAACCTAACACAGACAAACCTGAAATCGCACAACCATTCCTTGCTTGACTGGATTCTCTCCTCAAACCCCAGCAGAATCCAATCCTCTGGCATCCTTCCCGACATTTTCAGTGACCATGCAATAGTGTACTTTGTAAGGAAAATGAATCCACCCCAATCAAGCCCTAAAGTTCTTCTCACTAAAACATTTAGAAACTTTAACCCACAACAGTTTTTGTCTGACCTTACCAACTGCCCTTAGTACAGAATTGACAATTTCCAACCCTGATTATGCGCTCGACTATTTCCAATCCAACTTCTTAAAACTCTGTGATACCCATGCTCCACTACGCAGAATAAGAGTACGGGGGGTCCACCTTCTGTGGGTTACAACTGACCTTATAGCACTCTACCATTTCATGGATGCCTTGTGGAAAAGCTACAAAGTAACTGGCACTACCAAGGATCTTAATCACTACAGATGCCTGTGGAATATCTGCACAAGGCAAACAAGGCACGCAAACGCACAATATTACTCTGACAATCTTCTCCAGAATACATCAAACCCAGCTAACTTTTGGAAGGTTATCAACAATATATTCCAGTCTTCTAGCCATCAACAACCAAGTAATATCACTAATGGGGATATTACTCTGACAAACCCCACTGACATTGCAAATGCATTCAATGATTACTTTGTGGGGTGTGCTACTAACTTATTAGCAAAACGTAGCACAAACCCCAAACATGGATCTCATTCTGAGAGTACCCCTATAGTCCCACCCTCTCCCAACACACACTGCTCACAATTTTCAATTTGTCCCAGTATCTGAAGAGGAGATTATACAAGCGCTCCTCAAATTAAAACCAAGCAGCCAATGTGGACCGGACTTACTGCAATCTAAGTTCGTAAGACGTGGTGCCCCAGCCATTGCCAAACCAATTGCTTCCATAGTCAACTCTATTCTGTCTGCAGGCCATATCCCTAAGACCTGGAAAACTGCCAGAGTTGTTCCAATCTTAAAAATGGGGACAAAACACTGTCTCAAACTACAGGCCAATCTCTCTTCTCCCAATACTATGCAAAGTCATTGAAAAATGTGTTCACTTCCAATTAAGTGATTACTATACCAAGACAATTCCAATGTGGCTTTCAACCCAAACACTCCACGTAACTACCAAGCTAAAAGTTTGCAACGAGATCCAGTGTGGAATGGAAATAGGACAACTCACTGGTGCAATAGTCCTAAATTTTGCAAAGGCTTTTGATACTGTTGATCATATTATCTTGCTTAAACTCCAGTGCTCTGGAACAGGGATGCATGCTTTAAACTGGTTTCATTCCTACCTATCAGGAAGATCCCAACATGTGTCCATCTCAGGCCCTAACTCCAGCACCCTGGATATCACCTGTGGTGTCCCACAAGGCTCTGTTCTGTGGCCCCTACTCTTCTTAGTGTTCATCAATGACCTTCCCACAGCTTGTAAGGAAGCCTCAATACACATGTATGTAGATGACACAATCCTATATGCACACAGCCATAGCCTCTCTGACCTTCAACACATACTTCAGTCTGACTTTTTGAGACTCGAAAACTGGATTTCCCAAAACAAACTGTTTTTAAACACTGACCAGACTGTAACAATGGTATTTGGGACCAAGACTAAATTTCTAAAGCTTCCAGTGACTGAGCTCCAGATCAGAACCAACGCTGACACCACCCTAACTCCTGTTACTAGATTTAAATATCTGGGCATATGGTTTGACTCCCACATAACATTTGGGATGCACATTGATACCCTGACATCCAAAACCTATGCCAAACTAGGTGTACTTAACAGGAAAAAATCATCCCTAAGTCTGCTGGTCAGAAAGCGTATCGCACAGCAGATGACAAAGCCAATTATCGACTACGGGGAAATAGTATACGGCTCGGCACCCCATTAAACCCACCTTTGCAAACTTGACACCCTCTACAATTCAATATGCCATTTTGTTCTGCAATGCAACTACAACACACATCACTGTGAAATGTTCATAGAACTAGATTGGTCATCACTTGAGTCAAGACGCAAAGTTCACCTATCCTGTCTTGCCTTCAAATACTTTCTGGGCAAGCTACCCATCTATCTGAACCAGCTCCTCACCCCTACCACATGCAGCACTTATCTGAGATCTGACTCCAAAAGACTGTTCATGGTCCCAAGGTTCAGCAAAGTATCCGGCCGTTCCTCCTCCTCTCACCGTGCCCCCCAAAACTGTAACAATCTACCAGACTCTCACAGCCGCCACCAGTCTAAATTCTTTAAAAACTAAAGCTGTCTCACATTTTACTCTGGTCTGTAACTGTTACATACGCCCATAATATATATTATCTCTAACTGTGCATGCTATGTCTTGTATATAATGTATACCCTGTTCACTTATGTAACTATGTATTGTAACCACGTATTATTTGTCATCTTAACTCTATGCCCAGGACATACTTGAAAAAAAGAGGTAACTCAATGTATTACTTCCTGGTAAAACATGTTATACCTAAATAATTGGCATGGCAGTTATCTTTAAAGTGGTGACAGGTACAGTGTGACATTCAATTAGAGGGGCAGTCCCTTATAGAACATTGAACTAAGGACAATGGTACGTGTAACTGTCCATGAAATGTCTGTAAATTGAATGTATAACCTCTGTTTATTTTATGTAACCATGTATTGTTATCATAACTGTGTTCCAAGGACATACTTTAGCTCAATGTATTACTTCCTGGTTAAACGTTTTATAAATAAAAATAAATCAAATGTTTAATAGGTTAAATGGAGTAGATTGACACTCAAAATAGATTATAAAGCTATTTAAAATCACTTTTTTTGTTAAACTTTTCCATGGTAAACAAAAGCATTGGTGGGTTAACAATTTTTATCCACTACTGTTCATCAGTTCTCAAAACGAGGTGGATTGTTCTATTTCATGCGTTGTTTGTCTAGTGATTATGACGCTATAATTAATTAAATATATACATAGGTATCTGATATGCATGAGACCTGGAGAAACGGGAAACATTCATTTTTAACAAATAGGTAGAACAGTTAATATAAGGGTGATTGAATGTTTTGAAGTAAGCCAATTAAACCGATTAATTGTTGACATTGTTTTGACACGCTAGGTGAGACTGCCCGTTTGGTACCAAAGTGTTTGTAGAACATATGTTAGCGGTTACAATATTTTGTGTATCATTGTGCAGAGATTCCAGAACTGCTATAAGGAAAACTGTTTAGGGCTGGATACAATATACTGAGAAGCTGCTGTTTCCACATGTATCAGTAACAAAAACTGCAGTGGGGGTGAATGACCTTCGAATGCCTTTGTAACGTCTGGGAAAGTTAGAAGTGCCATGTGATTGTAACACTGAGTGAGTGAATAAGACCCATAATAAAGGTAGGTCCTGGTCCTATTAGGTG
>NC_134497.1:543701-615473 GCF_040206685.1 Ascaphus truei
TTTGTTTTATTTCAAACTGCGTTAAAGAAACGTGTATTTTTGGCAATTACAAACCTGTGTACCTCAGCACAAAGCACAAAGACTCAGATCCACAAAGCTCGGTTCAGTGACAGAAAGCCTAACCGCGTATCTTTCATTCCAATCACGTTACAGTTTGTGTTTTTCTTCTGTTAAGAGGATTGCGGTAACTGTAACAGCGGTTAGTGATGGGGCATATTCACAAGAGCGGTTTAAGGTTAACCAACGTAACGTTACTTCCCCGCGTTGTCGTACAGTACCTAAACTTGGTGTTGCTCACTCAGGTCCACACCCTGAAATAGGACTCTTGCAGGGTCTGGAGAGATGCAACACCACACTTGGGTATAATTGAACCAATATAGTATTATTTTCCTCTCTCAACTTGCGTTAAAGACCTATTTCAGGGTCTGGATTGGAGTAATGCCAAAGATATGGTCATGTTATTGGCAGATAATGAGACATTAACCCTACGCTAATGAAATGTACACAAGAGAAATAGGAGTGAAACACCCCCAAGCAATGCTTCCCTGTGGCAAATTGCAATATATTTGTTGTAAAAGTAATGAATCCCAGACTGAACAGAGAAATAACACACACAATGACTTGGCATGTACTAAGTCCTGTTAACATGCTACTTGTTGAATCCTCAGATATTGCACTAGCCTGCAGGTTAGCTGGCCTGTTCCACAAGGCACAAACCTGCTAACCTGCACTGTATGCTAGAATGAGCAGGATTGAACATGCCACTCAATGCACATCTTGCCACATGTATGTGCACTTGGAGCAGCTGTTCCAAGGAGCACACCGCTGTGAAGTGTGAGCGGGGGGGTCTCTTTAGAGTCAGAGATTGCTGATTTGAAGAGGCAACTTGCAATATTGAGGGACATTGGCAATCTTGAAAGGGGTTTAGAGCTCACTGAGCAGGCCCTTGCTTCGACTAGTGGTGCAGATGGTGGCGCTGTTAGTGAGGAGCAGGTAGGTAGCTGGGTGACAGTTAGAAGGGGAAGCAGGGGCAATTAGGGAGAGGCAGGTGATTTCTGAGCTGACCCATCCCAATAGATTTGCCATATTGAGTGAAGATATTGGGAATGTTGGGGCAGAAATGGCAAGGCTGGGGGAGACTGATTCCTCTAGCAGCCAGGGGAATAGTTCTTCCAGCACAGAGGGGAACTCAGGATGCTCAGATACCAAGAAAGATTGTGGTGGTAGGGGACTCCATTATTAGGAAGGTAGATAGGGCAATCTGTTGCCATGACCGCATGAACCGAAGTTTGTTGTCTCCCGGGTGCTCGGGTTCGGCACATTGCGGATCGGGTAGGCAGACTGTTGTTGTGGCTGGGATTGACCCGGCAGTCTTGGTCCATGTTGGCACCAATGACAAAATTAGAGAAAGATGGAGGGCCCTAAAAATTATTTCAGGGATCTAGGCCAAAAGCTTAAGGCAAGGACCTCCAAGGTAGTATTTTCTGAAATATGCCATGCGCTACCGCAGGAAGACAGTAAGAGATTAGGTAGGTTAATGCATGGCTAAGAAAGTGGTGTAGGAAGGAGGGTTTTGGGTTTTTAGAGCACTGGGACTCCTTTTCTGAGAGGTGCCATCTATATTCTAGGGACAGATTGCACCTCAATGAAGAAGGATCTTCCTTGCTAGGGGGGAGAATGTTAAAAGGTTGGAGGAGAGTTTAAACTAGGATGGAGGGGGGAGGGAAATGAAACAGATAACGAACTAAATACAATAAGAGGAAACAAGGGGTTTTGGAGGTAGAATATGGGTGTAGAGGGAGAGAGGGGGTGGCCCGGTATTAGAGGGGTTGCACTCCATTTGGCCATCCCCTGACCTCACCAGGGAGACAAGGGGTTAACTGGGCTGAGGTCCAGAAATGTGATGTAACCCTTGTTATGACATGAAAATGTGTATTCCCCTGTTCCCATGCTTTATTGTAATATCTGGTTTAATCAGTGTCTGCATCACACACACACACTAGGATCCATCCGGGAGCACAAGGGTTAATAGTTGTTTAGTGATTATAGCCCTTTGTGTAATTTTCCCGCCTTTTCAGGCACCATTTTGCAGGGTCCCATAAGCCGCCATTGAGGCTCCATGTGTTTCAATGGCGAATCTTGCTGTTTGGGTCCTGTTTCCTGTGAAGACCAGCAGATGGCGTCCGAGATGAGGAGCGGCGGTTTCCCATTGTAAGTCAATGGGCCCATTGACTTCAATGGAGAATCCTCGAAGGAGCTTTCCAGGAACGAGTTGGCTGCCGTCCAAACCGCAAAGCGGATACATTTTCAATAAGAGAGCTTTGATCACTTAGCAGTCAAGTTCAACGACAAGTGGCGAGGGAATAAACAGTTCTGGAGAACCTAGAAATAAAATTATTTTTGCCCCTAGTTCCTAGACCTCCCCCCACTCGACCACAACCGGGTCCCCGTATCCTGGACCCCCGATAAGGGTCGAACCGAGAAGAGCGGGTCGCGCCATAGGTTCCAATGGTGGCGGCAGAAATAGCTCAAGAAAACGGCTAAGTGTCAAAAGCTGAAATTTGGGAATCCATAGCTCCGGTTCCGGAGGGTCCAGAGGATCAGGGTTTGGGGTACCTGTAGTCAATGCTCCAGCATCGCTGCAGAACCATCCTTGACCCTCTTGGACCAACCCGACGGAGTATGGACCCCCTTGAAGGTTCGAGACTTTTCCCATAGACTCCAATGGCGGCCAATCTGCATTGACCGGCTATGGCGGAAAACCCCCATTGACTTCAACGGCGGCGTCGCCCCGTTGAAAGTCTATGGTGGCAGATTCCCATAGCCGCCAACGGCGGCGGTTTGCCATTGAAAGTCTATGGCGGCGGAGCCCGTTGTTTTCAATGGGGATTTAGTGAAAAACCGTGATTTAATTTACAGCGGAGATTTTTGTATTAAAATAGGAAACGGTTTAAGGTGTATTTGTGTAACTCCAGTTCCGAAGGTCGTAGCAAGTCGCAAATTGGACCATAGGGTGTCCCAGTTCCGGCATTGGGAACTGGGAAGTTTGGACCTGCTGGTCCCAATGGAACCGGATATTTTAATATGTTCATGTTTTATCTTGCATACTGTGTCCCAAAGCAGGGATAAAACCCAGAGGAAATTCCTTTGCATACAAGGGTAGCATATGGCCAGAGAGGCGACCCAATGTCTAGGACTTATGTATTGTTCAAAGGATTTTGTCACCTCCACTGTTTACATGAGGGCGGAGATTACTCAAACCAGAGCAGTCTTTAAGTGTCCCATTTAACACCTTATAACAAAGAATATCCTGCCCGGAATCCAATCTGGTAGACTAGCTGGCATTCCTGATGCAGATGAGGGGCTACAGAAATGAGACCCCAGAGTTCTAATGCGCATGTACCAGCTAGCAGGGGGGCATGTATCAAAATGTGTTCCCACGTTAATGAGTGGCTAGAGGTAATTGAAGACCAATCACCTGTACTTAATGTTAAGGATAGGGTTACAAAAGGTTTATAAACTGTTGTCCACCCTTTATCCTTTGTCTTCTGATATCATCTGAATTGTTACCTGATTGCGAGAGAATTGCTATGCAACATACTTCTCATCCCCCATCCCCAAAGTAAGTGTACTTCTTGTCTGTTACTGTATTATTTCGTGTTCACCTATCCAAAGGAATAAATATACTTTATTATATCTAAGCCTCGTTCAGTTCAAACCCAGTATTTGGTGTAAATTACAACCTATGATAAGCTATCTTCACAATGGGCAAGTGCGAGTTTGACAAACAGTGAGACACCAATAGTACATGGAGATAATACTAGAAAACTTCTAAAGGCTAAACCAAGTTGGCGCAGAAAGGAGCAGATAAGATAATAGTACAGCCTGAAAAAAACCTGAAATGCATGCTTGCTAATGCAAGAAACTTGACAGATAAAATGGGGGAGCTTGAATTAATAGCTGCAAGGGAGCAGTATGATATCATAGGCATTACTGAAACATGGTGGGATGAAAATCATGACTGGGCAGTTAATTTAGAGGGTTATTCCCTTTTTCGGAAGGATCGAGCAAATAGAAGGGGAGGTGGAGTATGCTTATATGTTAAACCAGATCTGAAACCTATAATAAAGGTAAGATGTTTATGAAGGGAATGATGAAAAATGTAGAAACCTTGTGGATAGAACTTAGCAGTGGAGGTAAAAGCATAAAGAAAATGTTTGTGGGGCTATGCTATAAACCACCAAATATCGGTGAGGAAATGGACAAGAAGAGGAAGGCGTTTAGATTCAAGTCAGAAGGGACGGAAGCATCGTATCAGAATTATAAGCAATGTGACAAAAATTGCTAAAGCGTAATCAAATTAGCAAAAATGGATAATGAAAAAAGGATTGCAATAGAAAGTAAGATCAACACTAAAAAGTTCTTTAAGTACCTTAATAACAAAAAAATGAGAAAAGAATATATAGGACCCTTTCAGTGTGAGATGGGCAGGCATATTGGAGATAAGGAAAAAGCAAATGCTTTGCCTCTGTGTTTACCAGGGAAGAATCGATTATTTCAATAGTAGTGCTGCAGGAGGAAGCCACAACCTCCATATTAATGAACAATTGGTTAACTGAGGAAGAAGTTCATAAGCGGCTTGAAAAAATTAAAGTAAATAAGGCACCTGGCCCCGATGGCATACATCCAAGCGTTCTCACGGAGTTAAGATCAGTAATAGCCAAACCATTATATTTAATATTCAAGGACTCCATTTCCACAGGCTCAGTACCACAAGATTGGCTTAAAGCAGATGTGGTGCCTATATTTCAAAAAGGGAGCTAGATCTCTACCGGGGAATTACAGACCTGTAAGCCTGACTTCAATAGTGGGGAAACTACTTGAAGGTTTAATACGGGATAATATTCAGGAATACCTAATGGAAAACAAAATTATTAGTAATAGTCAGCATGGATTTATGAAGGATAGATCTTGCCAAACTAACCTTATTTGTTTCTTTGAGGAGGTAAGTAGGAATTTAGACCAGGGTAATGCAGTTGATGTGGTCTACTTAGATTTTACAAAAGCTTTTGATACGGTTCCACACAAGAGGTTGGTGTACAAAATAAAGCAAATTGAACTCAGTAATGTATGCACCTGGATTAAAAACTGGTTGAAGGATAGACAACAGAGGGTTGTCATAAATGGAACTTTTCTCCTGCGGAGAGCACAGGACTTTGTACTGATGAGCAGCACAATTTGGAGGATTTGTATTGCCTTTCCTTTCCTCCCAGATTCACTTCAGTTCAGGCATCTCTGTACAGTGTTTCTTTGTGCTACAATATGCTCCAATATGAGAGAATAGGCTCTTAAACTAATAGAATATTAGTATCAGTTTCCTCTAGGTTGCACTTAGGTATCCGTGCACTCTCCTAAGGCTGCGTCCCCGGTAGCGCTGAGCAGGCGGCGCGGTGACATTTATATATATATATATATAAAATTTAAAACGTTGTATATTTGCTGTTCTTATGGGCAATCCGATTGGTCCGTCGGTCTGTCACTCAGCCTCTGGCCAATCAGATTGGTCCGTGGCCCGGCCCCCGCACGCCTCTCATTGGCTTGTTTGCTTCTATGACCTCACCCAACCACTCTCCTCTTCTCTTCCTGCATTTAACCCCATGGGGAGAGCCCCCCCTCACAGACTGGAGGGAGCAACAGACAGCACTGGCAAGAGACTCCAAACTCACTGCACCATGTGTGTCTCACTGTGTGCTGCGGGGGCGGGGGGGGGGGAGATCAGAGCTGCTCGGGGGGGGGACGACAGACAGACAACCGGAGCAGCGCAGGGGGGGACACACAACCGGAGCTGCGCAGGGGGGGGGGGGGGGGAGACCGGAGCTGCGCAGGGGGCGGGGGAGTGGAGAGAGGGAAATTTTAATCCCGGGCAATCCCGGGTCTCAGCTAGTATGTATATATATTTTATATATATATATATATATATATATATATATATTATATATGCAAGTCCCCGCTCACGCGATGCGTGCGAGTACACTCACCGGCGCTTAGGTAAACAAAATTTTCAAACTTTCTAGCGCGCTCAGCTTCCCGTGCAGCTCCCCTCCACCCCCCCCGCGAGCGTTTGCAAACATTTGAAGGACACGCGGCGCTCATGCGTGGTATTATAAATGTCCATAGAGCCGCAGTGAAGAGACTATGCACAAGCGTAGAGAAAAAATAGCTGGACTGACGATTACCGGTACAAAAAAATTCTTTATTAATCGGCACATAGAAACAGCAAGGAGAAAGACCCCCTCTGACACGTTTCGCGACGCGCACGCTTTATCAATTTTTTCCCCCTACACTTGTGCATCGTCTTCACCTTGGCTAATGAAAATGTAGAACGGCCAGTTTTCGCATATAATTAACTTTAACGATATGCGTTACCCGCAGGGAAAAGAACATTAGTTCCTGTTTTAGGTAAGGTCCGTTATAAGCCCTAAGGAAACCGTGCTTTGTGAATCTCTAGCCTGTATGGGCCGATTTAATAAACCCCACGTCGGAGCTTACTCAGTTCACACCTAACTCCCTATATACACTTTCCTGCCAGAGCAATCCTGGCCGCTCTGAGGTTAGCGTTCATATAAATTGTGCCTATATGACCTGGTATAAAACTGTTGTAGTTGGTTCTTTAAAAAGGTGCATCCTTCCTGCAAAATGAAATATTGTAAAACTGGGGTCAAAGTGATGTAATTAAAAAAAAAAAAAAAAATCAAACCTATAAAAAGTGCTAGGAGAAAAAAAAATTAGAAGGCCAAAAACCTGCAGTAGAGTATTCACACAGCAACCCCTGCTGTATTTTTAACTTGCTCTACATTGCCAGGCAGCAGAGCTGGAGTCGATGCAGATTTCAAAAGGCTTCATCAGTAAAGCCGTCTTATCCTGAATTACCACGCAAAACCAAAAATGGTGCCACTTTGTGTGTCAGTAAGTGACAGTTCTAGCTGCTTTAACATATATTTTAAATGCAGCAGCCCCAACATTGACACTTATTTGTACAGGGAAGCCCACCCCCCAAAGCAGACCAGAATTATTTTCAGCCCATGAGACTCTCCAGTTCCAGAGATACTAACCTAATTCCATTTCTCACAAGGATTTAAATGGCTGTCCAATAGAAAGCCGTAACGACAGATACTGAGGCTTCGTATGGTCCCATGACCTGGCAAAATTAGCACGGCCATTTTGTGTCCGCTGGAGGAGCCTTCACCACCTATAACTTTAAGTCCAAAAATAAGTTCCCACATTGCAGTCATTTTATTTTTAAACAGTACTGATAGGATGTTTTATGAACTAGAGATGTGAATGGGAAACAAACAACCGTTCATCAGCTGAAGTGTTGTACTTTCATTTTGCACGGCACCATGTACATAATTCAACACACGTCTCGCGTAAAACCTATACCAGTGCTGCAGTTCCTTAACCAATGTAGTTGGTGCATTCTGCATAATTATACCTATTCTGTTGGTGAGAATACCTCTAAATAAATTGTACCCTACACACCTCGTACCAGCTCAGAAGTGAGCAGTAATAAACACGTGAACATAACAAAATGTTGTCTAATTACAATCATAAATTAAACTGTTTATCTATGCAAGAACCAATGTACATTTACACGCCTAGTTTTCAAACACTGAGGCCACCTCTTAAATATATATCTATATTGGTAGTGTGAAAAAAGAAAAAAACCTGGCGCCAAATGTTCAAATGGTAAGTCCTGTGATCCAATTGTCTATATATTTTTTAGTTTGTCACTAGGCGTCTCACTGTTTTATGTTTCTTAGTGTTATTGTGATTTACCCAGCAGTGTTACGCTATGATTTTTGTTTTTCTTTTTCTCATTCCATGGCCTGTCAAGCATGTGTGCAGGTTCCTTGAGGATCACAGGACTTACCATTTGAACATTTGGCGCCAGGTTTTTCTTTTTTCACGTTGTTATCTGTTTGTACCAGCAGTAGGTACCAGGCAGCCTGCCTTTATGTAAAGGATATTATTTCACTGTTTATTATCATATTGGTGTGTAAACTTTAGCGATATCACAATTTTTCTTTTTCACTATATTGGTAGTGTGTAAACACACACGCGTTGGTAAATGGTCTATTATTTTTATAATTAAATATTCTTGCACACAATTTACCAATATTGATGTATATTTTGAAGCGGCTGCATCACTGTGTTAAAACCTAGGTGTGTAAATTTACATTGGTTCTTCTATAAACGGCAGAGTATATGCAGATAGAGTGCAAGAATATGTACTTATAACCAGTGCTCAACAAATCTGGTCGCCACGGGTGATGCGGTTCTTACAATTCCCCTGCTCAAGAGAAAAAATAAATAACCCCCCCCCCCACCTGATTGGGCTGATGTGTTGGCGCGCTGCCAGGACTTTTTTTCCTTCTTTTGCTTGCAGCCAGGCTCTATATGAGCTGAGCAGTCAAGCTCGCCCTTCCTTTTCGGCAGAGGTAAGTACTGTCTCATGCCTCCCCCCTTGTCTCCGGTGTTATTTTATATTCTGCCCGTGTCTTGTGGCGGCTGCACCCGCAGTGTGGTGTCCCCCCCCCCCCTCTACCCACAGTCCCTGTGGCTGCCCGGCTAGGGCGGAAGGTTGTAGCGGGGGTGTGCCCTCCGGGGAGTGGGGTGTTCCTTACCTTGGGAGGACAATGTGCTCCTTTGCCTGTCATAGGTATACCGCCTGGGTTGCGGTAGATGGTGTCGCGTGGCTGTGCACGTGTGGTGCTGGTGGCTCCTGTTCCCATGCTTGTCCACTAAATGCAGAGTGTGAGGGGGAAGCCGGTGAGGTACTGGAGAAAACAGGGTGGGGAGGCAGGAGGGTTGAGTCTTGGCGCTTTTGCAGCTGCACGTGTACTTCCCCACCCCTGGTTGCTGGGCCACCCTGCAGAGGGGAGGCACAGCCGCCTGCTTGTATCATCAGCCTTTCCTCTTCTCTTCCACCCCCCCAACACACACACACACACCGCTGCCGTGTCACCAGACGTACCCACCCAGTCAGTCGCCCTCTGTCTCTCACAACACTCGATCTGGATACCTTATTTACCCTATATATCTTAACTGCCCTGTACCTACACCGAAATAACCGATACGGCTTTCTTCCAGATCTGACTCAAGCTTCACACAGGAGACATCGGAATCCCCCCTAACCCAGGAGACAGGTAGGGAACACCTGGCCATTGAGGGACTGCGGATCAGGTAAGATCCCAGGTGGGATTGCGGCTTTAGAAATTGTGAAGCGGGGGCATCCAGGCACTGGCTAAGGGATTCAGGAAACTAGACATTCATATCTGTGTTTTATTTTTCCTAGATTAGGCACACCTAATTGTAGTGAAGTATAAATGTAATACAATAATTAAACTGCTATGTCAAAAACTAATGTTATTAGTTCTTACTAGGAATTTATTAAAAAAAACAAACATTTAAAGTGGGGCTGGGCTAGGCTGCCAGTAAAAATTTTTTTTTGGTTCGGCGTGTAGATTTTTGGGTGATTTGTCAAGCACTGCTTATAACCATGAAAGACTATTTACCAATATTGATTTATACATCACCATCAGAATGACAGCTACCTGTGCTGAAGCAGGGCTATCCCAATACCTGGTCTGCTGGCCCTTGAGGACTGGCGTTTGCCATCCCTGGTATAGATGAACCCTTCCTGCAGTTATTCCCGGTTTGGCTGGCTCTTCATCAATCACCACAAAGGCATTACACAAAAATGTAAATTCAAGTACAGATAACACAGAAATTTGAACAGAGCAGTCTCACAAATGTCAATTTGTTGTAACGATTTGGCATTGTTAATGCTGAAGTATGTACTTGCGTTTTTACATGTGCTGAATAGCTGCCATCTTCACATACAAATTAAGGCAGTGTTTTCGTTAATTTAATAGATCGGTACAGAGAACTTAGCTTTCCTCTTTGGGAGAAAATACAGAATGAGTAAATAGCATCAGGTACGGGCAGGGCCGGGGCACGGTCAACTTTTCCAGTACCTTTTACAAACTCCCATTTTGGGAGTCACTGCTCCAGTATGTAATCAGAATGAAACTCTTAACAGACATTTAGATTGTTCCTACACACCATGTGACCGGTCTCCGCTCCTCGTATTGTAAGGCAGCAGTATGAAACGCAACACAGGTTCCCATGGAAACCTGCTTGTGCTGCCAGTGGAAAATATAAATAAAATGTTGATGTACTGGGTTTCTTTGTATATTTTGTTTGTTTACCAAAAAGCTCAACTAGAAAAGAAGGTATACCTGGAGCATGGCACAACCCAGAGGTGCTCAACTCCAGTCTTCAAGCCCCCTCACCCCCTTCTCCCAGGTCAGGTTTTCAGGATATCCAAGATTGCACCACCTGAAGCAGGTACTGTTTGAGACACCTGTGCATAAGCAGAGATATTCTGAAAACATGACTTGTTGCAAGGGGGTGGGCACTTGACTGGAATTGAGCACCCTTGGTATAACCGATGAGATGCTATTAAAAGCACCTGTACATTAATCTCTGTACCCTCAGGCCAAACATTATCCGTACAGAAAGTACAACTTGAAAGCATTGGAAACGTGGGCAGGTAAATGGCAGATGAGGTTTAGTACAGATAAATGTAAGGTTATGCATTTGGGATGCAAGAATAAAAAGGCAACTTACAAATTAAATGGAGATATATTGGGGGAATCTTATCTTGCATCAAATGGGCAATGGGTGGAAGGGAAGTAAACATAATTATGCCCCTTTACAAAGCATTAGTAAGACCACACCTTGAATATGGAGTACAATTTTGGGCACCAATCCTAAGAAAAGACATTATGGAACTAGAGAGAGTGCAGAGAAGAGCCACCAAATTAATAAAGGGGATGGACATTCTAACTTATGAGGAGAGGCTAGCTAAATTCGATTTATTTACATTAGAAAAGAGGCGTCTAAGAGGGGATATGATAACTATATACAAATATATTCAGGGACAATACAAGGAGCTTTCAAAAGAACTATTCATCCCACGGGCAGTACAAAGGACTCGGGGCGATCCCTTAAGGTTGGAGGAAAGGAAATTTCACCAGCAACAAAGGAAAGGGTTCTTTACAGCAAGGGCAGTTAAAATGTGGAATTCATTACCCATGGAGACTGTGATGGCAGATACAATAGATTTGTTCAAAAAAAGGTTGGACATCTTTTTAGATGGGAAAGGTATACAGGGATATACCAAATAAGTATACACGGAAAGGATGTTGATCCAGGGATTAATTCGATTGCCAATTCTTGGAGGAAGGAATTAATTTTCCCCTTAATGGGTTTTTTTGTTTGCCTTCCTCTGGATCAATAAGTAAGTATAGATATAGGATAAAGTATCTGTTGTCTAAATTTAGCATAGGTTGAACTTGATGGACGTACGTCTTTTTTCAACCTCATTTACTATGTAACTGTTTACAATTACACCATGTTTCACTACATCACATTATGCCCACACTAACTAAAAGATGTAATGTGTTACACACGGGCCCAAGTAGCCAATAACCAAAAATGCCAAAATGAAGGCTGATTTCTTGTATTCACAGTTGAGGGTATTAGGGGGTGTGCCCCCATTGTAATTATTGGTGGTTCTCTCTCCCCAAGAGGAATGTTTATGCTTAAGACAAATGTTGGTTTTTGTGAATTTCATAATGTAAATGTAAACATTCAAATGTACTTTCTCTAAAGGCCAGATTCATTTTTCTAAAATAAAAGTTCTCCCCTGACACCCATATGGTAACTTTCAGGTGGAGTCACAGTCCAAAGAAATGCACAATGAGCAAATTACTACAGGTCAGCCTTCAATATCTCTATTTTGTTTTAGCAAGTCTGCATTTCTGGTAACTCTGCGGTTTGTCTTTTAAAAAGAATAAACTACATTACACATTCTCTCCCTCCCCCCCCCAAAAAAATGATTCAACCACACTCAAAAAGGTGATTATTCATGTGTTCACAGAAAATAATTGTTTTTTTCCTTTATACCCTCTAATTCTCAGATATTTACTGTGTTAACTGTTTATTCAACGACGAAAAAAACAATTTTCCAAAAAGGTACAAAAACAGGTTTAGTCTAAAAATTGTTGTAAACCGCCTCCAAAGCTTTTGGTTATCATTCAACCTTAAAAAATAAACAAACTAGGTTTAAAAATCGGTGCCTGTCCCCTGCCCATGCATTCCATGTGTTATACTACTACTATACAACTAAAACTTCAGTGAATTCCACGTTACATTGTTGTGAGGCACTACACTATCTTACACATCTATAAATACTTTTAATCATTATAATATGCAAAGCGGTCACAAAGTCAAGGTCAGTTTTCCCAGGTTGAGCACAGTGAGACTTGTTCGTTTAGGGCAGAGGTGGCCAAAGTCAGTCCTCAAGAGACAACAGGCCAGGTATTAGGGATATCATTGATTCAGCACAGGTGGCTCAGAGGCTCAGTTAAAGACAGTCTCTGATTATCCGTTTCAGAACAGGTGGCTCATTCTTAAAACCTGACCTGTTGGTGGCTCTTCACTGGAGTTGGCCACTCCTTGTTTAGAGAAACAGGAGTCATGTAGTATTGTAGCCTCCTAGGGACAGTGTCTCAGCATGGACAGAAAGGATTTTGCAACTCCAATTCATGTGCCTGGGTTGACACCGTGCTTGAGGAAATTTAAAGTTGACCGAATAAAAAGAAAATCCAAAATGCAATCAAAGGAAATAGGTTAGCCCTGCTTTATTAGAAGTGCCATTACAACTGTCTAAACTACATGCACCGAAATCTGCTGATCATTTGAAATGCAGAATATATTATGAAGGGTCCAGTTATATAAATCTGGTTTAAATGTTAACTTGTGGCAAATGATAGTTCTGCAACAGTCACAATGTTTTGTATTTCTTTCATCATAACATTACAGGCGATAGAAGTATAAACCACCAATGCTCATGTCAAATGGTTCAGTGAAAGTACATTCTTAGGACGCGCGTATAGTGCCCGCGACGTCACGGCTAGCGAAAGTTATATTTTGCTTTGCGGCGGCGTTGCGGGCGTACTGGCATTTGATTTGTTAAGGGGCTGTCACATGAGGCGACAGCCCACGAAAAATCAAATATTGCCAGCTCCCAAAGTTCGCGACGCTCCGTCGCGCTTACTATAAGCGCAAGCGGCGGCAATGTATTTGTTTTGGGGCGACATTGTGTTGCTGTCGCCCGTCGCGGACACTATACACACGGCCTTAAAGTATTGTCAAACTTAAAAAAGCAACACAAACCCCATAATAAAGCAAATGTTTACATTAAGCACAATACAGCATTTTATTTAGATGCTTAAAGGAATACAAAGGGAAATAAAGATCACATATTACTACTACAACAGTGTGTCAAATATTAGGTGGTATAAATGAACAACACTATGTGGGTATTAACTAAAGAAACTAAATATCCAAAATACAGTATTGTGTTTTGTATACTTTAACACAATACATACTATACAGATCTTTAAAAGGTGTCAAAATATGAAGAGTTGCAAACTTGTTTCTTGCATTGGACTTAATTAGCGTGAAATATTTCAGACAAACACTGAAATACCAGTTTGCCAACTGGAATCAATATCAAGGATATTCAGAAACGTCTCTGGTACAAACAGCCCAGCCACATTTTATGCAACTGAACTCAGATTTTAAGATTGTACAGGTTATGTGCAAAAACGAAGTTTGTCAATGTATTTTTTTACTATAGCAGTTTCAAGCCATTGCTAGGTAAACTAGATACAGCGTTTTACACAGCAGGGCATCACTAAAAAAAAAAAAATTCTATATAGTGGATACACAAGAACAATTTCAGAAGCCTGACTTTGAATAGGTCTAAAAGACTGTACAAATATACATTTTAACTATTCAGAATGGACCAAAAAAAAAAAGTATCCCCAGAATTGTCTATACACATTGAACCGGTAGCTTGTATGTTAGATTAACCTAGCATGTGAAAAGGGATGTTTAAAAAGACACAACTTAGAGAGTGACAAATGGGAAAAAAATGCAGATCTTGAACTCCACTGTGTGCATTCTGCAACTTCCAATGTTATTTTTCACATTGTTATGTGCCCATCATAGTGGATATCACAAGCAATTTTAACCAATAGCACTGTTTATAAAGAAACCTTGGAATAACAGTGGCAATAGTTTCCACTGTCTATGAGACCTACCACTTCTAGGCAGAAGCAGTTCAAGTTCCGCTTAGCAGTCACGTTGCTGTGGTGTCTATGAACCTAACCTATACTTGTTGGCTACTGAGCCCTACACCGGCTAGATTGCTGTGCATTGCGTCTGTAACAGTCATATTGTTAAATTGCTCTCCACCTTCACTGTCAATTGTGCTATTTTGCCATTCCATTGGTTGATTTGACAAGCTTTCATCGTCAACTGTTGCATTGGGATACGAAAGTGTGTCTTTGGACCAAAACTCCTCAACTTTTCCAAATGAATTGGTTTTCCATTTTGGTTGCTCACCACCACCACCATCTAACACGGTAGCTTTTCTTTTTGCGACTTCTTTACCCGTACCAGCGTCTTCACTGTGGTTTGAATCATTTATCCAGGTTTCTGGTTTTACCTCAGGTGTGCGGTCTTCAGAGTCAGACCCTTGTTTAGAACCAGGTTCACAATCGGACCTCGAGGCTTCATCTTTCCACACAGAAGAAGACTTCTGTGGTTCACTCTCTTCAGTGTCAGAAACAATTTCTTTTGTTGCTTCAGACGACTCGCTTGCTTTCGGCTTTGAAGCTTTCTTTCGCTGCGGCTTTTCTAGAAACTCCACAGAATCCTGCTGTGGAGACAGCGGAGAAAGGTTGGACTCTGGATTCTTTATTGGAGCTTTTCTGGGCATTTTAGGATTTTTGTCTGGAGTCAACACGCAGCCACTTTCATTTGAGTCATCTTCCACATTTGCAGAACTATCGGGTGGACTAGATTCATTGAATTTTTTCTTATCAACGGTTTTACTCGCATTTGGTGTAGATTGATTTTCATCAATGTTCTTGAACATCCACTCAGCACCAAATTCCATTTCATGTGTTACTTTATTTAGCTCCTTCATATTAAAGCCAAGTATGACACCGGGTTTGTATCTTTCACAATCTCGAATACATTTTTTCCTCTTGTTGCTGAAATGCGAAGCAATGTCATTCTTCCATAACCACAAATTGGCTGCTAACTTCTCAATTTCGCGTCTACTGGGGTAGGGCTGCATGTTGAAGTATTTTGTAAGGAATGCTTTTCTTGCTTCGTACGAATCATCTTCATGGCCCTTGGGATCCAATGCCAATACCACAGGTTCTTCAGGCAGATCATCCAAAATGAGTGGTGCATCTGGGTCATCCTCCAACTTTCTCTTCTTTGCCAGGGCTAGATCTACAATTTCATTTGAACGTTTCATTGGAGTTGCTGTTGGGGATATCATTTTCGGTGGGGCATTGGATTTATCCTGCCCATTTTGTGTTTTTCCCACACCTCGGCAATGTACAAGATGCAATGTGATGGTCGACGCGGTCATGTTACTCGTGTAGACACCGAGACAATGAATGCATTTGTAGGTGAGCTTTTTCTCAACAGGGTGAACAGTCTGAATAACTTGATGCCTCTCCCTCAAGTGATGTGCAAGTGCATCAGATATGGGCCCTTTCAAGATAGAAAAGCAGAGAGGGCAAAGCGTTTTGCCTACATCTTTTTTGTATGGAACAGCAGCCTGGGGTAAATTTTTTACTGGTACTTCAGTCTTCTCAGGAGCTTTTGGTTGAGGTTTTGGAGGAGGAGCAGTTGTATTCTGAGCATGGTAAGCTACAGATTCAGCAGGAGCATCCCTAAGATTGTATGTGGTTACCAGTAAATGTATATTAGTGTGACTACCTTGTTGTAATGTCAAATCAAAGGTCAAAGTGGAATCTGTTTTAGGTGCCATCTCTTCCTCCGCGTGAACCATTCTCATATGAGCAGCCATTTTTTCTACATCGTTGAATGTAGAGCGGCAATATGGACAAGAGAGGCCATGAATCAACATGTGATTTAGCAAAGTATCAGTGGGTAGGTAGCGATTACAGTATAGACATTTGCTTGTAAAGTTGTGTATTTTCATTATGTAATTGGCAACTGCAGGCACTTTTTCAGCCTTGTGCTCTTTTTCAAAGTGAACACTGTACACATTTTCAGGAAATAACTCGTTACAGATTGTACATATTTTCCATTTTTGGGTAGACGAATTGGAGTTTGCAGCGGCGGCAGCCACAGCGGCGGCGGCCGCTGCAGCGGCAGCAGCAGGCGGCTTGGAACTAGACTGAGCTAGTGCTCGCGATGTTATATGAGTTGGAGTTATGGATGCTGGCTTCAAATGGCCTGAAGAAAGACTTGAATTTCCAGACTGAAGTGAGTACCTTAAAGGAGCTTGGGATCTCTGGTCAGAACCAAGTGAGTAAGGTCTTCCATTACCACCTGGAAGCAATTGTTTCATCGATTGAGACTGCTGGGGAATAGAAACAGGTGCATTTCCACTCATGCCTAATCTCATTTGTTGCCCAACAGAGTAACCCGATGCCATATTTTTAACTCCGTAGTTATTTTGCTGTAGATGGACATTGGACATCATATTAGAATTCATTGAAGGCTTTGGTATAGTGAGCCGATTCACCATTTGCTGAGAGGGAAGGGTTCGGACATTTCCTGTGGACATTTGACCCAATCTTTGAGGAATACCTAAAGATTTTTTATCCTGAGGTTTCGGAGCGATCAGCATTAATGGTTTGGATCTTGGAACCACCACGTTTGTGTGCCCTATCATAGCGGTCACTTGATATCCTATGCGTTCATGGTCTTCGATAACATGTTGGACTAAAGCTTCATAGGACTTCGGCATAAAAAGACAGCGCTTGCAATGAATGCTACCTTCATCCCTTGGGCTTGAACCCACAGAGACGGCACCATTGAGCGATTTGTCACTTGATTTGGCCACGTACGGTGCTGCCACATGCTGAAAATGTTCCCTGTATATGTGCTTTCTAACAACTTCATAGAGTGGGTCTCTGTAAGTGCACTTCTTACAATAATAAACAGCTTGCTCTATACTGTCAGCCTGCTTGTTTTTAAGGCCATCGTGTTTGTTTTTATCTTTGAAACCGCCAAGGCCAGGACCTTGTGAAGGTGCATTTGGAGCATGAAATACTTTAATATGCATTTCCAAAGTCTTTCTGTCCCCGTTGTAAGTACAGTAGGGACAGTTGAGAAGAATTTTGTTTTCAAAGTCTTCATTGTGGACGTTTCTAAAGTGACTTTTGTAAGCAGAGAAGAACTTCGATGAGAATGGACATGCACTACAGCAGAATTGTTTTGTCCGATAGTCCTATAAAACGGAAAATACATTTTAAAAGTCATTCATGACGTTTCATAAAGTACATGCAATCACGTTGATTCATACATTTATAGCAGAATTATACTTTGAGACAGAGAGAGATATATATATATATATATATATATAAAATAAAAAGTACAGAGTTACACAAATATTTCACATTTAAAGATAACACCCCAGGAATTAGCTGGCATCGGGAAGATGCCTGTCTGACAGTAACTTGAGTGCAATACACAAATGAAGGTTACATACATTAAAAATGATGGTGCGTTTTGACAACCTGTGATAAATTATGCTTGCCGACAGTCCAATTTGGATTTGAAGAGTAATAAAAATGCAGTTTGATAACTATTATCAGGAATATTCTAGTTTCCATGTGCAGAACTCCCTCCCCCACTATATACACCCCCTCCCCACATCTTATAGTAATGAGAAAAAAACCAATAGAAAAGTTTTCAAACCTGATTTTTAGTAAGTGAAGGATCCCATAATCCTACATCGTCCCACGAAGTATTCTTCACATAGAAGTCATTCGGTTCAAATTGCTTAAACTCCTACATTTTAAGAAAAAATATGTAAGATTTTGGTATTTTTATGCCATCTTCTTCCAAGGATATACAAATCAAAGCGATAAAACTATTGTGATGTGCTTTGCTTAGTCATCAGTCGTCACTGTAGGTTCTCAACTCTAAACCCCAAGCCCACCCCCGCCCCAACAGGTCAGGTTTTCTAGCTAGCCCAGCTACAGCTTAGGTGGCTCAGAGGCTCGGTCTTTGACAGCACCACCTATGCTGTAGCAGGGACAGTCTGAAAACCTGACCTGCTGGTGGCCCCTGAGGACTGGAGTTGCCACCCATGGCCTAATGGGCACTTCTGATAACCGATCTCTCTGCAATGCCTCACCTGTGAAGTGATTTACCTCTACTAAATTACATGCAAACTGTGTGTGTGTGTCAGTGTGCGTGTGTCAGTGTGCGTGTGTCAGTGTGCGTGTGTTATATATATATATATATATATATATATATATATATATATATATATATATATATATATATATATATATATATATATATATATATATAATGTGTGTCAGTGTGTATATATATATATATATATATATATATATATATATATATATATATATAATTAATGTGTGTGTGTGTGCGTGTGTGCGTGTGTGCGTGCGTGCGTACTATTTATACAACAGCAAATGAATAATTTCTAGAAACAATAATCTTCTTTGATAGAGGCTGAAAGGGCAACAGCTGTATCTTAATGTGTCCCTCTAGCTACACATTTCAAAACAGGGTCCATTAACTCACCTGGTGGAATGGCAGCTAATGCAGAATCGAGTGAGTTAAAGCAGGGGCGCTAAACTCCAGTCCTCATGCGGCTTTCCCCCCCCAAAAGGTCAGGTTTTAAGGATATCCCTGCTTCAGTACAGGTGGCTGGTTGGGGGGGGAGGGGGGGGGGGGTTGGGGTTGAGGACTGGAGTTAAGCACCCCACAGCTAAACCATAAAGCTTAATGCCTTCCTAGTCCAGTATACAATGCGCAAACAAAACTTACATCGACATGGTCTCTGCAGTATTCCAAGCCAATGTCCCCTAATATCTTTTTGACAGTCTTGCGGGCTTTCCTTAAACTGCCGAGGTTATTAACGGGAAGTTGAAACATCGTTACTACCTGAAACAGAGAGAGGAATCTTAAATGCAAGTTTATTGAGACAAAAAGTCTATTCATTTCTTGGACTAACAAATGTATTTGCTATACATATTCACAATTAAGCATATGAAAATTACAGCACTAACATGTGTTCATAGGTAAGTAAAACCAGCGTACATAAAAATAAAAAAAAAAGATGTATGCAACATTAGTTGAGAGCAAAGTAAACAAAACAAAGTCAGGTAAATAAAATGAACATTCGCAACTATAAACAAAATGTTACTACAAAAAAAAATTATTGATAACATTAAACCTTTATAACACTGCTAGTGACAAGATGTATTTGGAGTCATACAACAAAAGACAAATGCCCAATGCTACAAAAACACATCGTAAAATACTTCAATATTCGTGAGCAAGGGTCATTTAGTTAAACCCTTTGGCCAAAGCGTTATAAGCCTGCAAGCCACGTCACAGCATGACCAGTAAGCAGGTCCTAACACCAGCCAAAGTGTTTAACTAAATGACTCACTAACGAGAATATTGAAGTATGTTACTATGTATTTGTCACATTGGATGTAGCATTGGGCATTTCTGTCTTGTTGTATACATTTGGCCACGCTCAGTAGGACTCCTTTTGACATACATACAATGTGGTGGGTTTTGGGGGTTTGGGAGGTGTGTGTGTGTTGTCAGAATTAAACCGTTATTTGTACCAATCATAAATGTTGATCTAGAGCAGGTGTGGCCAACTCCAGTCCTCAAGGGCTACCAACAGGTCAAGTTTTCAGGATATCATTGCTTCAGTACAGGTGGCTCAGTCATAATAACAGCCAACTGTGCTGAAGTAGGGATATCCTTTAAACTTGATCTGATAGTTGTTGTCCTCTCCGTGTAAAGCAGGCCTGCACAACTTGTAAAGCGAGACCAGCCAAATTGCTCCAGGGAAAACCGATTCAGTCCGCACAGGTAAAACTAATTAAAATTATCAAATTTCCGGGGTTATTAACACCCCACCCCCCATGACTTGTCTGCTGTGGGGTCCGGCAATCTCCGTCTTTCCCTGCAGGTCCTGAACAAATGGTCGTGCGGCATCAAATGATGCCACGTTGCCATGGTAACGGGGCACCATGCAATGCCGGCATTCTGCAGGGGAAAGAGTAGAATTTGCAGGGAAGACAGATCGCGCACCACACTGCGGACCCCGCAGCGAGTCCGGGGGGGCCGCATGATGTGCAGGCCTGGTAATCTTCCAAGACCAATATCAATACTATTCTCAGATAAGATTAGAGCAGGGGTGGCCAACTTCTGACCTGTTGGTGGCCCTTGAGGACTAGTTTTAAGGATATCCCTGCTTCAGCACAGGTGACACTATCAATAGCTGTGCTGAAGCAGGGATATCCTGAAAAGCTGACCTGTTGGTGGCCCTAGAAGACTGGCGTTCCCCTCCCCTGATCTAGCAAGACTAACCCTCTCGCAATGCAGAGACAATCACTTTACTTTCATATTACAGATATATATTATTCAGAAACACGCTAATGTCACTGTCCACCAATGTGTTTGCTATAGATTTTCAGTGTCTCCAGATTGCACTCAGCACAGTTCAATGCCCAAATACTTGCATGCTACATGATTTGGACTACAGCACGAAGCAAATAAACACATCCAAACTGCCACGTAGTAAATTTGCAAAAAAAATAAATCTGAATTTCTGCTTTATACAATTTTATCAAAGGCCAATGCTACAAATACACTGAACATAAAAAACAGAGTACTATTTTTTTTAAATGTAAAGCATGCGACAAGGTACAAGTCTACATTCTTACCCAAGCTGGTAATCGTTTGGTGTAAATCTGTTAAAAGCCCGATTGTGTGCCTAATGAAATGGCCGCATTTCAGTTTCAAACAATTCTTTAGTGTAAGGCCACGCACGGAACATGAACTAGGCTGGAGGCGAGTGGGAGGCGTGGCCGTGAGTGGTTCAGCTTCATTGGCTGAACAGCTCATGTGACTCGGTCGTCGCGCTGCAAGAACAAATCCAACTGTAATCTCAAAAACAGTGCGCTTGGTCACGCTCCACTGCTCTAAATTCATTCATTCTGGCATCACGCGCCGCCACTAATCGCGGCCTAACTCAGCAGCTACTCCTCATATTACCTCCAATGACTCCTGATATTACCAAGGTAACATTTCCTATTGTTACAGTTTATAGCTTAAATGACTGGGAACGTTGGCAACAAATGATCACAAATAGGAAAGTGTTAAAGATGTTGCACTGCTGGGGAGATGTACTAGGATCTGCTAAAGAAAATCAAAGTATGCTCAGTATATTAAAAACAAATGGCATCAAGAGTTGAATTTAATAAATACAAAATTCATCATCTAACTATAGCTGATTAAAAAAATAAATATACATATCAGTATCATCTTTATGCCGATGACACCCAAATCTCTCCCTCTCTCCTGTTCCATGTCCCCAACTGTGTGTCTGCAATCTCGTCCTAGATTTCTCCCACACTATCTGAAGCTAAACAGGCCCCAAACAAAATTAATATTCTTTCCCCATCCACTGCCATACCAAAACTCTACCTCACCATCAACAACAACCCAATCCCACTGTTTAGGGGTGATCTTTGACTAATCTCTCCTTCACTCCTCACATTCAGTGCCTGACGAAATCCTGCTTTCTCCATCTCCGAAATTTCGCCAAAATACACCCCTTTTCTCACTCATGATGCAACAAAAATCCTAAGCCACTTATGTCCCGCCTCGATTACTGCAGGTTTCTCCTAGTTGGCATTCCCCCTTGTCCACCTCTCCCAACTTTAACCCATCCAAAATGCTGCTGCCAGGCTCATCACTCCACTACGCATATCCCTACACTGGCTTCCCACAGCCTCAAGAACTTAATTTAAAACCTTAGTATTGACTTACAAAAAGTCTCAATGACACTGCCCCCATGTTATTATATCAGTCCTTATCCACAAATATATACCTACATGGCCCCACGTTCTGCACATGACATCCATCTTTCCTCCCACCTATATTACCTTCTCTCAGTCCCGCTTGCAAAACTACTTGTGCGCTGCCCCCTCTGGAA
Source organism: Ascaphus truei (assembly GCF_040206685.1). Taxonomy (NCBI): domain Eukaryota; kingdom Metazoa; phylum Chordata; class Amphibia; order Anura; family Ascaphidae; genus Ascaphus; species Ascaphus truei. Next base: position 565,894 of record NC_134497.1, read on the forward strand.
TTCCCTAACAGACTCGCCCCCAGCTTTCAGTTCAAAAACACCCGGAAAAAAAAAAAAAAAACACACACAACAACCACCAACCTCACCTTTTCAAGGAAGCCTACCCATCATACCTCTAACATCCAACTCCTACCCCATTGGGACAAGCTGTATGGCTTGACCAATGAACACCCTATAACATTACTACCCTCCCCGCCCCCCCCCCCCCCGCCGTCCAACCTTAATGGGATCAGCTGTCAGACTGGGCCATATTAAAACCTGAGCCACACCGTATCCTACAATGAGCAGCCACTTTACCTTCTTGATTCAACATTGTCCCTCATTCCCTCTCACGAGCATGGCGCACAGTACCACCTTTGTATCCGTTTGTGCATGTGTCTCCTCACCTGTATGTAACCGTTTATGTAATATACATAACACTGTAACCCCATTGTACCGCACAGCAGATTATGTTGGCGCTTCACAAATAAACAATAATATACAATTTCAAATGTTTTGCCGCTTTCATATACTTTTACCTTGTTGTGAACAAACGACCATGGCATGTTGAACAGGTTAAATGACACAAACACGCCAGTCTGGTACTTTTCGTTAGAAGACTCAACCCTCAGGTGAATCGTTTGTTTTGTTCGGAAAGTAATTATGATGCCTTCATCCGTCAAACTGATCTGGCTTAATTCAGTAGACCGGAGAAAAGAACGCATGTTCATTTCCAACAGCGTTCTTTTAAGAAAACTGCTAATTTAAGGGCGATTTAAATCTAAGGAAGCAAATTAAATACATACCTTTATCTTGAAGCAAAATGTTAAGAATTTAAATAGCAATGAAATATCAGTGGCTCACATGGGAATGCACAGGCCTTGTGATCACTAAGATATTCCAATGCACAGAGTCCACAAACTGTACCAATCTTCTATTCTAATTTCTAGAAGTGACCAGCGTTAGGCTGCGATTATAGTGAGCGCGACATGTGCGATTTTGCGCGCAGCGTGAACAAAATACAGCAGCTCTATTGGCCATACTGCACACGATGAAGAGCAACCGCGCGGCAGATTTCAAATGACGAATCATTTTTGTTTTTTTGCGCGGTTGTGTCACGTGAGCGAATCAGCCAATGATGGCGAACTATCCTGGTGATGCGTCCGCTACCCCTCCCCCTAAAGTGGACCCATCGCTCTGTCGCACACCTACTATATTCTCCACATTAGGGCCATTCTATACCGTGTGTGGCTGTACGAAGCGCACGCTTTTTGCGTGTATTTTTTACACACACACACACACACACACACACACACACACACACACACACACACACACACACACACACACACACACACACACACACACACACACACACACACACACACACGTTATAAGTTTTGAAATAAAGAAATACTTTAATAAATTGTTTAACATTATACACACACACTTCAGCGTTGCAAATTCTTTATTTTCTTCATCTTCCTCCCTGTCGGCCTGTCCCACGTACCCTGCCGTGCGCAGCACCATTATAGAAAGGCTGACTAACCTCAGCCAACTAAAACGGCTGCGCGCATGGCACAGCAAGCGCACACTATATAGAACAGCCGGAGCGCATAGCCTCGCACACTCCTGCAGCCCCAGCGATCTGTGAACTTGGCTGCAGGAGATAAGGGAGGTGTGACAAAGTTAGTTCACCCTTATTGTCTTCACGTGAGCGCTTCAGACAATCTTCAAATCGTGCTCCGTCATATGCGCGCACACGGAGCGGCCTCGCAGGCATTAGGCAATTTGAGGTTGGTGCGCGAGCTCCATCTAGCAGTGTAATCGCAGCCTTAGGCAAATCAAGCAGTCTTTTGCAAAACAAGTGGCTGTAACAAGCAAAATCTTCTCACATTGGCCAGTGAGACCAATATTCAGACTCCATTAAAAGATAAAAATCCCTTTCTATGATGTTTGGAAGGTGCAATCCCTCCTAGAATGCTCCTTGATTGGGTACTATCCGATAGGTCAGTTACATTTCTTAGTGGCCTCTGAATGGGCAAATTATGTGTTTTTTCCCCTTATCCCACACTATCCTCATCAGAGAACCAATAAAGATAAGGGGAGGTGGGGAGGGAGAGACTGGCTGTACAAGCATTTGCTGATCACATAATGACATCACACTAATATTGAACAAGAGTTTGTATAAGCAAAGCCTCCCTACCACGCGCCCTTTATCTTTACAAGCTCGCTGACAGACAGGGTGGGCTGAGAGTACGGGAAGCCCGTCACAAACATTTCCTCATTTAGAATCCTGAATGAAAATGACATTTTACATTGCAGCGAAGGAGTTTCCTGTTAATTCAGAACAGGGGTAGCCAACTCCAGTGCTCAAGGGCTACAAACAGGTCCTCAGGATATCCCTGCTTCAGCACAGGTGGTGTAGTCTAAGGCTTTGGTCCCGCTGCGTCCGGCGGCGCGCGCTGCTCACCATGTGATGGTGTCCTCCCGAGCCGGTCCCAGTCCCCCCTCGCTGCATGGCTCACTACACGCTGTGACGCGTCAGCCGCCAGGGGATGCAAGAAAATTGCGATCCCGAGTGGTGACGCGTCACGCGGTGCGCTGGTGAGCCAATCAGCGGCGGGAGTAAGAGAGAGAGTGAATGAGTGAGTGTGTGTTTACCTTCCGGCAGCAGCACCCTCCTGCAGCCCGGGAGACCAACCCCCGCTGCAGCCATCCGCTGGGGGGGGGTGGGGGGGAGGGTGTTATCGGACGGGAGCTGGGCATGTGGAGGGGTGGAGTAGGACGGAGAGCGAGGGCATGTGGGGGGTCCCTCCTGCAGCCCAGGAGACCCCGCTGCAGCCCTCCGCTCAAACCACGCCCCCCGGCCGCCGCACCCTACAGACCGCATATAGCGGTTAAGTGCCTCTCCACGCGCCGCTTTTCTGCAGTGCGGGCGCGTGGTCTGAGGCAGCGGGGCCTTAGGCCTCGGTCCCACTGCGCTCGTTGGCACGGGCGGCCACACGCGAGTTCCCCACCAGCAGGGGAATCCTGCGGAGCCGGTCCCGGTCCCCCCTGGCTGCACAGCTTACTACGCGCTGTGGCGCGTCAGACGCTAGGGGACACAAGAAAATGGTGATCCCTAGCGTTGACGCGTCACGTGGTGTGGCTGTGAGCCAATGGGGAGGAGAGGCTTCGGGAGGAGGAGAGGCTTCGGGGAGCGGGGAGGAGTGTGGAGTGAAAGCAGGTGAGTGCGTGTCTGTGCCTGCGTGTGTGTTGCTTACTTACCTTCAATCAGCAGCTCCAGCCCGAGCAGGGAGGGAGGGGGGGGAAAAAAAAGAGTAGCAGGTCCCTCCGCTCAAGCCACGCCCCCCCGTCAAGCCTCCCACTACCGCCCACCTCCCGCTCCCTACAGACAGCATATCGCGGTCTGTGTATGTCAGCGCCCCGCCTGTCTGTAGTGCGGGCGCGCTGACTCTGGGAGCGGGGCCTTAGCCTAAGACTGAGCCACGTGCTGAAGCTGGGATATCCTGAAAACCTCACCTGTTGGGAACTCTTGAGTTGGCCACCCCTGCTTCAGAAGATCTCAGTATCTGCATTGCTACCCCCCTAATACTTACGGAGTCTCATTAATAAACACGACCAGTGACACCAAATATTATTGCTTAATGTACTAAGATGACTGCAAGCAACGCATTGGAAGTGCTCATTTTTGTCCAAGAACGAATTAATTGCCCAGCCAACAAAACAGAAATTTAGAAATCAGTTCTGAATTTTGTTACAATTTTTTTTTTTAAAAACAATTCCTGTTACCAAGAGCACTAGGATTTTCACTGATGCACACAACTCCCCACATAACGCTAATATGCTTTTGTATCACTGAACTTAGCAAAACAATACCATGAAAGTTTAACATTTTGTAAAGGAAATGCAATTCCAACTACTTCTCCAGTTTAGCGTACACTTTGAATGCAGACCGTTACTAAGCAACACTGAACAAGTCATTGATAGAATGTTCAATTTTATTAAGTGCAAACAAGTGTGTAATATTAACAGCCAATTATTGACTAAGCACCGAAAGGGACTCTGGTTTTTTTTTTTTTTTTTTAAGTTTCTTCACTCAATTTGAGAGAAATAAAATAAAAAATAAATAAAAAAACAAACAAAAAAAAAAAAAAAAAACTTTCAACCTTGCAGCTGCCCAATTCATGTTTAAAATACAGCAGGGACTTCTAGCAGAAGTGCTTAAAAGCATGCTAAGGACTACGATGTTTATTACATTAAAACTATGGGAACAAGGAATTTAATTTCACATGTAGGCCCCAAAAAACACCACACATTACAGTCTACAACAAATCCAAAAGAAAAATAAATTGGTTTTAAGCAGAGGTCTACTATACATTAGGAATTTATACTAGACGTCAGAGCATTATTTAGTTATAACCTCTAAAATTGTTACAACATACTGGTTTTGCATGAATATATGGCAAGGTACCCCCCACCCCCAATAAAACTCTATATGAAAAGTCAATACGCTCCTTATAAAACCGGGCTCTGCTGCTCAGTCTGCGCATCTGCTCCTGTGTATTTATTAAATGTTTTACCAGGAAGTAATACATTGAGAGTTACCTCTCGTTTTAAAGTATGGTGTGGTTTCCAGTATGTCAGCGAGTAACACATTGACCGTCTGCGCATGTGCGAGCGCTCACGCATGCGCAGACAGCTGCTGTGTTAATAGGTTACACAGGAACAAAGGCAGCACACAGCAGCCGGCATTACTTAGTTCCAGTTAGCAGGGGCTGGAATCGAGGGTCTCGCCTCATTCATGGTCGCCCTATAAATACGGTATTTGCACACTAGTCCAACATCATGCTATGGACTGGAGCACAACCCAAACTACTTGACACAATATGACCACTTCTTGAACGTGTCACTAGGCGTCATTTTTCATGTGCAATTATAAAACGGATCAACTGCTTGGATGCCACAAACTTTAATGTGTCCAGAACAATGTCATCAGAAACTGGGTTTATTCATCCTTTATAAAGCATTAGTAAGACCACACCTTGAATATGGAGTACAATTTTTGGCACCACTCCATAGAAAAGACATCATGAAACTAGAGAAAGTGCAGAGAAAAGCCACCAAATTAATAAAACGGGATGGGCAATGTAACTTATTGCTAGCTATATTTGTTTGCATTAGAAAAGAGGCATCCAAGAGGGGATATAACACACACACACACACACACACACACACGTACACACACACGTACACACACACGTACGTACACACACACACACGTACACACACACGTACACACACACGTACACACACTCTGAGACAGTACAAGGAGTTGTCAAAAGAACTATTCATCCCTTAGGCCGCGATTATAGTAAACACGCTGCGCAAACAAGTGCAGCAGCTGATACGGTCCGGCTATAGTGCACGCGAGCGCGATGCAGAGCGACCGCGTCACGTGAGCTGTTTAGCCAATGAGGGAAAAACCAGCCTGACACGTCCGCCACGCCTCCCCATCTCAGTGCGCCCATTGCTTGGGCGACAGGCGCGCGTAACGCCAAGCACTCCGTTGCGCGCCTACTATAAACTTAGCCTTAATGTTGGAGGAAAGGAGATTTCACCAGCAACAAAAGGAAAGGGTTCTTTACAGTAAGGGCAGTTAAAATGTGGAATTCATTACCCAGAGATTGATGGCAGATACAATAGATATGTTCAAAAAAAGGCTGCACTTTTTTTTTTGGAAAGGAAAGGTATACAGGGATGTACCAAATAAGTAAACATGGGAAGGATGTTGATCCAGGGAGTAATTTGATTGCCAATTCTTGGAATCAGGAAGGAATTTATTTTCCCCCTTATGAGATATCATTAGATGATACAGTATATTGTTCCAGAGGAACAAACAATTAGTACGGATATAGGATAAAGTTTCTGTCGTCTAAACTTAACATGGGTTGAACTTGGACGTATGTCTTTTTTCAACATCTACTATGTAACTACAGCCCTCAAGCAGGCCAGGGTGTGTGTGTGTGTGTGTGTGTGTGTGTGTGTGTGTGTGTGTGTGTGTGTGTGTGTGTGTGTGTGTGTGTGTGTGTGTGTGTGTGTGTGTGTGTGTGTGTGTGTGTGTGTGTGTGTGTGTGTGTGTGTGTGTGTGTGTGTGTGTGTGTGTGTGTGTGTGTGGAGATTGAAGACTGAAGTTGAGCACCCCTGTTCTAGTTAACTAAACTGCAAGGGAAACGTGATCTTACCATAATCGTCTCACCAAGGCTGAAATTAATAAAGCCCCAATGTGGGGAGGGGGGAAATCACATCCCGAACCAGCATTAAGTGCCATTTTGGTTATAACTGCTATGAATCCATGACCACACAGGATCACCATTAACATTACAGTATTGCTGATCAACTTCCATGTCTGTTGTAGGATTTTGTGCACACAGATCGCTTCACTTTTCTGGAGGCATGTTGAACAATGTGAAAAGCTTTTTTACAGCAAGAGACGGGAAGCTGGCCAAAGTAAAATGATGACACTAACCAGATCTTCGTCACATTTGTTGGAAAAAGAACAACACAGTATTCTGCAGTCTTGGACACACACACACACACACACAAATTTATTTACTGTATATTCAAAGAAGCTTTGAAAGCAACTTAGACAGTTCCTATCCAGCTCTCTAGCACAAGATGTTAAAAGTGCAATCCCATATAACTGATCAAAAAAATAAAAAAAAAAACATCCTTTCCTCAAGAACTTAATGTAATGGGCTTCATTAAATCTAACCTTGCTAAAAGCAGGACATTCCGCTGCCTTTGTTTCTTTGGGAGAAGAAAAAATGGGGGAGTGTGTGTTCCAGGCTCACAATTATAATATTAAATGCTTCATGAAAATGTTTGCCAGCTACGTGGAATTGCATCTTTTATTTGAAGGTGTCTGATGAGCCAAAATATGACTGTCCAGAATTTTGTTTTCATTTAAAATAGAGCCTCGAGTATACTTAGATTAAACGTTACCGTTATAGTATCTCTTGAAAACGAAATGTTTTAGATCATGCTGGGTCAAGCCAGTAGGTGGTGTTTAATAAACTGCCCTTGACTACTTTGTTTCATCTTGATCGTGTGCATGGATTCTACAAATTGCCATAATGGTCTTCTAAGCCAGGGGTGCTCAACTCCAGCGTCAGCAGAGGTGTCTCAATGGGAGGCTCAGTCAAAGAAGCTGGGACTGATTGAGCCTCCTGTGCAACCTGACCTGTTGGGCAGACTTGAGGACCCCTGTTCTAAAGAATGCTCTATATTGCACTCATATCAACAAATCAAGCAATCATTGCAGCACACAAAAGATACCTTTAAAAAGATGTCCCTCACTAGTAAGGCTGCGAACCCGCTGCGGCCGGCGGGGCGCGCGGCCGTGAACCACCAGACCCTTGCCCGAGTGGTCCCTGCCCCCACTGCCTCCTTCCGACAGGGCTGACTACGTACTGTGACGCGTCAGCCAGCCGATGCTGCAAGAATCTTGTGAATTTCGGCGTTGACGCGTCACGTGGTACGCCAGTCAGCCAATGGGGAGGAGGGAGGGAGCTAGGTGGGAGGCGCCTTGGGCATGGAGCAGGGAAGGAGCTGCGTGTTATTAAAGTGTGTGTATGTATGTATACATGTATGTGTGTGTGGGGGGGGTGGACGGCACCACAATCGGAGCCCGCCCCCTCCCTCTCCGGCTCCCTACAGACCGCATATCGCGGTCTGTGTCTGTCAGCGCCCCGTCTGTCTGCAGTGCGGGCGCGCTGACTGAGGAAGCGGGACCTTAGCCTTAGGAATCTCCAGGTCTCTAGCATCAGATATACTTTGATCTTTCTAATGAATCGTATTAATAGATGGATGGCTATAATCTATATAGCTATATATTATAGATATATATAAAAAAATATATATGAACAAAAGCAACAAATAGGAGCACATTTAGAGCCATAAAAATACCCAGGGCTCATCCTTTGAAAGCCACCTACAAAAACCATATAACGAAAGGAACAGCAGACATTTAATTCTGATTTATTTTATTCTAATTATAAATATTGGAAGGATGCTGGGAAGTATTGCTGGCAATATTAAACTCGAGGATGTCTAAATTAACAAATGCACAGGCAAGGTAGATTAATAGAAAACTGTTTCTTAGCCATGGCAATTATTTTCCTTAATTATACCAATACCAAAACCGGTGCTACTTTGCATAGATCTTTGAAGGAGATTTTAAAGCGGCGATACATTAAAAATCCTATGAGTTTCTTCTATTTTCACCAATAGTGTAGTTTTAGATTATACAGGAGAGGAGACTCCCCGCTGGGAGAAAGTGCCTTGCACTGCTGCCGTGGAAATCACCAAAAGAATAGCTGATGCTGCTGGATCACTTAAAGTATTTATTGTTAGCTGGACATATACAAAAAATAGCAAAGTGCCGGTAGCGCACAAAATGCGTCAGAGTGCCCCTCCGTGAGGTGCTTGCTATTTTTTGTATATGTCCAGCTAACAATAAATACTTTTGGTGATTTCCACGGCAGCAGTGCAAGGCACTTTCTCCCAGCGGGGAGTCTCCTCTCCTGTATCATTCCTTTGAGTCGGTGCACGCCTATTCAGATCTTCAATCAAGTGAGTACAGAAGTTTTTATTACTTCCTTCATTCATACTGTGATCCAGCTCCAGGACATTGTCAATCCATTAAGTTGGGGGTCTGGGTTGATCCACACGGGCGACCCTGACTTACCCCATTTATATTTTTGGTTTATGCCCAATCTAGGAGTTTATGTAGGATCAACATCTGGATTGTTACTGTGGACTTTAATACTTTGGATTATCAAGTTATTTGCCATTTTGTGTCACTATCCTAGAGCTCTACTTTGGGAGGTATTCCTCCTCTGTTTTTCATAGTTTTAGATTATACTCATTTTTTTTTAATCTCCCCCACACTCCCATTTTTATTCAGTTTTAATGTATTAAGCTTCCTTGGGCTGATACAGCACTTCCTCTTTTGCAATAGGCGGCCATATTGTGAACCCAAGATAGCAGGATCTTCGTCGATTGATCGGCAGCTTACGTAATTTACATTTCTTTAAAGCCAAGTAACTGCTGCATCAATGAAATGAAAAAAATACAGAGAATGCAAACTGTATTGACACTTTAAAGTAACAGTCCCTGCAAAATAGTAAATAGTTTTTGGGTTTACATAATTGGAGCTAGGAGGTTCTTCTGCAGCGGAACCAGAATTTTCAGCTTCAGGGGTGAAATGGTTCCGGAGATGTATTTAGTTCTTGATGCCAGCGCTTCCTTAACACATACAGGAGGTTGACATTTAAAAATAAATAATCACGTTCAACCCATTTTAAATTTAGACATCGGCGTGCTTTAGGACCCGAGCCAGACCAGGTTTTTGAGGCAGCCTACCAGTAGCCTATTCATATGCAAACTTTGTATATTCACACAGTTGCTGTGGAAAGGTTTGAGAGGATCTTAAGACTTGTGACGTCACAAATGTTCATGTTCAACTACAGTAGGTTGCTTTATCCAGGTATCATAACTATAAATCAAATAACTTATTGTATGATGGCTGCCAGCGCAGCAGGTACACTAACCATCAAAACAACCTCACTCCCAACTAGCCAACGCAGATAATAGAATAATCCAAGGCTAAGCTTGGTGCCAATAACCAAGGTAGTTTTTTGCCATTGCTTATATGAACTCATAAGCCGATATAAGTTTACTAGAGTACACCCGATATGGTTGTGGGACGCAATCTCTACTAGAGGATATGGGATACTACATCAATGTGCCATACAAAAGAACGGAAATTCTCAGTAAATGTGGCATGCAATGGTCAGTCACACACAGCAAGGTAAGAAGATTATTGATCAGCTTTCTGGAAGAAGTGGCAAATACAAAAACCCTAAAGCTTGGTATGTGCTCATAAGAACCCTACAACATCAGAACGCACAGCGTTAAAACCTTAAACGCAGCAAAACGTGAAAAAATATCTTTATCTATATAACAAATAAAAAAAAATCACTTGAGCACATTCACATGTCTTAGGCTTCGGTCCCAGTGCCTCCGCTGCACGCGCGCCCGCGAGGCTTGCGGCGCGTGCAGCCCATTCCCCGGTCTGCAGGGAGCTGCAGCCCAAAAGACAGGGAGGGCGCGTGACGGGGAGCGGCCATGACGTTACCCGGCAGGTTCGCCCTCATTGGCTGACCCGCCGGGGGGCGTGGCTTAGCGCTCCATCACGACTCCTGATCACAATTCTCTTGCGAGCAGGAGTCACTGTCAGAGCGCAGCGCCCCCCCCTCGCAGCAGGCCCGGTCCCATTGTTCAGTGGCTATTGTCCCTGCAGCGTCCTCAACAGCGGGCGCTGCAGTAGCCAGCGGGGACCTGGCCTTAGACAGGTCTGCAACCCTGCCTATCCCCAGCATACAGTGCTTCCACTGCAGCAAGGGATTCTGGGAAATTACATGCAAATGAGCACACGTGCCACCTGTTGTCTGAAAAACCATTGTTACATGGAGCCCATATAAGCTAATGCTCGCTGATAACAGCTTTAAAGCACAGCATGGGAATCAGATGCAAAGCCTGAGAAACCATTCACAGGCATGTTTCCCCAGCAGATGCTCTTACAAGAATTCCTTCCTTCTGTCTCTGTACGTTCTTCCTACCTACCAATTAGATTGTAAGCTCCTCGGAGCAGGGACGCCTCTTCCTTAATGTTACATTTATGTTTGAAACACTTATTCCCATGACCTGTTATTTGTTTACCCCGTGTATTCCTACTGTGAAGCGCTATGTACATTAATGGCGCTATATAAAGACATACGATACAGGCATACCCCGCATTAACGTACGCAATGGGACCGAAGCATGTAAAGCGAAAATGTACTTAAAGTGAAACACTCCCTTTTTTCCACTTATCGGTGCATGTACTGTACTGCAATCGTCATATACGTGCATAACTGATGTAAATAACGCATTTGTAACAGGCTCTATAGTCTCCCCGCTTGTGCACAGCTTCGGTGCAGGTAGGGAGTTCAACTTTGCTGTTCAGGACGTGCTGACAGACGCATGCGTGAGCTGCCGTTTGACTATTGGGCAATATGTACTCGCGAGTGTACTTAAAGTGAGTGTCCTTAAAGCGGGGTATGCCTATACAATGTTTCAACCTTAATGGGGATCATCAGTGTGAAGTTGGTTGTACTGCTGGCTTTGCAATTTCAAGACTGTAGGGTTTACCATCCCGTTTTAAGTTATGGTGGGTGAAAAAGGCAACAAGAAACCTCCACCGTATTGCATATAGCAAATTAAAAAACAAAAATCACTTTATTGTATGTAATGTATGTATGAATGTGTAATGTGTGCGTGTGTAAAAAATATTATTTTATATATGATTTGTGATCATTTGTTAATGCTTGAGCTGCAAACAAGAGATGTTACCTTGGTAATAAGATACCATTGTAGCTGCCGAGTTAAGCAGTGCGTATAGTGCTGGCGACGCAAATTCACCCGAAAACACACGCATTGCCGCCGCCGCTTGCGCTTATAGTGCACGCGCCGGCGACGAGCGACAACCAGCCGCCGGCAAAATTAAATTTTTCAAGGGCCGTCGCGTCACGTGATGGCCCTTGAACAAATCAAATTGCGGGAATCCTGACGTCACCCATCGTATCGCCATCGGCAGCACTATAAGCGCAGCCTTACACTGACTAAAGGATTGATTGAAATGGAAAGGTGGCCATTTCGTTAGGAACACAATCAGGATTTTGAAAGCTTTATAACCTAAGCACCAGGATTGTCAGTTTAGGTAAGAATGTAGAATTACACATTGCCAAAGGCTATACAAAAAAAAGAAAAACAAAAATGTCTCATTCATTTGGGGCAGTTGAAGCTTACAACATATCCCTGGGAGCTTTTGATCTTATTGCATGGCAGCAGCTGCAAGAAGTTGACATTTAACCAATTGCAACTAATGGATCAGAACCATAATCTAAGGCTGAGTCCATGGTCAGCGCTTATCCGCTGAGGTGTGCTGACGCTTCAGTGAGCACCTGCAGCCGCAATGTGAGCGCTTTAGCAGGAGCTCGCGCACGCTTCCGCAGGCGTGCTGAAGCGTAACCGACAAGAATTTTTTAGTTTAAGCACTCACAGGAGCACAGGGCCGGTCACGTGAGCGGTTCGCCCAATGAGGGCGAACCAGATATGTGACGTCACTGGCCCGTCCCCCGACAGCGCGCCAACTAAGGCCAGGGAAAGCGGGTCTCCGCACGGCTGAATTCTCTATGAACTCAGCCCAAGGCTGGATTGTAGGAATGCAGACCTTTCTTTTTCCACCCAGAGCTGGTTCCTGGTTACAATCATTGCTGCTCTGGGTGCAACTTTTGCTAGTCAATTCAAGTTGGCTTCTTATAGATTGCGTATTTTAATGGGAGTAATTGTCCTGAATAATTATGGGTGTATAATTGAAACTACAAATATTACTACAAACTAGGGCCCCCTCAGTATACATGCACAGTTTCAGGTATATAGGTTTCATGGTCTTGGAGCCATGATCGCCAGCATTAAGTTTACTTTAAAGTGTTGCCCTCTAGAGTTGGTTGGTAAGAAATGCAATTGCTCACTTGCTTGTCCGAGAAATGTTAACTCATAGAATTAATGCGATGAAATACACACACCCCTAGGCCCCCCCCCCCCCCATTTTAAGGTCTCTAGGTTTCATAGTCTTGAAGCTATGGCTCTGACAGGCTTTTATTATCATCGATTACATTAATAATATCACTTGTGAGCACATTCACGTCTCAGACAGGTCTGCAGCCCTGCTTTTCACCACTGCTCGCGACAGCCCGAACAAGATAAAGCCCTATATGGGGCCAGCCCCCAGTCACTGCCTGCGCACACCTGCAGAAAGCGCTATACGTGACCACCTTTGCCAAAATACAAGAAATTCTGTCTATGTCACAGCGGCGGTCCAGCCAATGACGGTGAACCAGCCGTGTGACGTAATGGTCACACCCCTACCGCGCGTTCCAGATCACAGCTGAAACTGGTGCACCCGCCGCAAGGCACTCCGACGTGCGCATGCAGTGACTGGGGCCGTAGCCTTAGTGCTTCCACTCAGTGCTTCCACTGCAGCCAGGGATTCTGGGTAATGACTGGCAAATGAGTAGTATCACCTTTTGCTTATAATCCATTTTAACACGGACCCCTTTAAACTAATGCCTGCCATATTGTATTACACAGCTTTTCAGCACAGCCTTATTATAGATTATAATGGGCTAGTATCTACAATATACACTCGTGCATATTAAACTGAATATGGATAAATGTGAAAGGCCTATCCTGGTGAATTAGTGTAGCTTTGCAAGCACATTCAACTAAAACATTTAATATTTCCTTAGTTTTCAATAAAACAAATCACTTTGACCTAGAAGGCTACATGAACAAAACACATTGTTTTAATGTAAAATGATGCTCGTAAAAAACAAGAACAGAGAAACTAATGTAAACGTATTCTGCCTACTTAATTCCTATAGTGCCAATTGTCTGATTCTTTTCAAATGCAGGCCTTACAATAACAGAAGTTTCAGAGTATATAATCCCAGCCACGATATTCATGGGGCGCTTGCCCAGGAGAAATTGCACGGTACATACAACTTTTGTCACTAGTGTCAACCTCTGTCCAGCGGCTTGGTGGCAGCTTTCTATTGGTGTATCTAGAGGCCATATTTCTGCTTTCTTTTTCACCGATGGATAAACAGACGATAACTCGGATTACAGCTTTAAAGCAGCAGAACATGTATTGAAATAGGTGGCCACCAGAACCATATTCATTTCAGCTCTGAGGACCCCCTGCATCCAGAGATATTTACCTCCATAGGGGGCACCAGTAGCAGCTCCGCAGGTTTATATATCACAGTCACACGGGCAAATAGGATTCTGCAAAGGGCGACGTCAGGGTTTTCTATTGGCACGCGTGATGGAGCTTTAAATACGCATTTTGAAAGCCCCACACAGCCCAGCCAGAGCTGCTACCGGCACCGCCTGCAGAGGTAAGGATCTCGTGAAGCAAGGGGCCCCTGGAGCTAAAATGTATACTCTTTAGCTTCAGACCCCCTGCTTCAATGCCAGACCTATATTAAATTAAAAAAAACAATGATAAGGAATGCAGGGTTGCTGCTTTAACCTGTGGTCATGATTTAGACTTTTTAACCCTGGTATGGACCCTGTTTTGGGGTAACAATGAACCAAAACCGAAGATGGGTTATTCAAGTAATGTAAATTATGTTTCAAAATAAGAAAAATGCCAAATGTTTTTACTGAAAAAGTCTCAAGCCTCAACTTAAAATTCCACAGTTTAAAATCTTTTCTAAGGCAACTGATGAGAAGTAAAGCTGTCCAATTTTGAAAACGGGGTCCATCATCACAGCCAGACATGCTGGTTTCCTGTATGTCAGAGTACCACTACAACGGAGGCCTCTGTAGAGAATACACTCCAGGTAGTCACACTGAAAGAAGAGACGCCTGCACTTCGTGCCACACATGGTCAGTTACCCAGATTCTTCAGTACAGAGCACTTCCATTCTGAGAGGCATCAACAGTGCCACCTTTAATGACTGAAGACGTACCAGACATTGCTGTTTTACGACAAGATGAAGATATACAGCCCTCTGACAAAGGCTGCGTACAAATGCCCCCAAGCATATCTGATAAACCGGGCAACAAATTATACCTAGCACATGCAGCCACCTACTAGGACTTGGCACCAATGTGTTTAAATAAAAGTCTTTTGCCACATTTAGCTGGTTAATTCTATATACCGTACTCTGAAGCAGAAGTATAGAATGTACCCCATAGAACTGCAGATTCCACTAGCAGCAATCCAAGTTTCATTGTTAAACAGAATTGGAACTGGGGGTGTGGTAACGTGGAGCTAACTATTCCCATCTCTGAAGACTCCCAGATTACAGAGAGATTTACTTTGTGTGCTAGTAAAATTAATAATTTCTCAAAAGGAAAAATACAGCAGACCACACAAAAAACAAAAAAGAGAAGAACACAACAATAAAGGAACCTAATTACACACGTTATGTCTGGCGGACCTCCCTGATCAGATTATGTAAAAATAGAAGATGGGGAGATAGCTGCTATAAGCATTGTGGCAACAGAAAATAAATTGGTATACAATTTTTTTAACGAAGTTTATATTTTTTTTAAATAAATAAACCCTTTACAAACGGTTTTATTTGCGGTTTGAATTAAAAATCAGGTAGTACTGTTGGGACTTTAATTTTTATGAAAGTTATAAAATACCAGCATAATAACATGTAAAATTCTACAGGCTCACGAATGGGCTATGGACACTACTACGTCGCTAGACTAACATTACTTCTTTCTTGCCAACCCAAAGTGTCATTTTGTATGGCGTGCTGGATATGCAACCACGGGAAAAATGCCCACCCCGATGTAACACCATTTAAGGCATGTTACGTGTTTGTTCTGTATAGGAAGACCTGCTGAAGCCATTTTCCTCAGAGTATATTGTCAATACTGCCATGAGCATGGGAACCCCCCCCCCCACTAAAGAATTGGACAGGTGGATCAACATAAACAAAACGTGTATGCAGAACAGACTTGGCTACAGTAACAGTTCAGCACTGTTTAGATTATCTTCATTTTCACTGTGCTATATAAGCCAGGAGCACACAAAATGTGAAGGGCATTGCAAGTTTAATCATAGTACAGACCTACACAATGCAGGCCAAAAAAAAAGGTTAAGCACCCCATAGCTTTTCAAATCCAAAAGGGAACACTTAACGGATGCTCTACTTAAAAGTGCAACATGATTTGTTGTACCTTGAAAGCAAGCCACAACTAAACACTTCCTCTACCATTTACAAAAATAAATAAAAAAGGGAAGATGTTTCAGAAGCTATAATGCGAGTAATGTGTTTTCAAATGTATGGCCAAAATCACTAACACAAGCAGCACAATACAAGGTTACAGAACACAAATGCTGCATTATAAGTAGGAATAATACATCCTAAACATTGTATTCCATTTTCAACATGTGAAAAGAACAGGAAAATACCTAGAAAATGTGGAAGTCACAAAAAGCACAATGTCTGAATGTAATAGTTTAAAGGGTTTTAACACAAGGAAGTCCATACTTACTACATATGACCTAACAGATTGCATTCATTATTAAAAGCTACTACATAATGTTATTAAATATATTATGGCTAAAATTTACATTTAAAATAATATAAGGTCAGGAAATTGCAAATTTTATTTTTGTAAAGCTACATTTTTCATTAACAATAGACTACAATCACATATTTCGATGACATATGGAACACATCAAGCAGTGCAGGTGTGTACACCAGTGCTTCCTGCCCTTAAGGGCCTTGAAATGGTGGCTCAGGGGGGACACTGAAAGTTGCACAGAATAAGAGGATATATACTGACAAAAAGCCAGAGGGGAGAGGGGGAAAAAAAAAAAATAAGGAGTGAGATGGTGACAATGACTAGAAAGACTGCATCAATTATCTAATTAAGGTTTTCAATTAAGCAAATGAAACCATATTTATTAAATGTTTGGAAGAATGGGGAGCCACTTAAAGGTCAAGCTGTACAGTTGTTGAGAAATGGACATAAGCGATTACAAATTGTGATTTAAAGCAGTAGTCCCAGCTGATCGTGTGTGTTTCATTATTTAAAAATAAATAAATAAAAAATAATGTATTTTAGTAGATATCTTTTTGCCCAGTCGAACATCACTTTTATTGTTCTAAATCTGTTCCTTTCAGGAGAAGCATTTGCAATATTAAGCATCCCAGGTGTTAAAATGAAGCTTGCCTCCAGAAAGCAATGCAGTCTCCAGGTTACCATGGAAACCTCAGAAGCCAGAGGAAAAAAAAAAAAAGAGCAAATAAACAAAAAACACCAGGTTTGAACATTAATTAATACTATTGTAGGAGTTAAAGCAGCAGTCCAAGCTGCCGTTTTTTAAAATTTTATTTTCCCTTGATTATGTGCATCAATACAATCTACACAATAATTAGCTAAGTTGCCGATTGATCCGTTCTCCTGAAATCGATCGGTGAAGATTCAGCTCGGGGGATTCACTAAATGGCCGTCAGTGCAGCAGAAGAGGACCAAAGATGCAAAGTTCTGTGGGGAAGATCATGTGACCAGGCAGTCACTAGATACAATTGGTGCACTGCTAGAGAGAGGGCAGGGCTCAAAAAGGGGTGTGTCAGAGCCTGTTTCAGAAGAGGAATGGGGTGTGACTTTGTAAATGGCTGCTATAGTAACAAAAAATACTTGTTTCATTATAATACATAAAAAATGTGATTAAGAGTTGTTTAAAAAAATGCTACAAGTATTTTCTCATAGTAAAGAACTGATTTTAAAACAAACAAACAAAAAAAACCACGTAAGATATTTCTTGGTCTACAGCTTTAAACACAAATATAAACTTCTGGGGGTGGGCGGAGAGACAGTGTGACACGGAAAGCCACGGCCACCTCCCTTCTCTGTGATCTGCACTGCTTCAGAGGTAAAAATAAATATTTGAGGCCTCTGGGGATACAGTGAGTTTATGGGCTCCCTTTTCGAATTTAAAGTGATCCAACTGTCTCTTCCACCCCAGCTCCAGTCCCAAGACTCAAAAGAAGAAAATGGTTTGGAACAAAGCGAGGAAAATGGAACAGATCTAAGAAACAATGCCAGCAGCCGATTCCTCTCTCCCCACCGGCCTACACCTTAAAGCAGCACTACAGGCCACATAGCTTGCTTCTTTTGTTTGTGTTATAGGATTGAAGCAGGGCTCTCCTGCTCTGAGCCCCATTCATTTCAGCTCAGGGGACGCCTTACTTCTAGAAATACTTACCTCCGTAGCAGTGCCGGTTCTCTGCAGCCAGGGAAATAGTGTTTAACTAAATGGCGACGTTTAAATGTCCTGTGGGCCAATAGGAAGCCGTGATGTCCTCCCTTTGCGGCTTCCAATTGGCCGCGTGACTGGGGGTGTTAAACTACAGAGAGATACAGGCACCCCCTACGGAGGTAAGTATTTCTGGAAGCAGGGGGTCCTGTGAGCTGAAATGAATTGGTTTCATCTTCCTGAGACCTCCTGCTTCAATCCTATAAACACAAAAAAGCAAGCAAGCAATACAACCTGTAGTGCTGCCTTAACAAAGGACTGTTAACCTACCTAAAAATCACACCTTAAAAAAATTAAACAAAACAAAAAAGGCCCTTTCCAGGTATGGTTTCACTGACATTGCAAATGTCAGCGCAGTCTTTAATGAGATGGTCAGTCCAATAAACCATACGCAGCTCACCTTCGTAAGAGTACCATGCAACAAATATGAAATCATTCTCTGTTGCTTTAGTAATTCACACCATAACTGTCTTTCTGTAAACATACCACAGCTGATCAAATAACCATACAAAAAAGTGCAAACGTCTTCACACGGAAAAAGTTTGTGGCATGACTTAAAATAAATAAATATATATATATTAATAATAATAATAATATTATAGGAACAAACCTTTTTGTGAACAAAAAGGATCAAGAAAGTTTTTCAAGGAATCCTCTGCCAAAAATTGTGATGGTGAACTTCAATATGATGCAGATGAAACCAGAGTCCACGCAGCTAATGTTCGCACAAGTAGGCGTATCACTGAAAAGGTGTCAACCTGGAATGGACCGGAAACAAAATAAATATAAACCATGATCAATTTCAAAATGACAGAATCTTCCTTTTGCAAGGAACTAAGGAAGTGAAACATTTCAAACTCATCAGCACCAACGCTTCTAGAATTGTCTGCCCCATGGTACTGGAGAAAAGACCCCCCCCACTTATGACACTGTAAGAACTATATGGAGCATCATGTCCAACAAAGGATCTTTGGTCTAAAGCAAAGTGTTTTATAAAACAACATAGCACATTATTCCTTTCAACAAAACTACATTGAATGTTGTGA
Organism: Ascaphus truei; assembly: GCF_040206685.1. Classification (NCBI taxonomy): domain Eukaryota; kingdom Metazoa; phylum Chordata; class Amphibia; order Anura; family Ascaphidae; genus Ascaphus; species Ascaphus truei. The sequence continues at coordinate 584,881 of NC_134497.1, forward strand.
GTATAACTATTTCTACTTCCAATAAGATGTCATCACCCCCGCAAAGAAAGAGAAACGAGAGATAGATGCTTGTTGTCAATGCCTGTCTGCTCCATGCACTCTGGGTATGCAGAAGCAGTCTGAGATTGTGCAGTCACGGGCCCACTTTCCAAGCCAAGCCGATAGGAGGCGCTGTGCTGCAGCTCCAAGTTCCCATCCCCCACCCTGCAGCCTTACCCAGTGTACAGAATGCGCCCCCTACTGCAATGTGGGGGGTATGTTTTTCCCTGACTCAGCTGCGGTGCATGTTGGGTGGAGGCAGGCTTGTCTGTGCGCGTTTTCCCCCCTTTAGATAACGGCCATTCAAGCAGACAATGCACGACCTCAATAATACAACAAAAAGGGAAAATAGGAGACATCAGACACATTCCCATCCATGCTTCCCATTTACACTGACAGCCAGCCACGAGCAGAGGTGGCACGATGATGGCAGCCACGATATTACATGTGCCTTTGTTCTGCGATCTCACATGGGGGGCACACTCGTGCAAGATACATGATGCTGGCCCGATTGATCCGGATGCCAATTACAGATGAAGGAACATGCACTGTTATTACTCCAGATCCCTCCTACAGGACATGATACAAGAGGCGATCGCGCCTTTTTTTTTTTTTTTAGGGGGGGGGGGGGGGGGGTGTTCCTCTCCCATTTCCAACCATTAGCCCCTTTGCTTTCTGCAACATTAAGAGGGGGGAGGAGGAAGCAATGATTGCACTTAAGCCCCTGCCAGATAAGACACATGCATCTACATATTTAGCTGGCCTCTCTCACAAATGGGGAAGAGGAGTATGAGGAGTCCCCCCCCCAGATTCAAAGGCGTCGTGCCGAGTCTGCCCCCCCCCCCCCATGCCAGCTCGGGACCAGACTGGAGGCAGATATATCAGGCACAGACTCTGCTTATTGGGCTCATAGGATGCGTTTGTTTTTTGGAGCCCATCCCTCTGCAGTCCCTGCTCCCCATGCCCCTGCCAATGAGCAGAGCCAGCTCCTGTATACATACACCCAGAGATATAACCAGCAGGATATACTGTATATGAGACATCACTCTGCACCTCCTCCCTCCCCACATTATCTACATCCTCTATACCGCTGGCATTTCAGCACGGATACAGCGCTATTGCCCCTCTAGCTCTGACCCCCTATACAGTGGCACCCCGGGCCCTGTACCCCCTATACACACCGGCCCTGTACACCCTATACACACCGGCCCTGTAGCCCCTATACAGCAGCCCGGCCCCCCTAGGCCCGCCTGCGCCCTGACAGCCCCGGACCTTACCTGCCTGGGGAAGGTTAGCGCGGAGCGGGCCTGTGTGTCACCTGCAGCCGCTTCTCCTCACCATGGGGAAAGCCGGGAGCGACGCTTTCTGTCTCCCCCCCACCTCCGCACCGTTATCAGACCATCCGCAGGCCAGAGCCGCCGCCGCCGCCTCCCCCCGGGCTGCTTCAGGTGAATGGAGAGGGGGGAGGAAATACAAATACTACTACTAACACCGGAGAGGGGGGGGGGAGTGAGGAATAACACGCAGCTCCGGGGGGGGAGAGAGGTGCAGAACCGTGCGAGCCCAGCGCGAATCCCCCGCCTCACTCACACTCTCTCAGACAATACCAGCCAGCTCCGAACCTGCCCTGAGCAAAATGGCGGCCGAGAAAGATCGGATGTGACGTCAGCGCCTCATTAGCATGAAGGGGACTTCATTGTCCCAGACAAGAGCAGCAGAGTAGAGACGTTCGACGGTGCCCGGTAATCCCCCCACACACAATGCAAATCCAACGGCGGGGCGGGCGGGGCTGCTGCTGAGGCGGGGGCTGCGGTGTTATTTTTTTCTTTGAGGTTACACGGTTATGTTCTTCCGCGGGGGGCCCTGTCACAGGAGCTGCCGCCAGGGGGCGCCTTTTTGCTTCATGCGGAGATTTGGGGGGGGGGGTGGGGGCGGATGGATATCCAGGGAATGCGTGGTGCTTTTATCCAGGCGCAGCCGGGTCTATGTTCAGGAGAGGGTTGGTCACGTGGGGTGGCCAGGGTTAGGGATGTGTTGGCTTTAGGTGGCAGTAGAAATATCCCTTTGGCCATGACTACTGACCAGTAACCCACAAAGTGTCAGCCTCTTATAGTTGGGTAACCTTTTTTTGGGTGGGCGGGGAGGGGGTACCGCTCTTCATTTTCTTTCGCACACCCCAAAAGTTCAATAAATCCCATTCACGCGTGATGTCCCAGGCGTGTTAATTAACTGCAATCGATTATTTGCCATTGCTAATTTAAAAAAAATACAGGGTCTATTTATTGAGGTTTCCCAATATCGGCGCAATACTGAAAATCTCCGCTGTATTTATCCCACAGAAATCCCGCTGCGTTCAACAGACATGCCAACACTCACCGACTTTCTGTCAATCTCCTGGAGTCAGTGTCGCTGATTTGTAAGATCAGACGTCCCAGAGACTTCAATGGAGTCTCAATAAGAAAAAATTCAAGACTTTTCAAATTCAATCATCTTTTTTTTTTGACCCAGATTCTTCAACTCTCACAATTTCAATCCTTGTATGTTAACATCTGTGTCAACGTTTCTCTTTGATACATCCGATGCTGTGTTCTTAGAGCAGTTTTGCAGCTAGAAGAACCTTCCAATAACCCCCATATTCTGCATTTAATGTACCATGACTTGGTTGCTATATAGACTTTGGGGTAACTATATATCCAGAAGCATTCAACTACGCTTATAGTGCCGGTGACGTCAGGCTACGGTCGCAGGAAAAATCAAATTGAGATGACTTCGACCAATCGCGGCCAAGCTGTCGCTCCGTGCACACGACGGCAGCAATGCATTTGTTTTGACGCGCTGTCGCCGGCACTAGTAGCACAGCCTTAGTTTGAGCCCAAAACATCCCAAAAGGCTTCTTCGGAGTTAACAGAATTACCCTATTTATGTTCTTGGGTTGGGTTGGGGGTGGGGGGGTTGGGTTGGGGGTGGGGGGGGGGGGCTTTGCTGCTGGAAATAGTTTTTAAAAAAATGTGCTAAACTACCTTAGAGTCAAAATGGAAACAGCTTTCAGAATAAACACCAAAACATGTCAATTACTTTATCCTGGTATATGTGGCAGTATGGGGACAGACAATTATTATGCCGTGAATTTATAACTTCATGCCAATCATACTGGAATTAATTTTAAATCCAATAGATCCTTAATGTATTTTATCAGTGTTCTTGGTGATACACACACACACACACACGTCAGTATTTCTATGAGAAAATCCGCATTAAAAAAACAGTCCAAAAAAATTAGGCCGTTGTATTAAACCACCCTTCAGCATCTGGGTTAAAGGGACTTTATCTGTTTTATGATAAAGGGTTAAATGAAAAACATCTTGTAATTGCTCCATGCGCGAACTCACCATTTTGATAAATACGTAGAAGTGTTGCCTCTATGTAACATGGGTCTATCCTACAGGTTGTCACAGACGGAAATATCTGCAATTAATTTTTTTGGCCTCCGTCCTGTCTCCCAGTGTTTAACGAGAGTGGCCAGTACATTACCAAACACTCAGACCCCACATGGTCTCAGACTAGAGACACCGTTTCTTTTTCAACAGCCGACCATCTTTTTTTTCTTTTCTAATAATAAATAGGAATTACTTTTTGCCTACAACAAGTTCACCTGCTGCTGAAGTTATTTGCTTGGAAGTAAATAAACCCTCCCATTTGATCAAACATTGGAGACTGACGTTTTTAATTCTTTTAAAAAAAGTGTATTTCTATTGTTGACTGTGACCTTTACCCCCCACTGCAGGGATATGCATTGCAAATTTAAGTATTTGCTTACCCCCCCCCCCAAATACACTTGATATTCTATATGGGACCGTATATTGGAACAATAAGCACAATGCATTAGCTGACGGCTTCACAAATTCCTTTCTATTTTCACAATGAAATAATTTCACACATATGGGAAAGGGTCAGTATTTTCTGGTTGCTTGTTCCTATGCGAATGAATTGGTCCAGTACAACAAAGCAAAATAGGGGATGGTAAACAGGTTATCAGTTCTGTTGAGGGATGTGTGTATTCTATGTAGTTTAAAAATGTTCTGCATTGTTGCAAGTTATCCTCTGCACTCCTGCAATATATTAGGCTTGTAATAGTACGCGCTAGTGCGCGTTTAGTATCTATAGGGCAAGCGGTGACGCGCGTGGCTATGACATCACAGCGTTAGGCCGCACTGTGATTGGCTCACAGTGTCACGTGGCGTGCACGTCTCAACTATAGCAACGTCCAGCTCACACAGGCAATTATCATTGATGTGCACGCACTATATTACAGGCCTTCTTACAGCACTTCATGCAGCAGTTCACACGCTCATCACCTACTCCAAGAGATCTCAGAGTTTTTAAAATCTTTCCTATTAAAGTCCACCTCTTGTAGGTCCCATCCACAGGTAGGAGATATCATTACACATCATAAGGGAATATGGAAACTAAAAACAAAAAATACACTGAAACACCAACATTTAAAAAAAGGGTCAATTTTATTTCCGTAAGTTTTTTTTTTTTTTTAAATAAAAATGAAAACACTGGAAAAAAAACCCCATTAGAAAATACCAACATCTGTATTTGGAGAATAACCCAGCAATTTAACGTTTTAGGACAAGTGGACTTAATGCCGATATGGGGTTTCTTACACTATTTGTTGGAACATTTCTCCCTAGCTCTTTGTTCATTTCAAACCCTTCTTCCCTACTGCACCTCCCCCCCCCGAAACACTGCTGATTGATACATGGTCCTGCACACTCTCCATATTTCTCACTATCCCTTTCATCCATTTATTGCCCTGTGTTTATTACCACAAATTCTCCACATCTTCTGTCTTAGATTTTTTTTATGTTATTTTACATCTGTGTTAAACTCCTCAGCAAATGAAAAATCACTTGAGCACATTCACATGTTCCAGACAGGTCTGCAACTCTGCTTTTCACCATTACCTCTTAGCATAGTGCTTCCACTGCAGCAAGGGATTCTGGGAAATGACATGCAAATGAGCAGTGTCACCTTTTGCTTCAAATCCATTTTAACATGTACCCCTATAAGCTTATGCCTGTCGTATACCAGTTTTTCAGCAGTCTGGGTTACAGAAGTGCATAGCCAGTAAACCTACTCACAGACAGCTGTTTCAACCTTTTGGGTTTCATCAGTGTGAGGCTGGTTAATTGGCTATGCAATTTGAAGGTGGGATAGGTTTTAACCACACCTTAAATAAAAGTTACGGTGGGTAAAAAAAAAAAAATAACTTGTGGAATCTTTGTAGGCAAAGAATGGTGGGTGGTCGTGTTGTTCCCAATGAGGGACCCTGAGAGATTTGAAAGCTTGTAACATTACTTGTTGGTCCAATAATAGGTATTACACCTACACCCTCCTGTTACTGCGTGGAATCTTTGTAAATCAGTATTGCTGAGGAAGAGAGAGAATTCTCGAAAGCTCGTCTTATAATATCAATTTATTCCAAATAGAAAAGGTGTCACCGACTACTGAAGTCCTCCTCTACGCAGCGCCATTGCCTTAAAATTATTCATGGACAAGCTACCCAGCTACCTGAACAAGCTCCTCACCCCTACCACACTCAGCACCTATCACGTGAGATCAGACTCCAAAAGACTGTTCATGGTCCCAAGGCTCAACAAAGTATCCGATCGCTCCTCCTCCTCTTACCGTGCACCCCAAAACTGGAACAACCTACCAGAGACTCACATCCACCACCAGCTTAAGTTCTTTCAAATCTAAGGCTGTCTCACATTTTACTCTGGTCTGTAACTGTTTCATTCGCCCATAATATATATTTTCTTTAACTGTGCATGCAATGTCTTGTATATAATGTATACCTTGTTCATTTATGTAACTGTACTTGTAACCATGTATTATTTGTCTTAACTCTGTGCCCAGGACATACTTGAAAACGAGAGATAACTCTCAATGTATTACTTCCTGGTAAAATATTTTATAAATAAATAGCAACTGGACCAACACAACAATTTCTAGTTAATTTAACGGTCTAGCAAATATTTCTGCAGCTATTACTAGAATTGTGTATAAATCCTAAACAGGCAGTAACTGACACTTATTGACCAATAGGTATACTTTAAATTTGTTAAAGAAATCTTTTATGTATGGGTAGCATTATATCGTACGGTGTCTCGTAAAATTATTTCCCTTCGAGAACAAAGCACAAAAACATACTTGTAGCTCTCCAGAAAGATACACTTCACTATGGGAAGAGCACTTGAAAGTGGCGGTGCTTAGCAAAACTCCACAATGTATAGTGCAGACTGCGTATTTTTAAGGCGGTTGTAAACATCACTCCTTGAACGCAAACAGCTCCTTTGCAGTAATTGTGGCGACATTTATATTGAAAGAAAGCGATTTTCCTTCTCCAGTTCTCCATGAAACAGGTTTCAGAAAACAGAATGTATTACTATTGAAAAACAAGACTGTAATCATGACAGAGACAAAAAGTGTCACTTCAAGTAAATGACAGCTTTTATGTTGATGCACAACAACACAATACATCTAGGTGCCGAAAACGATTTTGACTTCGAGAACCGTAACAATAAAGTGTTGATTTCGTATAATACGTTGTGTTCGATTGGCCTCAGTTTTCCTCGCGATTTACATCTGTAACTTCAATCAGATTGAAATACACAACACCGCTTTTCAATGGGGTCAAAAAGGAAAAGCAATAAAAAGGGAAAATGTTAATTTGTATTCTATTACAAGGTTGCAAGCAGTGTTATTTTGCGGGTGCGATGCAGGACAGAGAGCAGAGGAAACACAAAGACGGGTACTTGGATTAGAGTATTTAGCAGCTATGTTGGCCAAAGTAATGTTTTGCAACAGTGTTGTAGCGATGCTTAGTCCGCGGAGCAGACAAGGAAAGAACAATACCGTATTGTGACTCTTTGAAAAAATACTGAAAGAAAACCCCACAAATTATGAAGTGATTGGTTATTGATGGGTAGATTACATAATGAAATTACTTTTCCATGGAACATCAAAGGAAGGTGTTACCAGCCAGGCTTAATGCATCTCTCTATAAAGTGTGATAGCTAAAGGAGCTTTTTATGCAGTGTCCAGGAGTCTGCGCTATTGTGCTTTATAGAAAAAGGCCCCAACGTGTTTTTTGTGTGCATGTTTTATCCCCTAATAAATATATTTTTATATCTGTAAAACCAGTTCTTCCAATTAAATGGTTTGATGTTTCCCCGTGGTAGTAATCATGTTTGAAACAGAATATTAATAGTATTAGCCTACAGCCGTACTTCCGAACTCCTGTCCTTTAGAACCGCCAACAGGTCAGGTATTAATTAATTAATGACATTCCGGCTTCGGCAGAGGTGGCTCAATCATTTTGACTGAAGCACCTGTACTGAAACAGAAATATCCTTAAAAACCCAACCTGTTGGGGTCTGGAGTTGGGACACGTTGCTGTAGTGTGATCAGATTCTCATGTCACATGCCCTAATGCGTCATACATGACAATTCATTCAGTAAGGTAAGGTCCACCCGTACCTTCCTGCAACAGGCTGGCGGCAAATTTGTGATTATACTTTAATTTCACATTTTCCATGCAATCTTCGTTATTTAAAGGGCATGTTCCATAGTTACATTTATATAACAAGAGAAGCTGCACACAAATACATCAAAATACTGGCAAAGACCGGTGCTCCTGGTCCAGGGATATCTGCCTAAAAAATCCAGTATTGAGGAAAATAGAATGATCCCGGGCAACTTCGGATTTCTTACATTCAAAATATTGTGCTGAATAAATTTTTCTAAAGAAATCCGAGGTTGCCCGGGATCATTCTATTTTTCCCATAGTTACGTTTGCCATTTAAAAGCTTTGGGAAACTTTTTTTATTTAACATTTTTTATTAAATAAGGCAAGGCACCTGTGGCACATTTTCTGGTCACTAGAAACGTACATATATTATTTCACATTGATTTTTGTAATACTGTAACAGGTATACCAGGAACTACATACAGAATACAAAGATTGCAGCAAAGAACAGGTGAATACAAAGTTACTTTCTACTCCATAGCACAGGGGTGCACAAACTGAGGGGTGCAAGATTTTTCAGGGGGGGGGGGGGGGTGCAGCGGTAGCAGAGGCCCCGTGCTCCTCCCCCAAGGCATTTATATTAATGCCGGGGGATTGCCCGAGGCCTCTGCAAAGTCCCTTACCTTGTTTTTGGCGTCACGGCGTCACGTGACCCCGGGCCGTTATTTGACACAGAAGACAAGGTAAGGGGGAGGGGAGGGGGGGGAGGAGAGTGTGCGGGGAGGGCGAGGGTGAGGGGAGCGTGAGGGGGGGCAAGGGTGTGTGAGCGCAGCAGGGAAAGTTTGCGCATAGGGGACTTAAAACAGCAATATTTACTAAAAGTTGTTTAACTCAATGTTTGTACCTTGCAAGTCCTGCTTTTTTAATATTTAAAATCAGGATTTTCATATTCTCTAGCATCTGAGGTCACCATGGTAACCTACTGTACTGGGCTCTGGGAAGAGCTCCATTTTAACATGGGAAGGATGTTGATCCAGGGAGTAAACTGTGGCAATATTTAGAGTCAGGAAAGAATGTATTTTTCCTCTTATGAGATTATCTAATGATATGTCACTGGGGATTTTTGTTTGCCTTCCTCTGGATCAATATACTGTAAGTACAAATAAAGGATAAAGTATCTGTCAAATATTAGTATAGGCTAAACTTGATGGATATATGTCTTTTTTCAACCTCATTTACTACGTAACTACCCAGCCACCTAATATTTAAAAAAAACATATGTTTGCTGAACAGAGAATCACATGTAAAAAATGCAAATGGTGTTGGAAAGAGCAAGAATAGATCTCCAATTGCAAGTAAAGCAAGAACATGCAAACAAAATGGTGACGAGCACAGACTGCGGCTTTAACCAGTATTCAATTAGTCATTTTATAAATTACATAAACTATGTACAACATAACTGGAGCCAACGTAATGGTTTGTAACCTCATTTAGAGTGACTTTTACAACCAAACACATTGATGGGAATGCATGTGAAAAAATGTTATTCAGATTAAAATGACTGCTTTATATTCTTCTACGGAGTGTGGGATGGAAGAAGAATGAGGTCAGTCTATAAAAAAAAGCCACTTCCTACTTGACTTGGTGCAGGGCAGGATTGGCTAAAACACAAACGCCCTCTGCCCATCTATCCATGGGGTGTGAGAGGGAACGTGGAATAGGAAAAAAAAATGTTTCCAAATGGTTATCAAACCTTGTAAGTGACCGATTAATAGGTATGTCTTGAGTATATCATAGTCCAACTCCTAAAGAAGGTGAACTAAAGAAGAAAGAACCCCAATTACTGAGAGCACTCAAAGGACTATAATTGGCTCAGAGATGGCCTCGATACAAGGACTTGGTAGGTATCTGGAGTCCCTCAGAGAGGGAAAACGTGATGCCTAGTATGATTTGATGTGTCAATAAATTTAATTGCGAGCTATGCTCAATAAATAAAATGAGTTGTGGACACAAGATAATAATGAGTCTTGGTACCGTTTGTCGTGTAGTGTTTTTCTAACACAAGCCTCAAGAAAGTGGCGAATTAAAAGGAAAGAACAAACTGCAGAGAGAGTATCAAAAACTTGTAGCACTGTAGTAGGTGCCGACGGAAGCTCAGTGTCGGAGCAAGTATCCGGGTTCTCCAACCAGCTAGGTGAAAAGTTCTGATAAATTATCAAGACTAGGATATCGAATGGTTAAGCTTACATATCCTGACAGTTATCTGCTAAATCAAGGATGATAGCTCAGTATGATGATCAAAATGCTAAGTGGTCATACATTACGGTTCCTGAGGTCACTACTCTAAGTAGCCCATTAGTCTCCTTGCTGGGTTTAGTCAGGGCTAGGCAATTGCCTTTGTATGGGTGACAGTGTTTCTGCTCGGCAGTTCAGTGGTAACAGACAGTTACAGCAACCGCAATAAAGGTGTATTAATCGAGTGCGGTGTGCCCCCCAAACTATCCTAGTGGAGACACAATCGCCCACGATAGCATTGTATTATTGAGTTGACAGAATTAGCAGACTACCCAACACAACCTAGTTAATTGTAAGCTTCCAGTACTAAGTTGAAGCCCAATTTGCGGGTGAAACGCGTTAGAGGCGCAGGGGTATGCGTCCCCCCTCTTTTTAACCATGCTTCATTAAAGGATTTGTTATACAGCACAGTCCAGCTTCAGCAACTTTTTTCTTCTGCCTTGTGGTGTCCGCTGAATTGCCTCTCCTCACCGGAACAGGTACACTTCTTCTGCTTTTCACCTAGCTGGTTGGAGAACCCGGAAACTTGCTCCGACACTGAGCTTCCGTCGGCACCTACTACAGTGCTACAAGTTTTTGATACTCTCTCTGCAGTTTGTTCTTTCCTTTTAATTCGCCACTTTAAGGCTTTTGTTAGAAAAACACTACAGGACAAACGGTACCAAGACTCATTATTATCTTGTGTCCACAACTCATTTTATTTATTGAGCATAGCTCCCAATAAAGCGATATTTTAATTCACACATCAAATCATACTAGGCATTACGTTTTCCCTCTCTGAGGGACTCCAGATACCTACCAAGTCCTTGTATCGAGGCCATCTCTGAGCTGAACCACGTTAAATTTACTCTCCGGGGACCCCCTGCTTCCCGAGATACTTACCTCTGGAGGGGGTGCCGTTATCTGCGCAGTCTAAGTCTTCTGCGTCATGTGGTCCAATAGGAAGACAAGGGATGACTTTGCGGCTTACTATTGGCCTACAGGACTTTTAAAGCGCAATGGAGATCCCCCGGCCGTGGGATCCTACCAGCAGCATCTACACAGGTATCTCTGGTAACAGAGAGGTGTAGAGGTGTGTGTGATCAACACCCAGAAGACGACACGTGTTGCCAGGAGCGCTGCTTTATGGGTCATCTAAAAAAGGATGCTTTATGATCTATAGAAATTTTTTTTTTTAAATCCAAGATCTCACAATTCAAAACTACCTGATGCTGCTAAAAAATAACAAAGGCCCAAATTACACCAATTCTCCCAATTAGCACCACTGCTTATCCTTATTATCCTTCATCTATATGGTGCAGACATGTTTCCCTGTGCAGTACAATGTAGGGGTAAGGAGAACAAAACGTAAACTACATACACCAGGTAATAAAGGTGCCTGCTCTGAGAAGCTTGCAATGTAAAGGAATGGGAGGGTGACGACAAGCATAGGCGAGGGTATATGGCCACTAAGCGGGGTATTAGCAGGAGGCATGTCAGGAGAAGGATGGGGGAGCCTCTTCATTATAAGTGGTTTGAGATGGACGTTTTGAAAGTGTGGTCTGGTCTGTTAGTGGCCCTGAGTTTGACCCATCTACTGTAAAAGGACAGGGAGGAGTCATGCATGTCACCGAGACATATCCAGCTTTTGTATGGGGAGGATAGTGGAGTCATCTTTTGTCAGAGAGAAGTCAGGTATAAGGCTAGAATTAGGGGGAGGTTGTTGCCATTAACCCTTACCCTCTACAACTCTGGTAAGGACTGTTTATTATCGCTGTGACTTAGAAAATGAGAAATAGTAGGATTGTGTGTAAGGAGTACTCTCTCATGGAAAGGTGGTTGGGCGGGGAGGAGAAACGACTGTATGCATGTAACAATATCCTGTAGCAATGTAGTTTAACATATTTATTTTAGGTGTGGGAGGGAGGGAAATTCCATTTTAATGTTATTGCTTCCCCTTAGAACACCTCACCCCAAAACAGAATAATAAATGAACCCTAATAACCAGTCCTATTTTGGTTATCTGCTATCTAAAATATACTCTAAAAATAGGCCAATCTTTAAGGATGGAGTAAATAAAAGTGATCATGCACAAAAAAAACCCCCTTCTAAAAATAGCTTATATTCCCCCACTTGACAATTTAAAAAAATTGAAGTTAATAAAAATGGTTTATTTTTTGTATCCTTGAAAAAAACAAAAAAAAACAAAACACAAACATGTAAGCATATTTTTATAGATCTCTATACAAAATAAAAATGACATCAATGTTTAGTGACAATAAGGTTATTAAGGAGTTTTTAATATGGCCAATTGTAGTTAATATGTTCAAGTAAAACTTACTTTTGGGAAATCCTACTGAAGTCCCCATTGGGAGAAAAAGGGGAATTGGTTAAACAGCCCAATAACTTTGGGTGAGAATCAGACTTCCAGTAAGGATCATGTGGTTGCAAACAAAGTCAGCAGCCCTTTCAAAAAGGACACTATCTCATTGCCTCCCAGTTTGGACTCGCCGTATACACGATCCACAAAGGAGATCGGAACCTGTTAAAAAAAAAGGGAGGAAACAAATGAAGCGTTATTAAAAACCATGAACACATTTTAGAATCATGCAGGTCTGGTTTATTTAAAGTGTTCCTTGCACAACATGCTGGGTGCAATACGGACCGGTGAACCAATGCAAGAGAAGTTTCCGTGGAGCACAGCAGGGAAAAGACCGATCGTTATCAGTTATATATTTGGGAAAGCGGTTTGTCGGTCTGGTCGCTGGGCATTTGGACATCGCTGAAGATATTGTAACCACATTTTGCATGATGGTTCCTGAGATCAAGGAGCAGGTTTGGAAATCGGATACATTCTATTTTTAATTGTACGAGTTATTACAAGTTCTCTAAGCAGGTCGGCCACTGGATGTTGTACCTGGTAGGCTATGTATCTGGCACGTTACATCGTCCGGTGACCTGGTGGTGGCGGGGCGGCAGGGAAAGAGGTGAGAGGAGGGATGAGGTGAGAGGAGGGATGAGGTGAGAGGAGGGATGAGGTGAGAGGAGGGATGAGGTGAGAGGAGGGATGAGGTGAGAGGAGGGATGAGGTGAGAGGAGGGATGAGGTGAGAGGAGGGATGAGGTGAGAGGAGGGATGAGGTGAGAGGAGGGATGAGGTGAGAGGAGGGATGAGGTGAGAGGAGGGATGAGGTGAGAGGAGGGATGAGGTGAGAGGAGGGATGAGGTGAGAGGAGGGATGAGGTGAGAGGAGGGATGAGGTGAGAGGAGGGATGAGGTGAGAGGAGGGATGAGGTGAGAGGAGGGATGAGGTGAGAGGAGGGATGAGGTGAGAGGAGGGATGAGGTGAGAGGAGGGATGAGGTGAGAGGAGGGATGAGGTGAGAGGAGGGATGAGGTGAGAGGAGGGATGAGGTGAGAGGAGGGATGAGTTTGGCTTCTTACAATTCCCGGGCATCGACTAGGACTTTCAGGTAGTAGTATAAAAAGAATAAAAGTAGGCACACTTGCAAAGTGGTTGTTTATTGTATATATTTTGACAGCGAATCAGGTGAAAAACCAGGTTAGCACAGAACAATCATCAATTTGATGGTGCCTACAATACATTGAAGAGCACACTCCTCCTCATTACACATTCAGGGTGGATCCACTAACCTGTTTTTGACATTGTTCTCACCAAGAAACAAAAAACAAATCTTATGTAGTGAACGTACAAATAAACCAAGGCACTAAAACTGCCAGAATAAAAGGTGTTCATTTTAGGAATGGAGCGCTTGCAGAACAAATCCTGACCTAAAAGACCTAAAATTGTCACGTCGTCGTTCAGCCTAAAATGGCTGCCTGCTGCTTATGTGACAAATCACCATTAGTTATGCCTCAACTGCTGCCACCTACAGGCCAGCCCAAAGCATTGGACTGGTGAAAATAAAATGCACCAACAACCTACACCAGGGGAGGCCAACTCCGGTCCTCAAGGGCCACACACTGGCCAGGTTTTCAGGATATCCCTGCTTTAGCACAGGTTGCTCAGTTGATCGCCACCTGTGCTGAAGCATGGATAGCCTTAAAACCTGGCCAGTTGGTGGTCCTTGAGGGCTGGAGTTAGCCGCCCCGGACCTATAAAGCTAACATTAACAGAACAAGAACCAAGTCACCGCCATGGCTATGCAAGATGCTGGGACACAGTAGGGCAGAACCAAGTCACCGCCATGGCTATGCAAGATGCTGGGACACAGTAGGGCAGAACCAAGTCACCGCCATGGCTATGCAAGATGCTGGGACACAGTAGGGCAGAAGCCAGGAACATATGGGCAAGAGAGTATTAATTTTCTTTCACCATGATGGCTGTATAGCAGAAAGTCATACTTTACCTCTCCAATAGAGTAACTCAACTGCCGCGCTCGAACAATCATCTCCATTTGAAACACGTAGCCCTTTGAGACGCACCTTTCCACCAGCTTCTGAAGGACTTCCCTCTTGTACAACCTGTGCAGAATATACAGAGCATTTTAGAATACACTTTGGCTGAAGGTATTTACAGAAAATGAGCACTTTAGAAAAGGTCAACACATTTTAATCTGGTCTGTAACTGTCAAATACGCCCATAACATATTGTCCCCAATTGTCCATGAAATGTCTGTAAATAGAATGTCCAGCGATGTATTGCCATTATAACTCTGTGCCCAGGACATACGTGAAAACGAGAGGTAACTCTCAATGTATCACTTCCTGGTAAAACATTGAATTAATAAAAGTTATCTTAATAAATCTCATGGTGTTTAAAAACTCTAGGCTGGCTTCATACGATATATTAGATGCCTTTTTGTAATTCTAATGATTTTTATAAATCACATATTATAATGAAAGCTATATAAGAAAAAAGGGGGCATTTTCAAGTGATTAAACAAAATGCCCCAATGCAACATCCAATATGACAAATTATATCATTAAATACTTCTGTTTGAGGGTCATTTAGTAAAATTCTTTGGCCAAAGTCCTATCACTGCTAATTTCCATTGGTAAACAATGTGGAGGCTTGTGACCCCTCATGCCATGTCCAGCACCCCACCTTTAAAATGGCAGTTCTTGTTATACACCTGTGAATGACCAGTCTATTAATAATTATAGTTTGTTCTTGTATAGCGCTGCAAGTTTTACGTACTTTACAGAGAGATTTTGCAGACACTGTCCCTGCCCCTTAGAGCTTACCATCTATGTTTGTTGGTGCCTGAGGCACAGGGAGATAAAAGTGACTTGCCCAAGGTCACAAGGAGCCAACCCTGGGAATTGAACCAGGTTCCCCTGCCTCACACTCAGTGCCAGTCAGTGTCTTTACTCACTGAGCCGCCCCTTCTCCCAGGCTCCCCTGCCTCACACTCAGTGCCAGTGTCTTTACTCACTGAGCCGCTCCTCCCTACAGTTCTCCCTCTGAGAGGTTAGGAGAGCTTTTTGTGGGTACAGTAGTGTTAGGACTTGCAAAAGAGGGGGTACCCTGGCGTGGTTTGCAAGCTTAAAATGCTTTGGCCAAAAGAATTTAACCAAATGACTCACGAAGAAAAGCAGATCCGTATCTTACTATAAAATGTGTCAGATTGGATGCGGAATTGGGGCCGTCCTTTGTTGCCCTACATGAGGTCCCAATCTCAGTAGCACTGATTTTTACACAAACATATGGCGTGATGGGTTTGGGTTCTGAGCGAACAGGGGCTGTGTTTATTCCACTTGAAAATAATGTACCTACAGCAAAGAGTTGTCTTCACATTCATGTGCATGTCGTCTTCTCAACGAGATTATACATTGAAAGGTGGTAATATTTTACAAGAACATCTGGATGTCAAACGTCAACTCCAGACCTTTAACGGAAAGAATCACATCTATTTGCAATGGGGAGGGGAGGAACATAATACCTAAAGCTTCCCGTTAAGTCAGAGGCTCCTGGTCGCAGTAAAACCTGGGTAACGAAGTTTGCTCCCCGGCTATCGAAGAAAAATACCATGAGCTTTGGTTACATTTTTATTTTTGGAACATATAACATGGAAAGGGAATCAGAATTAAGGAGTGGACGGGGGGGAGGAGAGAAAGAGAGAGAAGAGACATGGGTGGAGTAAATAAAGTGACAAGCATAACATTTATACAACACGCAATAAATAATACAATCAAGATAGCAGTTCCATCGGTATTTTCAGCCTTCTAGGGCTTAACGTATACATTTAGGAACGGAAACAGTGGCGGTCAGGGCCTCAATAAAACCATGTATAATCCAGTTCTCCCTCAACTCCTAGATCCCCAACTGTTGTTCTGAGGGGTAATCCTCAGAAAACGCTGTTGTCCATTGAAACCTTATTTGTAGGAATTTAGGCATGGAATTATTCAGAATTGCTATCAGTTTCTCAATTATATCTCACTTTATCTGTAAAAATGGCACGGGGACGGCAGTTTGTATCCACTGAAGTGCTATAGAGCAGTGTGCTGCTTTCAGAAAATGATCAATTAGTTTATTTGTCCTACGGACCACCTCTGGAATAGACTTAACGAGTATTACCATAAGGGGATCCCTTGGAACATCAATCTTAACAACCCGCTTAACCCGTTTCCAGATATTGTCCCAGGAAGGTACAATTGGGGGACATGAACAGAGTAGAGTGCCTTTATGTCCACACCCTCCAGCACGGTGAGCGTGTTCCTGTGCAAATCTGTACTAGTACATAGAAGACCGTATACATGCTCCAGGTGGACCGGCTATGGATGCACAGTGGCACAGATAAAATGAATATACGGAGCTAACACCGGATGGTGCAGAATTAACTGTATTGCAGCTTGAATATAGGGAATATTTGGGGGAGCAGGAGGGGAACAATAAGGGGACAATACAGCTCGTGAAAGGCAATCACATGTCCCCATAGCCCCGGCAAGCCCGGTGTGGAGTAGCTTTACTCACGATACAACACTGTCCTGCATCCCTTCCCTGCTGCTGCCAAAGGAAGGGCGCCTTCCGTGGTGTTGATTGGATCCTCACAGTTAGCAATAGAAAAAAAAATGGATCAAGGTAACATACGCTCCAAGAAAAATTAGGAAACTCACCAGCAAGGAAAGATTAAAAACAAAATTTATTAAAACTACATAAAAATAAAAAAAAAACAAAGAAACAAACAGTGCACAAACTCTCCCACGCGTTTCACACCCCCTATGGCGCTTTCTCAGGGAGTAACAAAGTGGGGGAGGTCAAGAGTATTAATACCTCCCACCATGATGCTAGGCAGCTGATTAAAATTAGTTAATTAGCCAAGCAAAAACAGAGAAAGAAAGAAAAGAAGGGGGGGGGGAGGGGAGAAAGGGAAGAAAAGAAAAGGACAATAAAGTACAGAAAAGAAAGAAAAAGAAAGTAAAAAGAAGCTGGAATCTTAAAGTCACCATAGTAATATAAACACAATTGTATACAAGTGACAAATGGAGCACAGTGAGCATATATCAAAACTGCTGCCATAAATATCATATGTCCTGAGACAAGAAAACAAATCTGTTATGCATAAAGAATCAATTCATGTATAGATATAGCATAACTGATACTTGAACACTGCATATATAAACAGCGAACACGTAGATAAAAAAATCCTAAAGATACATTAACTATTAATGCCTAGACATGGTAATAGAGGTAATTCATAATCCATTTGTCATAAAACATTTTTAGATTTCTTTTGCATTTGAAATTAGGTTAGGTTAATGAGTTTATGTTTTTCATGCTATTGGTTACCATATTTCATGTTTATACCATTTATAATCTCATTATACTAAATTGTTGTTCTGTCTCCTTCCAGTGTGTGTATGTTAGCATATTTTTCATTTTTTGTTTGTCTATTACCATGTCTAGGCATTAATTGTTAATGTATCTTTAGGTTTTTTTTATCTACGTGTTACTTGTACTTTGTCTTTTTTCCTTTCCCCTTAGCCCCCATCTTCATCCATCCCCCCTCCCTCTATCCCCCCCCCCCTTATTTTCCTTCTGTTTTTGCTTGGCTAATTAACTAATTTTTATCAGCTGCCTTGCATCATGGTGGGAGGTATTAATACTCTTGACCTCCCCCACTTTGTCACTCCTTGAGAAAGCGCCATAGGGGGTGTGAAACGCGTGGGAGAGTTTGTGCACTGTTTGTTTTTTTATGTAGTTTAATAAATTTGTTTTTTATCTTTCCTTGCTGGCGAGTTTCCCAATTTTTCTCGGAGCGGATGTTACCTTGATCCATTTTTTTCTAGTAAATCTGTACTAGTCTATACGGGGATCAAGGATTTTTATATCTATTCTCCTTAATTGTCATGCAAATCGATGCTCGTGCGACAGCCTCCGAAGTATCCTCTGATCCAGAATTCCTTTCCCAAAGTGTCATAACTATGTTTTACTTGCCCTCCCAGGGAATTCAGGGTACCGTACAATGCAGAAATGAGCCCCTTCTGATGACCTCTAACTGTGCATAACTGCTCAAAAGGAGGTAAGCTGTTTAACTTTCAGTGTTTTGAATTTGGAGGAAATAAAAGTGCTTCATTGTGTTATGTCGAAACAGCTCAGAGTAAGGTATATTACACCTGTCATTTGTCTAAAGGTTCTAAGTCTATTGAAAAACATTAGACCACTTATTCTTCATATACCATTAGATATCCAAACATTGTTTATACCTGTCCTCATCCCCAGAATAAAAACTCTGTATTCCTCCACAATGGGTAAGGAGAGAAGGTACACACATCAGACTTGCATTTCTTCCATAGCTTTGGTTACATTCTAGGATATCCAATTTCCGTTTACAGAACTGGATTAAGTGAAGGTTGTGATGCTGTTTAAATGGGCAACAATGTATGTCAGGGTGTCAGGATGTAAATGGTTTGCACACACAATTACATCTCATAGGCTTCTTCTTCCTGTATACAAAGCAACCTAATCCAGAGTTCAACTAAACCGGGAGTGGCCAACTCCAGTACTCCAGTCTCCAACAGGTCACTTGCATAGGGATCACACACAACAAAAAAGTAGATCTACATACCACACGGAAAACCCCCCAACAAACAACCAGCATGCAGATGAGAAAAGTTATGTGCGTCTGAAGACACAACTTACAGTTTAGCAAGATTTAAATTCTGCTGACCTTATCACTTTCCTTTTCAGATCCCAGCCATAAACCCCTCCGCTTCCGAGGTACCGCGTACCAGACACAATATCAAAGTCACTTTCCTTTTGTTTCCTGCAGAAATAGAAAGGGCTGCTTTTATGCAAATAAGAAAAGATGTTCTATTTGCATCATGAATGCCAACATAAGAGCACAGCGATAGCTGCGTGGCTGTTTGATGGAATATTTTCTTACTAATGAAACAAAAAATTAAACTTCCACCCGATTGATTATATATATATATATATAGCAACTGTAAATATTACTTTATGTTCATTTGCATGTCTTAGACAGGTCTGCAACCCTGTCTTTCCCCATTATCGCCCAGCATACAGCGCTTCCACTGCAGCAAGGGATTCTGGGAAATGACATGCAAATGAGCACTCAGTGCCACCTTTTGTCTCAAGCTCGTATTACACAAGCAAATCCTCAAGCCAATGCATGCTGTTTATAATGGGGAAAGATAGGGTTGCAGACCTGTCTAAGACGTGCAAATGAACATACAGTAATATTTACAGTTGCTTTATGCTTCACTGTGGAGGGTTTTTGTCACTTTTTTTTACCCACCATAAAAAACACACACACACACACACACACACACACACACACACACACACACACACACACACACACACACACACACACACACCTCTGGGAAATGACATGCATATGAGCACATAATGTCACCTTGCAGCCATTTTCAGACACCTACCAACTCATTTGCAAAAAACACCGGGAATGTGAAAGTTAAGAAATAACGATGTATTTCTACCGTAAACTAGACCTTAAAAATTGGTGGGTGAAAAATAAATGAATACCCAGGTACCAGCTTCACGTGGCAGAGCCGGCAACCAAGCCTCGCACTGATGAGACCCAAAAAGGTCAAATAGCCGTCTGAGTAGGTTACCGGCTCTGCACTTCTGTAACCCAGGCTGTGCTGAGAAAGCTGTGTAATGCGGCAGGTGTAAGATTAAAGGGAGTCCATGTTACAATGGATAAGTAAAGAGTGACACATTGTGCTCATTTGCATGTCATTTCCCAGAATCCCTAGCTGCAGTGGAAGCACGGTTTGCTTAGAGATACTGGGGAAGGGCAGGGCTGCAGATCTGTCTGAGACATGTGAATGCACCACACGTGGTACTTTTATTTACTGTACTTTAAACCAGGGGTGTGCAAACTGGGGGGTGCGCCCCGAGATTTTTGGGGGGTATCCCAGTTTTTCAGGATATCCCGGCTTCAGCACAGGCAGGCTCAATGAGCAGCTCAGTCTTGGACTGAGCCACCTGTGCTGAAGCTGGGATAGCATGAAAACCAGACCTGTTTGGTGAGGGGGCTTGAAAACTGGAGTTAAGCCCCCATGTCCTAGAACAAATGCTTCTCTGCTACACGATCAGTATCCACGGAAGTTCTTGTCCTACATATTAATTTCCCCTTTCAGTAACAAAGTATCGTCTTCAGTAAAAATGTCGCCATCACTGCAGACAGCCAAGGAGTGACATCATTTTTCCAGTTAAACATTTTCTTCTCTTCCTCACCCAACGCATTTTCAGTAGTTGGATATTTCATGATGCCACATGTTACCCACCTGATAAATTCAGATATGAATTTAGGCTAAAAATAAATAAATAAATAAAAAAGAGTCAGTTCATCTGGCGACGAAAACACCCCAACAGGTTAGAGATCCCAAGTGCAGAAGGCGTGGGACTTACATGGCGAGAGAGAAGGCGTGGGACTTACATGGCGAGAGAGAAGGCGTGGGACTTACATGGCGAGAGAGAAGGCGTGGGACTTACATGGCGAGAGAGAAGGCGTGGGACTTACATGGCGAGAGAGAAGGCGTGGGACTTACATGGCGAGAGAGAAGGCGTGGGACTTACATGGCGAGAGAGAAGGCGTGGGACTTACATGGCGAGAGAGAAGGCGTGGGACTTACATGGCGAGAGAGAAGGCGTGGGACTTACATGGCGAGAGAGAAGGCGTGGGACTTACATGGCGAGAGAGAAGGCGTGGGACTTACATGGCGAGAGAGAAGGCGTGGGACTTACATGGCGAGAGAGAAGGCGTGGGACTTACATGGCGAGAGAGAAGGCGTGGGACTTACATGGCGAGAGAGAAGGCGTGGGACTTACATGGCGAGAGAGAAGGCGTGGGACTTACATGGCGAGAGAGAAGGCGTGGGACTTACATGGCGAGAGAGAAGGCGTGGGACTTACATGGCGAGAGAGAAGGCGTGGGACTTACATGGCGAGAGAGAAGGCGTGGGACTTACATGGCGAGAGAGAAGGCGTGGGACTTGCATGGCGAGAGAGAAGGCGTGGGACTTACATGGCGAGAGAGAAGGCGTGGGACTTACATGGCGAGAGAGAAGGCGTGGGACTTACATGGCGAGGACTTACATGGCGAGAGAGAAGGCGTGGGACTTACATGGCGAGAGAGAAGGCGTGGGACTTACATGGCGAGAGAGAAGGCGTGGGACTTACATGGCGAGAGAGAGAAGGCGTGGGACTTACATGGTGAGAGAGAAGGCGTGGGACTTACATGGTGAGAGAGAAGGCGTGGGACTTACATGGTGAGAGAGAAGGCGTGGGACTTACATGGTGAGAGAGAAGGCGTGGGACTTACATGGTGAGAGAGAAGGCGTGGGACTTACATGGTGAGAGAGGTCGGCATCCATGATAATAATAAAGTTACCGGTGGCATGTTGCAAGCCGTGAACATACGCAGTACCTGTGCGGAGAAACCGACGCAAGGATGAGTGAAACACCCCAAATCCCTGTGGACACGCGTTCAATGCAAACAAGAGGTATAATGCGCGGGGGGGGGGGGGGGGGGTGTCACTTTTTGTGCTCCTGCCATAATAGGAATAGGCATTAAGGGAGAGACAAAGAGCAGACTGACACTCGGCTACAATGCACAGGCAGGTATTCTGCGCTACCGTCAGGCCGAGTAACACCTCTCAGCCATGCAGAAATGTCTATAAAAAGGGGGCATGTTTCAGAGACACTACTCTAACACTAGGGGCAGAGAAAGTAATCCCTTTAGAAATTGAGCACTCCTAAAACAACATATACCTTTATTATTGCTTATTCCCCCATTTTAAACAATATTGTTTAAAACTGAATTTAGCAATAAAAAGGTATCGGTTTTAGAAGTGCTCAATTTCTAAAGGGATTGCTTTCTCTGTCCCTAGTGTTAAGAGTACTGTACTGTATATTATTACTAATCCCTAGGCAGCACCCACATACAAATAATCATTGAAAGATCATAAAACTACCCAAATGATATCGGGGTAGAGCGAAGATACCATTCTGTTCCTGTGCAAGTTTCAGAGACTAACATTTAAACGATCAGCTTCATGGTGACGCGACATTGGGAATGTTTGCCCGGTACATGTAAAAGTTTGGTCTGTATGAACAGATCTCTACAGCTTACAAAAGATGTGCGTGCTAATGCTATTTATACAGTATGGGTGTTAAAGCAGAAATACAGCTTTCATTTATTGTTTTTTATTTACAGGATTGAAGCAGGGTGTCTCCAGAGCCGAACCCCTTTAATTTCAGCTCTGGGGACCCCCTGCTTCCAGAGATACTTACCTCTGTAGGGGTGCTGGTATCAGTTGAGTTTAAAGGTCCTGGTCACGCTCGCCAATAGGATGATATCACGGATTCCTATTGGCGGGACTTTTAAATGCTGCCATTTTGTTAGGTACGAATACACAAAAGACAACGGTCTCAGCTGGTAGCACTCTGTAACTCTAAAGTAAATAGTAATGGTAAGTGATAAGGATTAAAAATAATTTTAATGCTATATCTCTTAAAATAAAGGGGTGTACATAGATGAGAATAAAAATGACCGTATATCCCAGGCAGAAGCCTGCTGTAATCAGGGTGTAATGAGATATGTGCTAAATAACTATATAGTTAAAAAGCTTGACACACAGACCTGTATCACCATATACAATGTATATGGGGTAATATATTAGCACAAAGTAATTCCTCATTGTAATGTTGGAGGGCTATTATCACAGTTGAAGAGATATATTCCCTCCTCCTTAATGCAGCTGAATTAGTTAAATCAATTGTCAGTCTGCTGCAGAAAAAAGTGCTATCTAGTGGTAATGTCTTCACTATTTGGGGTGACTATGCTTAAACAGATCAGCCTAATGTACCCCGGTTATTGTAGGCTAGACACTTAAAAAGATCTTTGATTAATATCAGGATATATGAGATCAGTATTGCATAGGAACCACACACCGTTTGTATGATCAGGCAGTGGTTACAAATGCATCCGGTCCGTGTATCAGTTGCAGGCTTGCCTATCGGCCTTGAGAAAGCGTGCATATACGAAACGGTCGTCGGCGGAGGCTGATCATCACACAGTGGCTCTTGTCACGGCGAGCTCTGTATATACCTCAGAGATATATATATATATATATATAGATATATAGATATATCTATATATTTATTTATATGAGTTAATGTTGCGATTGTGGCTAGTGGTTCCGAACACCACATAGACTTATACCCCAATCTAGTGAGATGAGCTCGACCTAGCAGGACAACTTACAGAGCCTGGACCTGATACACGGACCGGATGCATTTGTAACCACTGCCTGATCATACAAACGGTGTGTGGTTCCTATGCAACACTGATCTCATATATCCTGATATTAAATCAAGGATCTTTTTAAGTGTCTAGCCTACAATAACCGGGGTACATTAGTCTGATCTGTTTAAGCATAGTCACCCCAAATAGTGAAGACTTTACCACTAGATAGCACCTTTTTCTGCAGCAGACTGACAATTGATTTAACTAATTCAGCTGCATTGAGGAGGGAATATATCTCTTCAACTGTGATAATAGCCCTCCAACATTACAATAAGGAGGGATTACTTAGTGCTGATATATTACCCCATATACATTGTATATGGTGATACAGGTCTGTGTGTCAAGCTTTTTAACTATATAGTTATTTAGCACATATCTCATTACACCCTGATTACAGCAGGCTTCTGCCTGGGATATACGGTCATTTTTATTCTCATCTATGTACACCCCTTTATTTTAAGAGATATAGCATTAAAATTATTTTTAATCCTTATCACTTATTACTTTAGAGTTATAGAGTGCTACCAGCTGAGTCCCTTTTCTTTTGTGTATTTGTTATAACAATTCTCAGCACAGGACCAAAACTCATTCACTCATTTAAACTGACTATTAGCTGAGCAGAGGTTTCTGTCCCCTTCCCCTCCCCCCAACTGTATACCCATTTTGTTAGGTACACAGTTCCCTGACCGCAGAGATACCGGCACCCCCTACAGGTAAGTATCTTGGGAAGCAGATGGTCTCCCGAGCTCAAATTAACACGGTTCAGCTCCTGCAATAAAAAAACCACAATAAATGAAACCTGTATTGCTGCTTTAACCCAGGACATTAAGAAAGTGACAAGCCTGTTGTGTCTGCATGTGCCTGCTCATTGCACACATCTGGAGTCAAAGCCTCATGCACCTGCAGCCAGATGTGGGCTGCCCCACAGATGTGATATAACAATGGTTTACAAAACAAGTCATGAGAACACATCTAAAGTGATCTAAAACATACACTTACCCAAACCCAATTTCTTGGCTCTTGGGCGAAGTAGCTGGAAAACATGAAAGGAAAAAGACATTGAAGTGATCGTGTTCATGGTCAGGAGAGAGGTTTGAAATCTTTCCAGCACAACTACGTGTAACCACAACTACGTGTAACCTTTTAGAAGAGGTACTACCATAGTGCATTACCCAGGCACAAATAGATTTGGGGGCCTGAAGGAGACCTGCGACATTGCGTCTCGAAACGCGTAGGAAGTGTGGCACAGCGCGGGCACATAGTGGAGTAAGAGCTTGGTGACGTCACTGGGAACAGCTGAGCGGTGGTGATTAGAAGGGGTCGGCACTACGAGGCGGACTGGTGTAACGGGAACGGAGATCCAAGGCGCCAACGATATTTTTCACATTAAAGGCACATGACCTAGCCACTGGATGGGAGTAGGTTTTCAATTTTTATCCACGGCGGAAGAGTGTTTGACGGAGTCAACTGCAGTGAATCTTATTTTAATGTGTTACTTTTGGGTGCACATATATTTGTATGTAATAATGTACAATTTTTAGTAGGGTGTAATCTACAATTATCGTACACTTATATGGAGTATTACATTTTCTGCCTTTGCCAGTATACCTGGTTTATATCAGTGATTTGTCCCTGGGTAATGCACTTTGGTAGTGCGTATTATGTTTTGGTCTCCCATTTCTCAAGGTACACATTGTTCTAAAGGATCCAAGTTTCTCTTCAGATATTCCACACAAGACCATCTGTGGTATATATGGCCCTATATATATGGTCTTATATATATGGTCCTAAGCGCCAGAGAGGTCTGTTTTGTTTGCAGATTCTAACTGGTTGCAAGACACCCAGTGGGACTTTTTAGGCAGACATTTGGACATTTTCACAGGACTCTAAGTTGCTTATTATTGTCACTAACAATTTGTTTATCAATTTATGTCACCATCACATGGTTGATTGATATTAGCGCTTTTTTGTTTGCACTAATTTATCACTTGGCTTTTAAAAGAGGTGCTGAATATATCTCTTTAGCAGCGAAAAGGTTAAACCAGGACTTCAGAGACGTGTACATGTTTGACCTTGGGATTTCTTGTCTTTACACGTGACTATTCTTGAACCTCTGGATCACATCTATTTAGAGTCCCAATATAACCAATCCAATCACTTAGAGTGTAAGCTCTTCGGGGCAGGGACTCACTTTCACATGGTTTTGTGTCTGAAGCGCTTATTCCCATTATGTGTTATATTATTATGTACCGTGTATTACAGCTGTGACGCGCTATGTACATGGATGGAGCTATATAAGAGATATACATACATTTAGTGATCTGTTTTCTCCCAAATCGCGGCCTCGTACACAATATTTAGTATATTTGTTGTGACGGGCATTTTTTGCTATGAGAAGAATTGAACCCATTTTAACCTCCCCATTTCTAGCGGTGTCTGCATAGCAAAGAGGAGTTGGTGACCGTAATAAAAACCACAATACGGACTGTTCCACGTGACGATTTTGGCTTTTGCACCCAGAATTTAAAGAGCTACTTTGGATCAGCCGTCATCTACGGCAGAACATTTATAAAATTGGATAAGGTACTCAAAATATTTTTACACATGCTTCATGAGCGTGAATGAATCAAAGTGAAGGATGCAAGTGTGTCTTGGAGTAGGTAATATAAAAAAAAATCAGCAGCGCTCAGCCAAGGGAGCCTGGGTGTAGTCACCAAGAATGTGTAAGAAAACCTCCTACATGTTTCGCACCTAGCATTGCTTTATCAAGGAGTATAATAGTGTCACAGAGAGTCGCACCTAGCATTGCTTTATCAAGCAGTATAACAGTGTCACAGAGAGTCGCACCTAGCATTGCTTTATCAAGGAGTATAATAGTGTCGCAGAGAGTCGCACCTAGCATTGCTTTATCAAGGAGTATAACAGTGTCACAGAGAGTCGCACCTAGCATTGCTTTATCAAGGAGTATAACAGTGTCACAGAGAGTCGCACCTAGCATTGCTTTATCAAGGAGTATAACAGTGTCACAGAGAGTCGCACCTAGCATTGCTTTATCAAGGAGTATAATAGTGTCACAGAGAGTCGCACCTAGCATTGCTTTATCAAGGAGTATAACAGTGTCACAGAGAGTCGCACCTAGCATTGCTTTATCAAGGAGTATAATAGTGTTGCAGAGAGTCGCACCTAGCATTGCTTTATCAAGGAGTATAACAGTGTCACAGAGAGTCGCACCTAGCATTGCTTTATCAAGGAGTATAACAGTGTCGCAGAGAGTCGCACCTAGCATTGCTTTATCAAGGAGTATAACAGTGTCGCAGAGAGTCGCACCTAGCATTGCTTTATCAAGGAGTATAACAGTGTCACAGAGAGTCGCACCTAGCATTGCTTTATCAAGGAGTATAACAGTGTCACAGAGAGTCGCACCTAGCATTGCTTTATCAAGGAGTAGAATAGTGTCACAGAGAGTCGCACCTAGCATTGCTTTATCAAGGAGTATAACAGTGTCACAGAGAGTCGCACCTAGCATTGCTTTATCAAGGAGTATAATAGTGTCACAGAGAGTCGCACCTAGCATTGCTTTATCAAGGAGTATAATAGTGTCGCAGAGAGTCGCACCTAGCATTGCTTTATCAAGGAGTATAACAGTGTCACAGAGAGTCGCACCTAGCATTGCTTTATCAAGGAGTATAATAGTGTCGCAGAGAGTCGCACCTAGCATTGCTTTATCAAGGAGTATAACAGTGTCACAGAGAGTCGCACCTAGCATTGCTTTATCAAGGAGTATAACAGTGTCACAGAGAGTCGCACCTAGCATTGCTTTATCAAGGAGTATAATAGTGTCAGAGAGCGGCTTTAAATACCAAACAATGTCCGAAATGTGTGCCAAAACCCCCCCATCTGGTGACGTCATGACGGTGCGTACGCATGCGCAAACATGCACAGACGCCCACAGGGATCTACAATAAGATTAACACAGAGGGCTGAAAGGTGTATACAAACTGTGCAATAAACCCCAAACCGCGGTGACATCACCACATTGTAAATGCGCATGCGCACAATGACCGTGCGCGCACACCACAACAGAAGGGATTCACTTACACCGCTGTACCATTGCCATGAATATAAACAAAGAAACAAAGAATAAAAACAAACAAAACTGCAGACCACTAAAGGGAGAAACAAATAAATAAAGAACTACTCAATCACATCACCCCATCTTGGAAACAACAGAGAAAAGATATTCCAGATAAGGTGACAGGATGAAATATAAAAAGAAACAATTTAAAGAGATCTTTTGGAAATAAGCCTCTATTGATACACCTCCTTAGGTGACAAACACTACCCATGGATACAATTATGCATTTGGACAGTATAATAAAGCATCATGAAGATTGAAAGTATTTATATAAAATCTTACATACGTAGAAACCGGAGGAGAAACAACTTACCAGCTACCAGCATTGCAGCGAGGATTGTTCGGGACATCTATAGGACCCAGAGTGGTCAAACTGCCTGTGTCTTGTGGGAGCATGTGCGTGTAATGAGCTCTTTTGCTCATGTATGTGTTTTTTAATTAAACCGTGTTGCGCTATATTCTACCCTTTCTTTTATTTACGGTCCGGGAGAGTTCCTGCCTAAAAACTGCTCCAGATCAGAAATCTGGAAACGCCTGATAAAAACCTTCAACCACATGAGTGGGCATTTCATCCGTGTGCTGCTAATTTAATTTGTTTATCACATTTGCACAATGTTTTTTCTTTTTTCACACACCTGAGGAGTTTTGCGCTTCGGAGTGTTTTTGTTGCATACATATAAACCTAACAAATAAATTCCAAATAAAATGTGTCTTGAGTAGGACTGAATTTCTGAGATGAGATGGTCATGCACAGAGCGCATCTTGGTACTGGATCCAAGTATAAATGTTTCAAGGAGAAGAAATGTCCTCTGTGGTGGGAGAACCAAACAATTGATCATTGTGCCTGGGATACTGAACGTTAGGCTGTAAACGGTTTGTGGCAGAAATGACTTTTCATTACATCTGAAGGCAGAAGTCAATCAGAAAGCTACAATTATTGCCTATTATCTTAGACAAAACAACAGGTTCCAAGAAACTCAGGGTCTATTGGAGTCACAAAACAGATCACTGCAGGGGGACGGGGGCTGCTCAGTAGAGACAGAAAGGGTTAAAGACATGAAGGTCCGTACTTACTAAGCAGTGTTACTCTATAAAACGCCTTCCAGCACCAGAAGGCACTTAACAGCCCAATTAGGTGAATTTATGAGATAGCATAACTCAGGGGTGCTCAACTCCAGTCCTATATCTCCCCCCAAAACAGGTGAGGTTCAGGATATCCCTGCTTCAGCACAGGTGGCTCAATCAGAGATCCAGTCTTTGACTGAGCCTCTGATTGAGCCACCTGTGCTGAAGCAGGGATATAATGCCCTGTTGGAGGGGGTTGAGGACTGGAGTTGAGCACCCCTGGCATAAGCAATAACAAAAGGGGTAGATTCATAAGGCGTCGGTACGGGTTAGAGCACCCGATCCGGCATTAAACTCCCACGGACTTGAATGAGTGTTGACGCCGGTAACCCATACCAGGGTGCTTGATAAATGAGCCCGGAAGTGCCTAATTTGGTTTGATGCTTTAACCCACATAGCATCATTAGATTTTGAAATGGTGGGACATTAGAGAGTCTAAAAAAGTACAGGAGGAGACTATTTCGTTGCAATGGTTAATTTGCGGTTTAATGGTGCATAGACAAAAGATAAGCAGATGCTGCATGGAGAATCAAAATCCTACAGCAGTACTTCCCTTACTATGAAGAAGAGACCTGTGAGGCTGGAAAGACTCCGTTTACACTATTACATTTAGGAAGAACTTGCTTAACCTTAAAAACCCATACAACTGAATCAGAACAAGCAGAGAAATGTTAGTACGCAAACTGAAAATACTTACAATTTTGTCAGGCCCATATATTTTCTGCAATTGCTGAGCAACTTCTAATGTCCCATCCGGGCTTCCGTCGTCAATTATTATTACTTCATAATTATGCCCACTGAGAGAGAACACAAAGCAGAAATTCAAATTAGCCTTTCATGTGTATCCACCCGAGTCCCTGATATCATTTTAAATAGGATATGGTTACATAAATGATATGTACACAAGTAATTGCTCGTGTAAAATGATACAAAACGTGTGTGTATTCCTATATTGCATTTACTCTAGTGAGACAGTGTCAGGTAGTGTCCATGGGTATCGCACCACTCCATACAGTCTGTACATCCTACCATGTCTGGGGCCTACCTCTATGCACATGTTTATGGCAATCGTTTGAGGCTGTCTTACACCAGGTACTCACTAAACCACAGCTAAAAGATGTTCCAGCCCTCGATAATGCCATTAGTATTTATAAAAAAAAAAAAAAGGTAGAGGCTATTTATCCGGTGATCAGCCTTACTTAACCGGCAGCAGGTTAAATAAAAGACTTGTTCAGCCTGGCCCAAACCCAAGAGAGACTGGGCAGGGGGAAGAGGAGAGAAGAGAAGAGGAGAGAAGAGGACTGGGCGGGGGGGCGGGGGGGTGGGGGGGGGGAAGAGAAGAGGACTGGGCGGGGGGGTGGGGGGGGGGAAGAGAAGAGGACTGGGCGGGGGGGTGGGGGGGGGGGAAGAGAAGAGGACTGGGCGGGGGGGTGGGGGGGGGGAAGAGAAGAGGACTGGGCGGGGGGGTGGGGGGGGGGGGAAGAGAAGAGGACTGGGCGGGGGGGTGGGGGGGGGAAGAGAAGAGGACTGGGCGGGGGGGCGGGGGGGGGAAGAGAAGAGGACTGGGCGGGGGGGTGAGGGGGGGGAAGAGGACTGGGCGGGGGGGCGGGGGGGGGAAGAGGACTGGGCGGGGGGGGTGGGGAGGGGGAAGAGAAGAGGACTGGGCGGGGGGGTGGGGAGGGGGAAGAGAAGAGGACTGGGCGGGGGGGTGGGGAGGGGGAA
>NC_134497.1:615673-711620 GCF_040206685.1 Ascaphus truei
CAATAAAATAGGTACTCTGAGGGTAGCTTACAATCTAAAGTCTAATAAATACAAACAGATATTTTACAACGGTAACACAGTAAAAAAAAAAAGAAGGCCTAACGTCTTTAAGGCTAAAAAGCTGCATCAATAAAACTCACCTCTTAAATGAAGCACTCCAATAGCCTGGAGACTCATGGCTACTGTCTCAAATCCTTGGAAAAGAGGCGTCTAAGAGGGGATATGATAACTATATACAAATATATTCGCGGACAGTACAAGGAGCTTTCAAAATAACTATTCATCCCACGGGCAGTACAAAGGACTCGGGGCCATCCCTTAAGGTTGGAGGAAAGGAAATTTCACCAGCAACAAAGGAAAGGGTTCTTTACAGTAAGGGCAGTTAACATGTGAAATTCATTATCTACCCATGGAGACTGTGATGGCAGATACAATAGATTTCTTCAAGTAAAGGCTGGACATCTTTTTAGAAAGGAAAGGTATACAGGGATATACCAAATAAGTAAACATGGGAAGGATGTTGATCCAGGGAGTAATCCGATTGTCGATATTTGGAGTCAGGAAGGAATTTATTTTCCCCCTTATGAGATATCATCGGATGATATAACACTGGGGTTTTTTTTTTTGCCTTCCTCTGGATCAATACATAAGTACCAATATAGGATAAAGCAGCGGTGCACAAAGTGGGGGTGCGAGATTCGCTGCGGGGGGCGCAGGGTTTATAGAGGCCCCGCACGCTTCCCGAAGGCATTTAAATTCATGCTGGGGGAGCTGCAAGTCCTCTGTAAACTTCTTCTAACCTTGATTCAAACTACTCCTGGTGACGCGTCGCCATGGCAACGCGACGACAAATTACACCGCGGGTCATGTGACGTGGCAACGCGACTTTATGCCACCAGGACGTTTGAGTCAAGGTAAGCAGGGGGGCGCGACGAGAGGGGGACAACCGGCAGGGTGAAAAGAATTGCGCTCCCTTGGGATAAAGTAATGGTCTCTAAATTTAGCATAGGTTGAACTTGATGGACATTTTTTTAAAGGCTTATGTACTATGTAACACCTACAGTCACTCCTACTGGCTGCCATCTATGCGCTTATTCCCTCACATGCTGTCTCTGTAAGTTTCCCAACATACCAGGGCCGCGATTATATTACGTGCAATGGCGCTCGCGACAAGGACAACCTGCCCAACCCTACGAGGGCGCCCCTAGTGCGCACATGTTTTGAAAAAACAAAATAATTGTCTTTTCAAGCGATGGCTGCGTCACGTGAGCGGTTCAGCCAATGAGGGCGAATCGCTCAAATGACGTGACGCCCACTCCTCCCCATCGCCTGAACATCGATAAAAGCACAGTTCACACATCGCGCCAGCGGTAGGCGTGCGCCACGTGCATAAACTCCATCGCACAGGCGCGCACGGTGAGTATAATCTCGACCGTAAATTGTAAGCTCTCCGTGGCAGGGATTTTCTTTCCTAGCGTCCGATCTTATTTATGGCACTTATTGTACTATAATTCCCTGTACTGTGTTGTCTCTCTTGTAACCATTAAGTACACGGTGGGAGCTATATAAATAAAGATATACATACCTCAACAACAAAAAGATAGGCTGGTGCCATGTATTGTACTTGGGATAATTGATGTAATTACGCTGTTATCCACAGGGAGGCACTGTAACGTTTACTGGGTCGGGCTTGAATGTTGATCCCCAGGATAGAATGGAATCTTGCAGGGCAAGTAAAGCAAGTTGAGGGTCATCTTTATTACCAAAGGAATTTCCTTCAGTAGGTATGCTTTGGACCAAATGTGAAACAAATTCAAGGGAGCGTGGACCAAAAATCATCTTTTTGATGGAAAAAATATAACAAATTAGTGAGACCTAATTGAAATCTGACTGAGTCACTAATGATGGGGCTGTGTGATAAAGGAGTGAGGCTCAATATGCCTCAATATGATGCAGTAGTATTAATGCATACATTTTATTATGGTATTCTTATATAGAAGTATAAGCAGGAACATTAGTGACACTGAGTTTGAAGCACGGGAACCTGGTTCAATTCCCGGCGTCAGTTTGGGTAAGTCACTTTATCTCTTTGTGCCTCAGGCACCAAAAACATAGATTGTAAGCTCACCTGGGCAGGGACTGTCTGTACCTTTCCTATGTGCTGCGTACCGCGTGCTGTGCTGTAACTGTGACGTGCTGTGTGTCCCCTTGAGAAAAGCGCTGTGTGGCATAGTTATTATTTGTATTATTATTAGAAGTGAAATTGGTAAAAGCGCAAGAGCCGGGATGGCGCTCTGTCACTTTATATAATAAGGCAGGGGTGGCCAACTCCAGTCAAAGACTGAGCCACCTGTGCTGAAGCAGGGCTATCCTGAAAACCTGACCTGTTGGTGGCCCTTGAAGACTGGAGTTGGTCAATATACATGCTAGTTTAGCAGTAAATGGTGATTAAGCAATATTATTATCATCAAACAGATGATAACATCTTTATTCCTCTACGTCACGAAACTTAGTGAGACAAGTAATTCTCATTAGCATGGTAATGGGATCCGGAAATTACTCTCAGAGGAACAGCTACTGCATTGTTTTTAGTCCTGTTTGTACACGTTCCTTGTGCCAGTGCCAATTTATACATGTACTTTCAATGGAGTGAAGGAGAGAGAGAGAGAGAGAGAGAGAGAGAGAGAGAGAGAGAGAGAGAGAGAGAGAGAGAGAGAGAGAGAGAGAGAGAGAGAGAGAGAGAGAGAGAGAGAGAGAGAGAGAGAGAGAGAGAGAGAGAGAGAGAGAGAGAGAGAGAGAGAGAGAGAGAGAGAGAGAGAACGAACCTAATCATCTAAAGAAATAACATACACAAATCAAAATGAAGAAAAATAATAGTCAGTGTTTTTTAAACCGGGATTCCTAGGATTCCGTGGGTTTCCCTGGCATCCATAAAGGGTGCCCTGCAATTTCCAGGTCATTTGAATATTGTACCAAATAAAGAATAATTTACAATGCATCTGATCTCAGATGCGTTATTAGAGTGGGTTGGGGTTCCTTACAATGTATCTGATCTCAGGCGCGCTATTAGAGAGGGTTGGGGTTCCTTACAATGTATCTGATCTCAGGCGCGCTATTAGGAGGGTTGGGTTCCTTACAATGTATCTGATCTCAGATGCGCTATTAGAGAGGGTTGGGGTTCCTTACAATGCATCTGATCTCAGGCGCGCTATTAGGGAGGGTTGGGGTTCCTTACAATGTATCTGATCTCAGATGCGCTATTAGAGAGGGTTGGGGTTCCTTATATTGCATCTGAACTCAGAAGCGCTATTACAGAGGGTTGGGGTTCCTTACAATGCATCTGATCTCAGACGCGCTATTAGAGAGGGTTGGGGTTCCTTACAATGTATCTGATCTCAGACGCGCTATTAGAGAGGGTTGGGTTCCTTACAATGCATCTGATCTCAGACGCGCTATTAGAGAGGGTTGGGGTTCCTTACAATGCATCTGATCTCAGACGCGCTATTAGAGAGAGTTGGGGTTTCTTACATTGCATCTGATCTCAGACGCGCTATTAGAGAGGGTTGGGGTTCCTTACAATGCATCTGATCTCAGACGCGCTATTAGAGAGGGTTGGGGTTCCTTACAATGCATCGGATCTCAGGCGCGCTATTAGAGAGGGTTGGGGTTCCTTACACTGCATCTGATCTCAGACGCGCTATTAGAGAGGGTTGGGGTTCCTTACAATGCATCTGATCTCAGACGCGCTATTAGAGAGAGTTGGGGTTTCTTACATTGCATCTGATCTCAGACGCGCTATTAGAGAGGTTGGGGTTCCTTACAATGCTTCTGATCTCAGACGCGCTATTAGAGAGGGTTGGGGTTCCTTACAATGCATCTGATCTCAGACGCGCTATTAGAGAGGGTTGGGGTTCCTTACAATGCATCGGATCTCAGGCGCGCTATTAGAGAGGGTTGGGGTTCCTTACAATGTATATGATCTCAGGTGCGCTATTAGAGAGGGTTGGGGTTCCTTACAATGTATCTGATCTCAGATGCGCTATTAGAGAGGGTTGGGGTTCCTTACAATGCATCTGATCTCAGGCGCGCTATTAGGGAGGGTTGGGGTTCCTTACAATGTATCTGATCTCAGATGCGCTATTAGAGAGGGTTGGGGTTCCTTATATTGCATCTGAACTCAGAAGCGCTATTACAGAGGGTTGGGGTTCCTTACAATGTATCTGATCTCAGATGCGCTATTAGAGAGGGTTGGGGTTCCTTACAATGCATCTGATCTCAGACGCGCTATTAGAGAGGGTTGGGTTTCCTTACAATGCATCTGATCTCAGACGCGCTATTAGAGAGGGTTGGGGTTCCTTACAATGCATCTGATCTCAGACGCGCTATTAGAGAGAGTTGGGGTTTCTTACATTGCATCTGATCTCAGACGCGCTATTAGAGAGGGTTGGGGTTCCTTACAATGCATCTGATCTCAGACGCGCTATTAGAGAGGGTTGGGGTTCCTTACAATGCATCTGATCACAGACGCGCTATTAGAGAGGGTCGGGGTTCCTTACAATGCATCTGATCTCAGACGCTATGAGAGGGTTGGGGTTCTGCATAATTTCACAATATAATTATAGAGTTCCTTAAACAAAAAAAGTTTGGAAATAACTGAGCTAAAGGCACAAGACACAAAAACTGAAGTTTAGGATAAAGGAATTTCTTGCCTCTAGAGCTTGCATCTATATGGTTAACAATACATTCTGCTTCCATTAGGGATAGATGGGGACTGATGCCTTTCTTAGGAAAAAATATGAATGCAATCTAAAAATAGTTATTAGAAGTTTCACAGTTGGCTATTTTTAGGCTACAAGAATGATTTGACATCATAATTTCTTCATAACGACAAATGATGAATTGTTTCACACGGATGGTAAACACTCCTTGATGATGCACGGTTAGGGTAAAACATTGCAGACATTACAGAAGTGTCACATAAGAAAGTGCCGTCCAGGTATTATTACTCTAGTACCCAAGAACAAGATGTACCAGTGTTTCCATTACTCCAACCAGAGATAGATTGGGAGGTGGAAGGAATAACTCTGCATACCATACTCGGTGTAACAAGGATAAAACGTACATCCCCACCTGGCAATGTTTGCGGAGCATCGACCCAAGAAGCACAGAGAGGACAAAGGTCGAGGTTGCTATTTTCCTGCTATTAGTCTACTTACTCATCAACATAGTTTCAAATAAATGGTATTGCAGCAGAGAGCTGTGTTCACACTAAACATTTGTAAAGCACCACGAAGATTTGCACTAAGGGTGTTGCACATATGCCCCAGGACAAAAACAAACACTTAGGGCCATATTTTCCAAGCAGTGCAATTCCATAATTCACCTTTCATTGTCAGAAGACAGTCCATTTACCTGTATGGGCCATGAGCTGCCATCCGGTGCCGGAAGCACGGTCCCTAGTGTCTAAGGCTGCGCCCTCTGTGCCGCTGACCGCGCTCATGCTTGAGCAAGGTGACGTCAATAAGCACACAGATTCCCAACAAGCTCTGAGAAACCACAAACATTACCACATAATATACATGTATATAAGTGTCAAAAGGAGTGCTAGTGGGCGTGGCTAAATGTATACAACAAAAAACAGACAAAGATGCCCAAAGCTACTTCCAATATGAGCGGTGACGTCACCAACTCTCTAAGCATGAGCGCTCGGCTGTCCGGCATATATTTTTTACGCGGGAGCGGGGGGCCGTTGCCAGGGGCATGGCTGAGCAGTGATTGGCGCTGATTGGTTGAGGAGGTCATGTGACCCATCAGCGCGCCTGAAAGACAAATTAATCTGTCTCTCTAAGCGCCTAGAGCCCGCAAGCGTATGGGCATGGGCACCGGCGTGCGCGAGCCAGGTGAGCTTGGCCAGACAACTTCCCATTCATTGTGCTGACCACACTAAGCGCGGTCAGCAGCACAGAGGACGCAGCCTAAAAAAGAAAAGCTTTTGAAAATATGAAAATATTCTCATTTTCAAGAACTTAGGTTTGTTATTTACCAAGGGATTCGATACAGTTGTGATACCTTTTAGCGGACCCAAAAGCTAAGGTTGCCAGGTGTCCGGTTTTGAACCGGACAGCCGGTATTTCGCCCCTGCGTCCAGTATAAAATGAAAGGTAATACCGGCCATGTATGTGTCCGGTATTACTTCTCTCCGAACGCAAGGTGAATGCGGAGGGGCCGGCGGCCGGTGAGAGCAGTTGCCGCCATGCCCGGCTCTCCCCAGCTGCAGGCTTCTCTCTCCCTGTCTGTCCCACGCCGAGGTGTCTGATGCTGATGTGCGCCGGATCCTCTGACGTCAGCGCCGGAAGTCATTTGGACTCACGCCGGCATAAGAGGGAGGCCCGGTGCGCGTCAGCCTCAGACACCTCGGCGTAGGACAGACAGGGAGAGAGAAGCCTGCAGTGGGGACAGCCGGGCATGGCGGCAACTGCTCTGACCAGTCCCCGTCTGTCCGGTCGCCAGCCCCCCAGCAGCCACTGTCCCCCCCTCCACAGTCACTGTCCCCCCCCTCTGCAGCCCTGGCCCCCCCCGCCACCATCACGCAGCCACCGGCACCCTCGCGGCCACCGGCCACCCCGCAGGCACTGGGCCCGACCTGACACCATCCCCAAAGTAAGTCTGAATTTTATTGGGGAAGTGGGGGGATTTCGTATATGTATTGGGGAGGTGGGGGTATATTTTATATGTATTCGGGGGCGTGGGGGTATTTTTTATATGTATTGGAAGGCGTGGGGTATTTATTATATGTATTCGGGGGCGTGGGGGTATTTATTATATATATTTGGAGGGCGTGGGGGTATTTTTTATATGTATTGGAGGGCGTGGGGGTATTTTTTTATATATATTTGGAGGGCGTGGGGGTATTTTTTCTATGTATTCGGGGGCGTGGGGGTATTTTTTTATATGTATTTGGAGGGCGTGGGGGTATTTTTTATATGTATTAGGGGGTCGGGGGGGTGGTCGCATCTTTTACCATTGTGTTCAGTATTTTTGGACAAGCCACCTGCCAACCCTACCCAACACATGCCTTTTCTTAACCTCATAGGTTTCTTCTCCAAGGGTCCCCCTGTGTGTGGATCCATGAAAAAGTATCCCAACTTACATCAAATCTGCTTTCCTCCAAGACCACTGTGGCTACTGGAACAGACCTCTCCAACACGTGCAACGTGGAAACAGGACAACTTTATCTGCTACGTCAGTGCGGGATCAAGGAGCTTCCAAGCAAGGGACATCTAGTAAGGAGGATCTGTAGCACATGCACAGATCCTAGTACGAATACACTGTGCATTTAGACGCATATACATACATACATACATACATACATACATACATACATACATACATACATACATACATATATATGCAATAGAAGAGGTGTTAAGCCACCCGTAACCAGCTGATCATTATCATAGAAGTCATTAATCTGCCCGATGGTTTCATTAGCTGAAGGTTCCAAACGTCAACCACTGGTAGAAATAGGTACAAACGGTACAGCTGAATTGAATTAGGTACAGGACATGAAAAACAGGCACAGTACTCAGGCCGCTGACAGGGGGGGCACATCTGGAACTCCTGTCCCGGGCCCGGAAGACGAGGCCTACTGGAAGTTGTTGCCGGAGGGGCCTGCTGGATGATGTCCTTGGAGGTGCCTGTGAGGCACTATGCTAGAAGCTGGTGGAAGGGAGGCTCCCCTGACAGGCACCTCCGTGGGCACCATCAAACAGGCAGCTCTGCAGCCTCCCCTCCCCCCCAGGCCTCTAACAGGCCCCCTTAATCATAAAGGGCAGCAGGTAGGCAGGGCGTACATTTAGCTCCCCTTCTCCTATCTCCCTCCCCCCTCTCTCACCCCCACACACCTCTCTCTCTCTCTGCTTCCCCCACTCTCTCCTTCCTCCCCTCTCTCTGATTCTCCCCTCTCTCTCTTTGCTTACTCCCCCCTGCTTCTCTCTCTGACCCCCATCACTCTCTAACCCCACTCTCTCTCCTCCCCCTACTCTCTCTGCTTCCCCCCCCCCTCTCTCTCTCCTTCCCCTATCTCTCTCTGCTTCTCCCACCTCTCCTCCCTCCTTTCCCCTCTCTCCTCCCTCCATCTCTCTGCTTCCTCCCACCTTTCCTCCCTCCTCTCTCCTCCCCCACTCTCTCTCTTCCCCCTCCTCCCCTTCCTTCCCCCACCCGAAACCCAAACTACATGCTCTGAGGCCCTTATCTCCTACCCTCCCAGTCCCATAACTTGTTCTTTCCCCCTCAGGGACCAACGGTTCGCCGTGGGGTGGGGGGATTAACAGGAGGGAGTGGGGGGATGACCCTGCACCTTTCATTTGTCTGGGGCCGCAAGATTTCTGTTGCCGGCCCTTACAGTACCTGCTAAATAGGTACAGTTGAAGGGTTATTTAGCAGCGCAAAGAGAAGAACTGCTCTCCAACTTCCCCCTCTGTAAGGGGATTCAGGTTGGACCAGACCAGATCTTCTGAAATGAACTACCCCAGTATTGTTTTTTTTTTGCAAAACAAAACAAAGTAATGGTAAAAATGTAAGGTGCATTACCACATAAACCACCAAGAATATATATTTTTATATAAAATAAAAGTCTCACACAGTGACGTCACACAAAAGGAGCAGCGAGAGGAAATCTCACCGCTCCCCAGTGTCACTTTAACAAATACATTACAAATACTTATAGCTGTCAGATTTGGGTAAACGAGGTATCAGTCACCCAGATGAGACCCTTAAACATGTCACAAGAATGAGTTCACTTTAGAGGGATTACCCCATTTCAATGATACTAAAAGCATGGCACAATCTCCGGGGTAGCCGTTTCTCACACATCCCAACCATTAGGGAATTTCCCCAATCATGGCATTGTTTGGAAATGTTTTGTGCAGTAATTGGGTTAAACATCAGATTGTTAACATTTTCTAAGTCTCAGAAAGTAAATATTGGTAACCGAACAATGTAAAAAAAAACAATGATCGTAATTATAGGGATTTAAAAAGCTTTGATAGTTTGTTGGTACTGTAGAATCTGTGATTGGTAACGTGCTTCACTGGGGACCTTACAGCCCTAACCTGCTTATTTAGGACAATAAGCACTCAATTCGTAATAAGACATATATAGGACTATATCAATCCATCAGATGTATTATCTGCAGGAGCTGTCAATTGACCAGTAGATTGGTATTGTTAAGAACAAAAAGAATACATTTGTATTAAATCCGATTATACAACATGGGGAAATTATCTATGTACAGTGAATATAATATTACAAATCCCCGTAGTAGTGTGGCGAATAGATGGTAAGTTGGGGTAATCACCATCAGACATATAATAAATAATAATTATAATCATGTAATAGACATATATAAGAATACCTATACATGCATATATCAGTATAACCTACCCAGCGAACCTATTCCGTCATCCAATAAAATTAGGTAAGGTAGGTATATGGTGTAGATATACCTAGTGTAGATGTTATGTTATGGTGTAGATATACCTGTAGGTAGGTGTACAAACCTAACAGTATATCACTGATGGTATATAGCCCTGCGGGCCTGAGGAGGTGTAGCAGCAGGAGATGGTCTGCTATTAGAGAGGGTTGGGGTTCCTTGCAATGCATATGATCTCAGATGCGCTATTAGAGAGGGTCTGGATTTCTTACAATGCATCTGATCTCAGACACACTATTAGAGAGTTGGGGTTCCTTACAATGTATCTGATCTCAGACGCGCTATTAGAGAGGGTTGGGGTTCCTTACAATGTATCTGATCTCAGATGCGCTATTAGAGGGGGTTGTGGTTCCTTACATCTGATCTCAGATACGCTATTAGTGAGGGTTGTGGTTCCTTACAATGCATCTGATCTCAGACGCGCTATTAGAGAGGGTCGGGGTTCCTTACTATGCATCTGATTTCAGACGCGCTATTAGAGAGTGTTGGGGTTCCTTACAATGCATCTGATCTCAGATGCACTATTAGAGAGGGTTGCGGTTACTTACAATGCATCTGATCTAAGACACGCTATTAGAGAGGGTTGGGGTTCCTTACAATGTATCTGACCTCAGAAGTGCTATTAGAGAGGGTTGGGGTTCCTTACAATGCATCTGATCTCAGACACACTATTAGCGAGGGTCTGGGTTACTTACAATGCATCTGATCTCAGACGCGCTATTAGAGAGGGTCGGAGTTCCTTACAATGTATCTGATCTCAGATGTGCTATTAGAGAGGGTTGCGCTTCCTCAGAATTTCACAATATAATTATAGGGTCCGTTAACCCCAAAAAAGGTTGAAAACCACTGCTGTGTAGTAAAAGGATCATAGACAGTTAGGTACAGAAAGGAAATTAGTACCAGAATCTCTGCCGTATGTCACACTGCAAATAAATCCAGAAACAAGTATTTTGCAACTACAAATACTTGTTTTCTTAATCCTACATTTCCAAGGGTAAAAGTCTGTTAGTTACAGTGGCTCCTAATGCAAGTGCAGAAACGTTAGTTTAAGGGTGTCAATTTGCCCAGCTCATAAATGAGCTTTTCATTTTTAGCAATAAAAATAAAAGGTTCTTTCTATGACACAGATGAACATTGTGGGGTAAATATCTCCCCAATTTCATTTTCTCCTGATTATTCTCAAATGCAGCTTCTTTATTGTTACACATATTTTATTTATTTATCAAATATTTTACCAGGACCAAATACATTGTGAGTTTCCTCTCGTTTTCAAGTATGTCCTTGGTATAGATTTTCAAGAAATAATGTTGATTACTGAAGAGAAGTTTATGAAGGTTGCTGATTTTCGTTTATTCTCAGTTTTATATATTTCTACAATTAAAAAGTTTGGAAACAACGGCCCCTTTTCAAAATACCATGAAGATGTGCCTAAGAGTTTAGCTGCATTCAAATTATTGGGACTAAAATATTATCCCGACGTACCATTTTTAGCCACTAGACTTTTTATTTATTTTTCATTCGTTTATAATTGGTCATGTATTCCTAACAGCAGAAGGTAAAAAAATACAAGTAAAGTTTTCATCTTGAAGAGCTTTCAGGCTAATCTTGGTACACAGGGGGCTTAATGATAATTGATTTGCCCAAGGTCATACAGAGTACGTCTTCATCACAGGAGGTTGGTTTGCATCCCAGTGGTTACAGGCTGACACACCGGGGCGATGAGGTTTATGGAATGCTCTGCTTTATAGAACACAGTCTTACCTAGTAATTGCTTTATATGGATCTGGAATTCTCACACTCACAACCATGACAAAAATTTGAGTATCTGCCCCTCTCTGATGAATCTTCAGATTCCACACATAT
The DNA here is from genome assembly GCF_040206685.1 of Ascaphus truei. Lineage (NCBI taxonomy): Eukaryota > Metazoa > Chordata > Amphibia > Anura > Ascaphidae > Ascaphus > Ascaphus truei. The sequence continues at coordinate 627,030 of NC_134497.1, forward strand.
GAACAGGTCGGTGATGTGTAAATAAGCTATTTTTTAATTCTGTTTTACAAACGGGCTATGACAAATTAAATGTTTGCTATAAGCTTTAAGCCCTTCCTGTACAATGAAGCATGCAAATGTATGACTACGCCCTATGGTGGAACGTCAGCAATTCTGAGTATTTGACTGAAGAACTCCAGTCCTTATCTTAAATCAAACGTACAAGATAAAGTGCCTTGCAATTTAAGACACTAATCCCTTTAGCCTTGAGAGCTATTTTTATATTACAAATTGCATGTGATCTGTGATGACATCACACTGCTTTTATCAACCTTGCAAACATAATTGCAAGTGTAAATAACTTCTGTTTTGGGTGACCTTCTTTCACACCGACGGAAGAACTGTACCCTTATTATGGCCCCAATTTGGTTACCTGTTCAAAGTGGCTGAGTAAGTGACACCTCTGCTTTAAAGAGGCAATCCAAGCTGGCGATTTTTAACATACGATTGAAGCAGGGGTCTCCGGAGCGGGGACCCCCTGCTTTCGGGGATACAGACCTCCCGTGGGGGGTACCGGTAGCTGCTCCGCTCGGCTAGCAGCGTTCACGTAAAGGCGGCGTTTCAAAGCACCCACACTCTGCGGGGCCAATAGGAAGCTATGATGTCATGAAATTCCTATTGGCCCGCGTGATACAGGAGCTTTAAACTTTGCAGATACCGGCGCCCCCTTTGGAGGTCTGTATCCCTGGAAGCAGGGGGTCCTTTGAATGATATAAAAGGTTCTGGCATAGCAGTAAGCCCACATTGTTTAATGCTGTGCACATAAGCACTCTGTAGAGTGTAGATCTATGTGTGAACACATATGCATGGCTAAAGTGGAATCTGTTTATATTATTTTACAGGCTTAGTTAAACAATAATTTTAGATTATATATACAGCTTAACCCAGTTGTAGCGCGATCCGCTAAAACGTGGATCCACTTAAAACGCTGTCTGACCTTGGCTCTCGAAAATCTCCTACCTTTCTTTCCCCCGACACCACCATGCAGGCTGAGGACGCGACCCAGCTCCTCAAGCGGCGCCGCGCGAATGACGTCAGCTGGGTCTTTATTGGTAACAGGCACACACACACGGAGACACACACACTAAAAGAAACGCTTTTGGCAATTTGGATAGGTTTGTCCCAGCCGGCTCCCTGTACCAGGATAATGTCACGGGGTCATGTGATCAAGGCCAGACTAGAGCCGTCGGCAGCACAGACAGTGTATGCTGAGAGTGAGTACTGGGCTAGGGAGAGAGGCTGCCCCTTGGGGGGGAGAGCTCAGTGCTGGGCCGGGGAGAGAGCCTGCATGGGGGGGGGGAGAACTCAGGGACGCAGAACCCCTGATCGCGGGAGCCATTTTTTCCCTGCTATCCCTGTTATAACGCGGTCGCATTATGTGGAACCCAAGCACCGCGTTATAACGGGGTTCAGCTGTATATTATATAAATATATACACATACATACACATATATATTTTTTTATTATTATTATTCCTATTATTCAATTTATGAAACTTCTAGTGTTTCTGTAGTAATCAAATGCTTTGATTTAGTCCAACATATGAAACAACGTTTCTTTGTATTGAAACATCTCCCTAGGGACTTTAATGCACTTTTTGGTTCAGAAGCCTTCAATCTCACTTTGGCTCCTAATCAATTTTCTGTGGAGCCACATCTTCCGTGCTGCAGACGATTTTGGACCCTGTCCATTTGAATGGAGCTACAATCCTCTCCAGCAAGGGAAGACATCTTAAAAGCATATTTAATAAGAGCCTTAGGGATAGATCCACAAAGTCCCATCAATCAGGGCTCATAACATGATGCTGCCTAAAACAGGAACAAGACGTAACGTTCCGAGGTTAACGTGGATCTTCAAAGCTAAGTATATGCAAAAATAATAGCTGTTTGACATCCGATTAGCATCGGCCTGGTGTCATTTTATTGTAGCATAAAGTTGTGTTATCTTCCAATAATGTGACGTTTAGTACATCATAGTTACTTAGATCCAGACCCTAAAATAGGTCTCTAACTCAAGTTGAGAAAGAGGAGGAGTTGGAAATAACGCTATGTTAATTAAAGTATGTGCAACTGTGGTGCTACACCTATCCAGGCCCTAAAAAAAGTCCTTTTTCAGGGTCTGGATGGGTGTAACACCAAGTTTAGGTATGACTTAACTAACATAATGTCCCTGTCATAGCACAAAGAAACTACCCGCTCAACCTATTTGGTTGTGAGAGTTTGGTGCACTAGGTCAATAGCTTAAAGAGGAGAGGTCTTCTATCCAAAGATGGATAGATGCATTCGCCTCAACGGACCTTAGTGGATATGCAATGTTACACCGCGTTTGCATATCTTTAATCACTAACGCTATGCTCTTTGCAAGAGAAATCAGGACATAACCTTTATGTTATTGTGCATTGGAAGATAGTGTTAACGTGACATGAAGTGACATTGCGAAGTTTGGTGGATCTTGGCTTAGTTGGCTTTTGGACATTGACTGGTTTACTATATAAAAATTATGTTAGCACATTAATAGGCATAACATTACCTTTTGCAGATTATTGATACAGGGAGAGATGACTTCATTACCATTGTGATACAAATAAATGTAAAGCGCTGTTAATAAGTTGTATATGGGTGGGCACACCGGGACCTTTCTCAAGAGACCGAAATGGTGATCGTTAAATAAAGCTGTTTATCGTTCTTCATGTCCAATGAGTGTCTGACTTTTTCTTCTCTGTACCTACTACTCATGCAGTTGCACTCTGCTGCTCTCTACCGTGTATATATATATTTATAAATAAAGGTACTTCACCAAAATCCAAAGACCAGGAAAGGAGACACAGCCCTGGGGGTAGATGACATTTTTTTATTTAATACATAGCTAGAGACAGGACCAGCTGGGAGTTTTGTGGGGCTCGGTGTTGAGGGAGTTTGGAGGGGTCACTTACCTGCTCAGGAGCCGGTATCTCCACTTGCTGCAGCGCATTACCTTGATGTCGCGTCATGACTTCACATGATGCACAAGGGCCTCTTGTCGTCCTTGGTTATGAGACTTCACGTTACCATGGCGACGCATCATCACATGGTAGTGGGAGGAGATGCCGTCATTTACAGAGGCACTGCGCTCTCCCCCGGGCCTGGCACTCACAGTTTAAATGTTGCGATGGTTAACTAACCGCTGCAGCATTAGACTGATTGCTGAAGTTGGGCTGGGGATGACCGCCGGGCCTCTTTAAGTGCAGGGCCAGGGGAAGTCGCACCAATCAAGCCGACCCTCCAGAGATATCCAACGTTTTGGAGTCAAAAAAAGTTCATCAACTCCCAGTGCAACTCCTTGAGAAAGGGCTGTATAGCCTGAAATGCGTGGGAGAGTTCCCTTGTTTTGTGTTTAGTCTGTTCTTTGTTTTTTAAGTTGTAGTTTAATAAAAGTTTTTTTTTATACTGACCCGGTACGTTGATCAGTGCTTTTTCCTGGGCTTTGCTATTCAACCAATCCTTTGTTGCATATCCACTCCAGTGCGGTCTATATAAAAAAATATATAGATATAAAATATCATCTGAAGGACAGGGATTTGTACCTAACATTATATATATGTAACGGGTATTCCCTCTATCCCAATCACAGATACAGTGTGTGTGGGTGGAAACCTATGTGTTACCAGGTGTGTTGCGTATACCTGTAGGTTCACAAGAGGCCTGAGCCTCCGCTTGTTGGGAACCTGGGGTGAGTCCGTCAGCTCGATCTGATTTACAGCGCCTCCACCTGTGCAGGGTTCTAGAAATGTAGAAGGTTGCCTACACAGGACCCACATATACAATAAGTACATACACGAAGATGTATATAACCAGTTTATATATATGCAGGAAATAACACACACTTAATAACACTCCCCCTAGGGGGCAACTCCACAGTCTATAACGCAGTCCCAAAGTGTCTTTCAGTCCACTAGGAGTGTACCTTCCACCCACCACCGTGTATCCCCACACCGTGTCCACAGCCTAATCCCTTTGTCCAGTGGTCAGCACTGCCACTATGTGTAATTATAATGAGTATGGTATACGTTGGTGCACTTATGGGGGTACCTGCCGAGCGCTCCTGCACTCGGGCCTGCAAGCGACTTTGAAAAGGATCTGCCGCTTGGTGATCCCGTCTGATCCGGTGTTTCCTCGCTCGGGGTCCTGCCAGGGGCGATCCCACCCTGGAGATATACATACATACATATATATATATATATATATATATATATATATATATATATATATATATATATATATATATATATATATATATATATACACATATATATATATATACATATATATATATATATATATATATATATATACACACTAGCTGAGAGACCCGGCGTTGCCCGGGATGTAATTTTGGGGGGGCGGACGACAGGGTTGGGCTTCCCCCGGGTGACTGGGTGACTGACTGAATGGGTGGGTGACTGGGTGACTGACTGAATGGGTGGGTGACTGGGTGACTGACTGAATGGGTGAGTGACTGAATGGGTGGGTGACTGGGTGACTGACTGAATGGGTGGGTGGGTGACTGAGTGGGTGGGTGACTGAGTGGGTGGGTGACTGAGTGGGTGGGTGATTGAGTGGGTGGGTGACTGAGTGAGTGGGTGACTGAGTGAGTGGGTGGGTGACTGAGTGGGTGGGTGGGTGACTGAGTGGGTGGGTGGGTGACTAAGTGAGTGGGTGGGTGACTAAGTGAGTGGGTGGGTGACTAAGTGAGTGAGTGGGTGACTGAGTGAGTGGTTGGGTGACTGAGTGAGTGGGTGGGTGACTGAGTGGGTGGGTGACTGGGTGGGTGACTGGGTGGGTGACTGAGTGGGTGGGTGACTGGGTGAAAGTGGGTGACTGGGTGAAAGTGGGTGACTGGGTGAAAGTGACTGGGTGGGTGTGTGGGTGACTGGGTGGGTGTGTGGGTGACTGGGTGACAGTGCGTGGGTGGGAGACGGTGGGTGACTTACCTTGACCCCGTGGCATCTGGCTGGGGCAGGAGGTGAGTTCGGGAAGCTGGTGGGGGGGGCAAGAGTGGCAGGAGGCCCGCGCCGCGCTTACCCTCCGTCTGGGAGCCGGTGCACGTGAGGAGGCCCGCGCCGCGCTTCCCCTCGATCCGGGAGCCGGCGCACGTGAGGGGGAGTGCAGGAGGCCCGGGCCGCGCCGCGCTTACCCTCCGTCTGGGAGCCGGTGCACGTGAGGAGGCCCGCGCCGCGCTTCCCCTCGATCCGGGAGCCGGCGCACGTGAGGGGGAGTGCAGGAGGCCCGGGCCGCGCCGCGCTTCCCCTCCGTTCCTCGTTGTGAGCGAGGGGGTAGGAGCCTGGAGTTTGCTGCTGAGCAGGAGGGCCGCGCTTCCCCTCTCCGGGAGCGGCGCACGGTGAGGGTGATGGTGCGGCTGGGGATGTTGCGGAGCGTGGCGATTTGGGTGAGGTGGGGAGGGGGGAGAGAGTGAGGGGCACCAGGAGAGGAGGGGGGGGGTGTGTGGAAGGTGAGCTGCGGTCCAACTGACGGGGGGAGAGTGAGGCCAAGCAACAGAGTGTGTGTGTGTGTGTGTGTGTGTGTGTGTGTGTGTGTGTGTGTGTGTGTGTGTGTGTGTGTGTGTGTGTGTGTGTCGTCACTCCGCCTCAGGCCAATGAGAGGTGTGGGGGCGGGCGGCCCAAGGGACCAATGAGATTACCCCTAGGGACACAGGAAGATGCAGATAGGCATACAGTGCTTTCACAAATATATAATAAGATATATATATATATAGATATATATATATATATATATATATATATATAAAATAAGATATATATATATATATATATATATAAAAAAACCATAATACTGAGTTAAGTTATGGTGAGTAAAAAAAGTGACAAAAACCCTCCACAGGAAAGCAAATATGCATACAGCTATATTTGCATATAATATATATATAGCAGCCCAAGGATAAGGCGTTCACATGTAGAGTTAAAGGTGATAGGCAGAGTGCAGCTATCCAGATGTCAGCAAAGCAGAACACCTAATATAGAAAAACAGGACAGGCACTCCAAATTCCAAAAGTGAGATTTTATTCCTCAACTTTTCAGATCCCAACAGAGCCTTTATTAAGGTGCTCTTTATAAAGGCTCCATTGTGAGCTGACAACCTCTGGAATGCCGTTCCCCTCAATACCCGACTAGCACCCTCTCTATCCACCTTTAAGACCCACCTTAAGACACATCTGCTTAAAGATGCATATGAGTAGCACAGTGGATAATCCTGGACACATGATACATAAAGCTTGGCCCCTGCAGACGCACTTACTAGAATTCCCTCCTACTGTCTTTGTACGTTCTCCCTACCTACCAATTAGACTGTAAGCTCCTCGGAGCAGGGACTCCTCTTCCTTAATATTACTTTTATGGCTAAAGCACTTATTCCCATGACCTGATTTATATTATTTGTTATTTATATGATATGTATTACTACCGTGAAGCGCTATGTACATTTATGGCGCTATATAAATAAAGACATACAATACAATATATATATATATCACACACACATATATACATATTTTTAGAAAGGGAGGGTATACAGGGATATACTAAATAAGTAAACATGGGAAGGATGTTGATCCCGGGAGAAATCTGATTGCTGATATTTGGAGTCATGAACACATTTTGCAGAAACAGGCACTCAAAACAAAAATTAAATAAAGGTAAAGAAAGGGTGCATTCTGTACAAAAGATGCAAAACAGGATAGGCACTCCTATGCTCAAAATAGTGAGATTTATTAGCCAATATATCTCACTATTTTGAATATTATTTATTATTTATTTATAAAATATTTTACCAGGAAGTAATACATTGAGAGTCACCTCTCGTTTTCAAGTATGTCCTGGGTCCTAGGAGTGTGTTTCCTATCTATCTATCTATCTATCTATCTATCTATCTATCTATCTATCTATCTATCCCAGAATAGGACTCATGAACTTCTCCCCTATTAAGATATGTACCACGTCCCTGAGCACTGTCTATCCCCCGTTTACATTGTCTCCAGCTCCATTGAAACAGTTGCTTGACACACACAAGGCCAGACAACATTTGTTACCGTTACCATGGCATCCGCGGGTCGTTGGACATACGTCACCACGCACACGCACGCATGCCACTTTTAGTCCCACACCTACCCTACCCACACCCCCGCCCCGCCCCCAACCAGGTGTCTCCGGAAAGGGGCGGGCCTCTGTACAGGACCAAGAATGACGTACATGGTGGGCCGGCAGCCAATGGGCGCGCGACACCTGCACGCGCGCGGGTGCGCGCTCCACCTTCCCTGGCACAGGTGTCACGCGCCGTGTGAAAGCGAGGCCGGTGGGGAGGAGGTCGGTGCGAGGTGACGCAGCCGGGCCCCGGGCGGGAGGAGGCGGCTCCGTGCTGGGAGGGAGGGGAGAGCAGTGTGTGGCTGGGAGCGGGTGAGCTGTGCAGGTGTGTGAGCGCGCAGGGGGGAAGCGGTGAGGTGTGACTGTGCGCAGGGGGGAAGCGGCAGCAGGAGAGAGGGCGCGAAGATGAACCGGGGCCCGAGGGCGGCGAGCAGCAGGTCCCTGAGCACGGTGGAGGTTAAGAGCAAGGTGCGTAGGGAGGTGCGGGGGTATGCAGGTGTATGCAGGCGGTGCGGGGATATCAGGGGGTGTTAGTGTGTATGTATGCTGTATCCTCAAATCCCTACTTTATATACTAGTATCCCACTGCCTGATCTACGAGAATATATATATATATATATATATATATATATATATATATATATATATATAGTGTGTGAAAATGTAATCATACATACCTGTGAAAATGTAAAGAGATATGTATATATATCTTTACATTTTCAGACATTTATTTATATATATATATATATATATATATATATATATATATATATATATATATATACACACCTTTACATTTGTGTGTGTGTGTGTATATATATTATGTGGCAGGGTTGCAGACCTGTCTAAGACGTGAATGCTCACAAGTGATATTCTTTATTGGAGATTTGTGTGTGTGTGTGTGTGTCTGTGTGTGTGTGTGTGTCTGTGTGTGTGTGTGTGTGTGTGTGTGTGTGTGTGTGTGTGTGTGTGTGAAAATGTAAAGATTTTTTTATATCTATAAACATATTCGTGTGAAAATGTAAAGATGGATATCTATCTACATTTTTATATATTGTTAGCACTTGGATGCGCGTGTTTTTTTTTTTTTAATGTTGCGTGATCTAAATATAGATGTGGAAGTGCACCGGTAATTGGTGTGTAAACATTGGTCTGTGAGTAAGATATAGTTGGAATACGTTTGTTTGCGTTTCATTTATGTAATATACACGTAGTGCATATGTACTGGTCGTGTCATGTATTTACTTGTATGAGGTTTGATTTGTTGCTTGGGAATATGGCACGCTGTAAACTCTGAAGCTTCTGGGTAAAGACATCTCCATGTCCTGTGTTCAGCACTGGTAGGGATGCTATTTTATTTGGCTGTGGTGTTATTTCCCTGCAGCACTGCTGCTATCTTTTTGACAACATGCCAACGTCTTGTTAATACTTGCCTCAGCCCCTATGTATTATAATTGGTTTTAAATGGCACCCAGTCTCTGTCCCTTTAAATAAATTAAATAACGTGACTGTTACCCTTAAATTCTTTTATTGTATATAACATTATGTAGGGGGAGCTAGGTTACTACCCAGTATTCATGCTTTGTTGGCAAATAGTCCTCTAATCCCAGATCTACCAATTTTTTTTCCTTTTTTTCTGTGACTTATAGCCTTTCAAAATAATGCAGGTTTGAGAACTTATTTGAAAAGGTTGACTTGGGTGCTGAATAGGCTGCATGGGCAGAAACCGGTTTATATGTACTGTGCTAAGGAGTATGTTGGCGCTGTACAAATAAAATAAGGGTGATCACATACATAAAACATCTTTTTTATGCTTTCTAGTAGTTTAGTGACAATTTTCATGCACTGTGTTGCCCTTCTCTGGACCTGACAGGTCCCTTGTAGATCTTACTGGCTGTCACCTGAACTAGTTTTGCAGCCGCAGTAATGCCTCTGTGAATAGATTTGGTGCTTTAAGGTTTCGGGTGTTCATTTCATCAGGTCACAAAAGAAATGCTGAAAGCCGTTGAACTTACTGACGATGAGAGCTGGCCAGCTGAAAGAAAAGTCCAAATACAGGCACACTCGTGGTACTATAGTGCAAACGTAGTCCAGCTGGATGCGGATCCACCGGTTTAATTGGAGATGGAGGCACTCCAGTGGTCTTTCAAAAAGTTGTACATTTATTACAGTGCAATCAACGTTTGTCCGCTTGCGACAACAAGCGGACTGACACGTTGATCACACTGTAATACATTTAGACTTTTTGAAAGACCACTGGAGTGCCTCCATCTCGACATCTTCCAGCTGAAACAAAAGGCAGGACTCTCGTGCTGCACCTGAAAGTCTCTTATTTCCCAAGCTGCAAGAAGTTAAAGCAGCATTTCATACCCTGGGTCTCCTGTGTTTAAATACTACTTTAACTTGCTACTCTCATTTAGTATAAACAGTTGGCAGACTATAGGTGGCACCTATAATTTTACAGGCCCAATGAAACCTTGTTCTGAAGTATTTGGTATCACTGTTTGTGCCTGATACTCGGGGAAATATGTCTGGCACAGAGTTTCAAACCTGTTACCTTCACTTCAAGTAGCATTGTCACCATGGCTTGGCCACCTCTGGTTATGCTGCACTACCTGACGATGGAGTATGGCTGTATTCGATTCTCTCTGTAAAGTATTAATAAAAGAGCAGTAAGTTTGTTTGGCAGGCTACAATTGTCCTGGTATAGGTCTGATTCTAAAGCTCTCAATCACCTCAAGAAAACAGTATAGGGTGATGATCCTTTAATGCCACTATTTATCTGGTGGGGGAATTATAAAAAAACCCTGGCAAGGGTAACATCTTTTTTAATTTTGATCTCTAAAGCATCAATGGGAATTTGGGTTTTTCCTTTTTCTCTACATGACAGCATGTTTGTTTTTGGGGTGAGTATATGAATGAAGTGTTCCAGTGCTGCCAGCCAGAGGCGTTGCCTGTTGATATGCAATTGTAACTGATCAACTTCTTTGGAGAGTAGTGTGGTCAGGACTACATAATTTACGCCATTCTGTATAAAGTACCTCAATGATATCACTGTCACACGATCTGTGACAACCACCATCCTACATAAATGTGTTGCACTTGGACAGATAATGCTTCTTCAGAAATGTTTACAGTTGTGCTTTCAATGTGCAAAGAATGGTGTAAGATATGCTTCAGATATGCTTTGGGTGAAATGTGGGGTGGGGGGGGGGGGGGGGGTTCACTGAGGGGAGTAAAATTATGCAATATAAAAACCACCCAAAGACAAGCTGGCACAATCCTGAAATAAGGTACGGTCTATCAATTAGAGGCATAACATTTTTTATGAGGTTTGCAACTTCAAAAGCCAGCTGCAAAGCACTTTAATCGTCTAGAATGCATAGGCTGGTATACCCATGGTAGTGGGCTACAGAAAATAAATATATATTTAAATCCCCTTGAGAGCTTTAGAACCAAAAATCTGTCAGTGCATTACTGTTAAATGGACAACTTCTCCAATCTCATATAAGGTGCTCTGTTAGATTAGACAGCCTTGGTGGAGTATGCATTGCAGAAGGTTCACTTTCTCATCTCCTCGTAACTACATCTTATAGCCATGTTTATTTAATTGCAATGCATTTTTGTGCTTTAGTAAAAGAAAAGAAAAAAATTCTCCTGCATTCCATTATTGTGAATGAAAGCTATTGCATTGAAGAAATATATATGGTGTTTGGGAAATGTTAATTTTTTAGGGTCTTCTGTTCTAAATATGTTGGTTTTATATAATCTGAAAATATGCATTTGCTATTAAAGTGTGTATGCTTGTAAGCACAATTGATCCTTCAGATCAATTAATTGAGTCAATTAATTAATACATTTCTGTTCTTAGCATGGATATTGTTATATAATGCAAGAATGTGCTGTCCCTGAAAAATCTGGTTGGGTAAGGGTGTAGTGCATACCAAGTGATTCTAAAAGTAGAAGTCACCATACCAGTCTAGTAAGAAGTGTTATCAGATTTTGTCATCTGTTGCAAGTGTTTCAGGGTACAGGACATGTTGGCTTTATATAAATTAAATTGTCCTGTTTTAGAAAATGCCTATAAAGGAAAACAAATACATGAATGGGTATTAAACCACCATCATGTGCTTATTTGTTAATTGGTTTTTTATTTTTTTTTATTATTATTATTATTTAAAAGCGGCAGTCCAAGCTGTCGTGTTTTTTTATTTTAATTTTTCCCTTTAATATGTGCATTAATACAATACACACTAAGTAATTAGCTAATTTGCTTTTCGATCCGCTCAGATTTGGCTTGGGGGTTCACTAAATGGCTGTCAGTGCAGCAGAAGATGAGCAAAGATGCAAAGTTCTTTGGGGAAGATCATGTGACCAGGCAGTCACTAGATACAATTGGTGCACTGCTAGGGAGAGGGCAGGGCTCAAAAGGGGTGTGCCAGAGTCTGTTTCTGGAGAGGAAGGGGATATGACTTTGTGAATGGTTGCTATAGAAACAAAAAATGCTTGTTACATTATAATACATTAAACATGTAATTCAAAGTTGTTTTAAAAAAATGCTACAAGTATTTTCTCGCAGTACAGAACTGATTAATTTAAAAAAAAAAACACGTACGATATTGCTTGGTCTGCAGCTTTAAAATGCTGAGCACTTGCTGATCATTGTACAGAAGGAGATACATTGATTGAACAAGACAATGGAAGGTCAATACAAGGGCTCTATATCGATCATTAGAAATCTTCCAATTTCAATGAAAATAAAACGGTAGTCAAACAGTAATAAGCTGCCAAAGTGTTGAGATAAGCAGTTTTGGCAGTTCTGTTCCCCACTCCCAATTTTGCCTCTGTTACAGATCTCAGAATGCTCTGTGATTACTTTGTAGCTCTTGATATACTTATTTGTAAATTAGTGGTGCTCCTCAAGACTCCCACCATCTTTCCCCCCCCCCCCCTCCACCCACCCCCAACAGGTCAGGTTTTCAGGATATCCCCGCTTTAGTACAGGTGGGTGGTCTTTGACTGAGCCATTGATTGAGCCACCTGTGGGGGTTTTGAGGACTGAAGTTGAGGACCCCTGTTGTAAAGAATTCTCTTTACACAGGTAGAAATAAGGACATATATGGCATACAAACAAACTGATATTAAATATTTTAAGTGTAGCCTTGTTGAAGTAATGCAATTCAACAAGAAAATATGTATGTTTGGTATTAGGACAATTCAATAAGGCTTCTTAGGTAAATAACATTAAAGCGTGTGTGCCAGTCAGTCTTAACAGTTCCTTGTGACACCCCAAAGTATTTGACTGGTAATGTTTGCATTCCTCACCCAAAAAGTAGTCTTAAAGGGTTTTTTAAGTGGCTTTTTTTTAATATACCCTGCATACTTAGTGTGCAGAAACATTTGGGATTTAATTCAAATTAAGTACAAAAATAATCTTATCAAGGTATTTTACTTAAGACAAAATGTATGTGTTTTCTGTTTGTTTGTCCTGATTCAACCTGTATGTATTGTTCTTCCTTTTGAAGTAGAATGTGTTTCTAAATCTTGTATATTGACTTTAGTCATACTGTACATAGGTGTGCCTGATATCTGTGGAACACACTGAAAGTATGAGTAATCTTTTAGTGTTTCATTTGTACCACTGTGATGTTCTGCTTGATATACAGTATTTGCTAGTTGAGTACACACAACCAATGCCCTTGAATTTGGTAGCATTTTTCAAAAGAAGGGCTCTCAACATCTATTGTATCTGTCTACGTTTATTGGATCTTGTTTGGTATGTAATTTCCCATATCGTTCTGCGCTTTGGAATATGGTGGCACTTTTAATTTTTATTTAAAATAAAACCTGTATAAAACAGCAGTGTTCAAATGGGGACTCAATCAATAACGTCAATAATGTCTGCTTTAAGAACCTAATGTAAGAGCCCCATCAGAGTATTGGGCATTGATACGATGAATGCACGCCTTACACATTCTTCTTTGCTTTTAGTTTCGATGAGGAGCGTAGTAAGAATGCTCTAGTACTAGGCTGATGTAATAATATAATTAAATCCAGATTATTGGAGGCATGGATGAATCCATGTTCATAAATGCAGTAAATGAGTATATCCATAAAGCACTTTCAAATGACAGGTAATCCCTGAAAACAGGATAAGTGAAGTTGTCACCAACCCTCTATTTCCCTCTATTTCATTGGGAACGTCCACTTTAAATGGAAAATCTAGTACTCACAGTCACCACTTCCAGAACTGGGTATGATGTGCAGATGCTGATAAAAAATCCAAGTAGAGAAGTAAGGAGTAGTGCACAGTCAAAAAAGGAGCAAGAAGAGGATCCAATTGATGCAAAAAAAGTTTATTGGAATAACCAAAGCATAGGGATAACCTACGCGTTTTGAACTATAAGTTCTTTATCAAGGAGTTGATCCTTGATAAAGAACTTATAGTTCGGAACGTCTAGGAGGTTATCCTCTATATCCAACACACACACACACACACACACACACACACACACACACACACACACACACACACACACACACTTACTTTTGTAACCACCAACCACCTTTTCTTGCCCTTTGCTGCTCCTATGTGTGTGGTGATATGAACACTTGTGCTATTTTACAGTCTAAAGCCAGGAAAAGGATTACTTATCTCCCTGCACTTCAGTTTTGCTGATGCATCCATTGTTGTAAAGGAAATTATCAGTCAAAGATGTGTTTCGAGGAGATAATTGTGATCATCATTTTCTTGTGGTCATTGTGTACAGTGACTGCAACAGACTACCCAATTATCAGTTGAAAATCCACCCAGAATTGTAATTTTGTTAAATTTGTGAGAAATTCTTCATATGTTCATTAAAATTATTTTTCCTCCCATTAGTTTGGAGCAGAGTTTCGTCGTTTTGCCCTGGAACGATCTAAACCAGGGAGATTCGACGAGTTCTATGGATTACTACAGCATGTACACAAGATACCAAATATTGATGTTCTAGTTGGGTATGCGGATATTCATGGAGACTTATTGCCCATTAACAACGATGACAACTACCACAAAGCGTTAACTACTGCAAACCCTTTGCTGCGGATATTTCTGCAAAGAAAAGGTAAGATGAACCACACGATTCTCATGCCACTCTATTACAATTTAGGTTTATCATTAGGAGATCATTAAAGCCATCTTTAATAACCTGATATATTAATATCTCTGAACTTAAACTATATTGATGTCTGCCACTGTAGCCAATTATATTTGGTTTCTTTCTTTTGAATGCGCGCATACGCACACGCACACACGCATACTTAGTGTGTACACACACTAATTTTGTTTATCTTTACAAAAAAAAAACACTCCCACATGTTCTGAGCGGTTCCATTTTAGTTGGACTCCCCTTTTGTATTAATATGAAGTTTGTGAATGTGTAACAGGTGTTTTTCTTCCGTAGGTTCAGCTATCTTATCAGTTCTACTCCTTGTTTTCTTTTCATGTCATTCTCATTTGAGAACTTGCCTTTAGATATTGTGTTCATGTATGCATGTGCAGAGACTGAGTTTTTTTTAAATTAATTTTATTTATTTTTTAATTATCCAGTTTAGCTTCAGGGTAACATTTGCAAAGTTGATTTTCAGTACCGCATTGTGTAGAAGAGAACAACCCAATTTCATTGAATGGTCCTTTATAGGGAGGTATTGTATGGCTGGACCAGCGTGTTGATTTTTATCATGAAATGTTACTCTGCCAAGTTTTATAGCTTCTGAAGAGAAATGTTCTTTTTGTTAAGATGTAACATTTTATTATACAACGTAATGTAATAGTGACATTTATCCCAAAAATAACTACCATTTTCAGCACTTTTATGATCATTATGATCATTGAACCATATTATGTAGGATAGCCCAAACCAATTTGGCAAATGCCGCCCCCTTTAAAAAAAAAAAAAAAAAAAAAAAAAGATACATTTGGATAACACAGAAAATAGTCACTTAAAAAAGTATAGTATTATTGAATGGTGACGTGTTTTTCTTTTTTTAGAGTATAAACGAATGCCACTTCTTGTTTGTACTATCAATAATACAGGCCTTTGCATGCCACAGTAGGCAGCTTGACTCTTACCAAATATGCAGTGTGTGTGTCTGTGTGTCTGTGTGTCTGTGTGTCTGTGTGTCTGTGTGTCTGTGTGTCTGTGTGTCTGTGTGTGTGTGTGTCTGTGTTCCATATTTTTTAGGTAGCATTACACATGGTGCTTTGCAATAAAGGCACGTGGAAAGGTGAATCCCTCGACAATATTGTACAAGCAATAATAGCGGAGATCAAGATCATTAAAGGATAATTTAGGCTTTGCTAACTATAACTAATCCTCATAATTTAGTATAATTTTCACTTGGATGTGGTTGCCAGGCCAGCAACATGCAACCAAGAAACGCACATTAAAAATTACTAGAAAATACTTCAATAAGATTGATTACCTTTTTTTAATGGACTGTCACCTTTTTTGAGCAACATAAGACTTGGAAGCAAGACGAAATTGCCATATTTATGCAGGAATGTGAAGAACAACTTGTGAGACCATGTTGTACTAGGCGACTAAACTATTCCAAGTGGCAATGATACAGACTTGCTGGTTGTACTATGTATTGTAGTAACTGCATTTGGGATCAAAACACGTCCATTCCAATTTCAGGATAGAACGTTTCATTGTGTCACACAGTATCTATTTCCCATGACTCCACGTGTAAGGCCGCGCTTATAGTGCCGGCGACATGACGTCGCCCGAAAACAAATGCATTGCCGCCGCCACCGCGTGCGCTTATAGGAAAACTGGTAGCCGGCAAAATTAGATTTTTCAAGGGCTGTCGCCTCGTGACGGCCCTTGAACCAATCAAATGGCCGGAAACCTGCGCTGCTCCCGCCCAGCGAAATATAGCTTTCACCTGTGGCGACGGGCCACTTTCGCCATCGGCACTATAGGTGCGGCCTAACATTTTATTCAACGATGTAAAACACGGGAAACATGCACTTTTTTAGGAATTGTTTTCTTTTGAGCGCTGGCAATTTTTCCACTTTTGCTTTATGTGGGAATGAATACTGCAGTATTTCCTGATAATATATACCCTTTTATGGAACCTACAGCTGCAAAATCTTGTGAATTGAAAGATTTTTTTGCATATGTTTTTTTTTCTTCTAATCACTGCAATTGTGCGTGTAATTACTACAAATTATTGTGAGGATATCCTTAAAATCTCAATTCTCGTCTCTAAGTGCTATGGGAACGTCCCTCTTCTGTGAAGTGCGGTGCTTTAAAACTATCCCAAAACAGTTATATTTTATAGGTTTATTCTTTGTAAAGTCACTTATTTTGAGATTAGAAGTCTGCCAATATTATACTCCTTGGAGCTATATAAAATCAATGAGATTGCCATTGATAAATGAACAATCATCGAAGATTAGCCACTATTTTTTTGTGATATGGAAATAACCTCTCTGTAAAAATGTAGTGTAAATATGTTGAACATCTTTCATACTCCCCTTAGAAAAACCTCTGAAGCTTTTCTGCTGTTTTGATGTTTCCACTTTTTTATTTGTGATTTGGGTCGATAACCTAATATTCGATCACATTCACCCGCTGTCGTCTGCAACTTCCGAGCTTCTCCCCTGCAACACCAGTGAAAATGTCTGACACTGCGTTTCCGTGACAACGGGATGCTTGACGTCACGTAGAACTTTATTTTAACTTGGATATTAATAAAAATAATTTTTAAATACAGTTGATATACTCGCCTTCTGGTAACAGAGTGCTCTCTAAGCCGAGTTCTTTATTTTTCTTCATCAAGACCACTGGAGTGCCTGGATACGTTTTCTCAGTCTGGATATATTGAACATCTTTCATACTCCCCTTGGAAAAACCACCAACGCTTTTCTGCTGTTCATATTTCAACTTTCTTTGTGTTTTGGGTAAATAATCTGCAGTGGAAGTACTGTATGCTAAGAGATAATGGGGAAGGGCAGGGTTACAGACCTGTCCGAGATGTGAATGTGCTCACACGTGGGATTATTATTGGCTGTATGCTAAGAGATAATGGGGAAGGGCAGGGTTACAGACCTGTCCGAGATGTGAATGTGCTCACACGTGGGATTATTATTGGCTGTATGCTAAGAGATAATGGGGAAGGGCAGGGTTACAGACCTGTCCGAGATGTGAATGTGCTCACACGTGGGATTATTATTGGCTGTATGCTAAGAGATAATGGGGAAGGGCAGGGTTACAGACCTGTCCGAGATGTGAATGTGCTCACACGTGGGATTATTATTGGCTGTACAGTGGAGGGTTTTTGTCACTTTTTTCCCCCACCATAATTTATAGAATGTGAAGTTGAAACCTAGCCCAGCTTCACATTGCATAGCCAGTATATCCAGCCTCACACTGAAGAGACCCAAAAGGTCAAAACACCTGTCTGTGAGTAGGATTTACTGGCTCTGCACTTCTTTAACCCAGGCTGTGCTGAAAAGCTGTGTAATACAGCAAGTATAAGCTTATAGGGAGTCCATATTGTATGTCTTTATTTATATAGCCACCAAAAGCGTACTCATCGCTTCGCAAAGAATACAGTACAGGGAATTATAATAATAATAATAAGTGCAACAAAACCAGACAAAAGGAAAGGAAATCCCTGCCCTGAAGAGCTTACAATCTAAGAGGTATGATGGGAGACTTGCAGAGACAGCAGGTGAGGGAATATGTGCTGTAGATGGCAGTGCTTGGCCACAATGGGTGGTAGGAGTGGATGTGGGACAGTAGCCACGAATGCAGGCTGTTGGGATGCTTGATTTGTGGGGCATGTTAAAATGGATTTAAAGAAAAAATGACACTGCTCATTTGCATGTCATAACCCAGAATCCCTGGCTCCAGTGGAAGCACTGTGTGCGAAGAGATAATGGGGGAAAGCAGGGCTGCAGACCTGTATGTGAATGTGCTCACACGTGGGATTTATATTAGTGGTAGATAAACCTAATATTCTATTACACGTTTTGAAGTTTACCCATTTAGTGAAATGTGCCAAATAAGTGTAAAACCTTGGAAGACCATTGATCCAGGGAGAACTGTGGCTGCTGCTATTTGGAGTCGGCAAGATTGAGGCATAGATTGCAAACGTTTCACCAGAGGTTTTTTGTTTGCGTTTCTCTAGATCAATATAACTATAAATATAAAAATAGAATGATTATCTCTTCCAGTTAACATTCAGCAAAAGTTGAACTTGATGGACATAACATTTTTCTGCCTCCTACTATATTAGTGTGTACGTGCGTGGCACTTACGTAGAATTTCGAGCGCATAGGGTCACTTGACACACACACAGCCCCCTGTGGCTTGCAGGTAGAGAATTGGTACTATCATATGAAAGGTCCTGGGCTCGATTGCTGTATGATATGGTATAATTTATAAATTATTTTATATAATAATTTATAAATTATAAAATATACCATATCACACAGGGCTTGTGTGATGTCACAGACGCTAAAAACAAACTTAACATACAGTCTACTGCACTGTGTTGTAGCTGTTAAGTATATTTATAGTCTGTTTCATCACACCAATCCTTCAGGTAGGGAATTTCTTATTGGCATATGAAAGGTCCTGGGTTTGATTCCTGCATGTGTATTATATAAAATGTATTCATGTTCAATTCCCACATGGTTTAGGTGTGTGTGTGTGTGTGTGTGTGTGTGTGTGTGTGTGTGTGTGTGTGTGTGTGTGTGTGTGTGTGTGTGTGTGTGTGTGTGTGTGTGTGTGTGTGTGTGTGTGTGTGTGTGTGTGTGTGTGTGTGTGTGTGTGTGTGTGTGTGTGTGTCCGTTGGCAATAAAGCATTGAATGTTTAAAAAAAAAAAAAAAATGGAGGTGTTTTTAAATCGGGAGCCACGCTCAGACTTCGTTATAAGCGGATCGGCTGGGTGTGTGGCACTTACATTTTTTTAAAGGGGGCCCTGTCATGGTACGCCGGGTGTACCTTAAAGGGGGCCCTGTGTCATGGTGAGCCCGGTGTACCTTAAAGGGGGCCCTGTGTCATGGTACGCCGGGTGTACCTTAAAGGGGGCCCTGTGTCATGGTACGCCGGGTGTACATTAAAGGGGGCCCTGTGTCATGGTGCGCCGGGTGTACCTTAAAGGGGGCCCTGTGTCATGGTACGCCGGGTGTACCTTAAAGGGGGCCCTGTGTCATGGTACGCCGGGTGTACCTTAAAGGGGGCCCTGTGTCATGGTACGCCGGGTGTACCTTAAAGGGGGCCCTGTGTCATGGTGCGCCGGGTGTACATTAAAGGGGGCCCTGTGTCATGGTGCACCCGGTGTACATTAAAGGGGGCCCTGTGTCATGGTGCGCCCGGTGTACCTTAAAGGGGGCCCTGTGTCATGGTGCACCCGGTGTACCTTAAAGGGGGCCCTGTGTCATGGTGCGCCCGGTGTACATTAAAGGGGGCCCTGTGTCATGGTGCGCCCGGTGTACATTAAAGGGGGCCCTGTGTCATGGTGCGCCGGGTGTACATTAAAGGGGGCCCTGTGTCATGGTGCGCCGGGTGTACATTAAAGGGGGCCCTGTGTCATGGTGCGCCGGGTGTACATTAAAGGGGGCCCTGTGTCATGGTGCGCCGGGTGTACATTAAAGGGGGCCCTGTGTCATGGTGCGCCGGGTGTACATTAAAGGGGGCCCTGTGTCATGGTGCGCCAGGTGTACCTTAAAGGGGGCCCTGTGTCATGGTGCGCCGGGTGTACATTAAAGGGGGCCCTGTGTCATGGTGCGCCGGGTGTACCTTAAAGGGGGCCCTGTGTCATGGTGCGCCGGGTGTACATTAAAGGGGGCCCTGTGTCATGGTGCACCCGGTGTACATTAAAGGGGGCCCTGTGTCATGGTGCGCCCGGTGTACATTAAAGGGGGCCCTGTGTCATGGTGAGCCGGGTGTACATTAAAGGGGGCCCTGTGTCATGGTGCGCCGGGTGTACATTAAAGGGGGCCCTGTGTCATGGTGCGCCGGGTGTACATTAAAGGGGGCCCTGTGTCATGGTACGCCGGGTGTACATTAAAGGGGGCCCTGTGTCATGGTGCACCCGGTGTACATTAAAGGGGCCCTGTGTCATGGTACGCCGGGTGTACATTAAAGGGGGCCCTGTGTCATGGTACGCCGGGTGTACATTAAAGGGGGCCCTGTGTCATGGTGCGCCGGGTGTACATTAAAGGGGGCCCTGTGTCATGGTGCGCCGGGTGTACATTAAAGGGGGCCCTGTGTCATGGTGCGCCGGGTGTACATTAAAGGGGGCCCTGTGTCATGGTGCGCCGGGTGTACATTAAAGGGGGGGCCCTGTGTCATGGTGCGCCGGGTGTACATTAAAGGGGGCCCTGTGTCATGGTACGCCGGGTGTACATTAAAGGGGGCCCTGTGTCATGGTGCGCCGGGTGTACCTTAAAGGGGGCCCTGTGTCATGGTGCGCCGGGTGTACATTAAAGGGGGCCCTGTGTCATGGTGCGCCGGGTGTACATTAAAGGGGGCCCTGTGTCATGGTGCGCCGGGTGTACATTAAAGGGGGCCCTGTGTCATGGTGCGCCGGGTGTACATTAAAGGGGGCCCTGTGTCATGGTGCGCCGGGTGTACATTAAAGGGGGCCCTGTGTCATGGTGCACCCGGTGTACATTAAAGGGGGCCCTGTGTCATGGTACGCCGGGTGTACATTAAAGGGGGCCCTGTGTCATGGTGCACCCGGTGTACATTAAAGGGGGCCCTGTGTCATGGTGCGCCGGGTGTACCTTAAAGGGGGCCCTGTGTCATGGTGCACCCGGTGTACATTAAAGGGGGCCCTGTGTCATGGTGCGCCGGGTGTACATTAAAGGGGGCCCTGTGTCATGGTGCGCCGGGTGTACCTTAAAGGGGGCCCTGTGTCATGGTGCGCCGGGTGTACCTTAAAGGGGGCCCTGTGTCATGGTGCGCCGGGTGTACCTTAAAGGGGGCCCTGTGTCATGGTGCGCCCGGTGTACATTAAAGGGGGCCCTGTGTCATGGTGCGCCGGGTGTACCTTAAAGGGGGCCCTGTGTCATGGTGCGCCGGGTGTACCTTAAAGGGGGCCCTGTGTCATGGTGCGCCGGGTGTACCTTAAAGGGGGCCCTGTGTCATGGTGCACCCGGTGTACCTTAAAGGGGGCCCTGTGTCATGGTGCGCCCGGTGTACATTAAAGGGGGCCCTGTGTCATGGTGAGCTCGGTGTACATTAAAGGGGGCCCTGTGTCATGGTGCGCCGGGTGTACATTAAAGGGGGGCCCTGTGTCATGGTGCGCCGGGTGTGCTATAGTGAGTTTAAATGTTGCTCTTTGCTTGATGGTCAACCAGTGCAGTTCTCCATTGGGGGGTGATCTGGTGGAATGTCCTGGGGCCTCTGAGTCTGGCCGTGGAGTTTTTGATTTGTGGTGTCATTTATGACAGTTGAATTTTCCAAGAGTTTCTAGTACTTGGAGATGTATTACTTAGTCCTGCTCTCTTTCTGTTAGAGCGCACACACAGACGGAGGTGCTCTCTTTCTGTTAGAGCGCACACACAGACGGAGGTGCTCTCTTTCTGTTAGAGCGCACACACAGACGGAGGTGCTCTCTTTCTGTTAGAGCGCACACACAGACGGAGGTGCTCTCTTTCTGTTAGAGCGCACACACAGACGGAGGTGCTCTCTTTCTGTTAGAGCGCACACACAGACGGAGGACACTACCGCTTGTGCTGTTACAGAAGCCGGAAGCAAAACATGACAGCAGAATTCCGTCTCTCTGGCTATTCCATTGTTCTAGATCGGGGGCGCGCAAACTTTATATGCTGAGCCCCCTCCCCCCCATCTTACCTCGCGCAACATCAAATGACGCCACAGGGTCGTGTGACCCGCAGCGTCATTTCACGTCACGTTGACGTGGTCACGCGTCAAGAAGCAGGCTGAACCTTGGTAAGTAGAGGTTGCAGAGGCCTCGTGCGGTTCCCTGACATTTCATTTAAATGCCTTGGGGAAGAGCGCGGGACCTCTGCAACTGCCCGTGCCCCCCCCCAACCCCCCAAACAAATCTCCCGCCCCCCCAGTTTGCACACCGCTGTTCTAGGTGACCATACAAAGCAAATATTGCTTATTCCTTTTAATGCATGTATATTTCCACTTTTAGTTTAATTTAATCTATGATTTTTCAGGTTTACAAAATTGATATTTTTATTTATCCAGTTGCTAGAGCTTTGAATTTGACATTCAGGATATGTGCACTGAGGATTGAATGCATTGATGCATAAAACTATTTTATAGACAACACTAAATTCTAAATAGTGCTGTCATGATTCAGATAAGTCCAATTAGGCTACGGCCCCAGTCTTCCCTGTGGCACGCGTGCCCGGCGGGGTGGCGGAGCGTGCACGTGTGGAAACCGCGATCTGCGGTCTCGCCTCTGAATGAGTCTTTGTGGTGGAAGGGGGATTGTGGCTAAAGAAATAACATCCTCTTCCACTGCAGCATGCTGTAGTCTGTGCTCTGATTGGCTGCTATTTCCTTCTCTCTGATTGGCTTGGGAAGTCTGCCATAGGATTGGTTCTCACGGACCCACGTGACGCTGTCGCTACTTCTGAACACAGTTTTGTTCTCTTCGGAAAAATCTGTCGAGCAACGCGGCAGTATATTGCTCGCCAAGGCAGGTAGTGGGCCTGGGCACATTGAGGGGCGGTACTTGTTCCTGCAGCGCACGCCATAGCACGTGCTACAGAACGTACTGGAGACCTAGCCTTAGGGAAGATTTGTGTACTACTCCGAGACCTGTAACTAATTTTCATAGCTTGACGTCCATGAGGAGACTCAACATGACTTTATCGTAGCATTGTAATAAATCCTAATGCATCCCACATCTCCCTGAACCATTTTTCTTCATTACATTTACATGAAGATATCAGTCTGTGAAGTAACATACATCTTATTGTGACCTTGCAAACTATTGCTTATTTTTATTGTAAATTGACAAGACATCACAACATGCGACTGGCGCAATCTACACCTTGTGTTGATCTTTGACTCTTCTAGAAGTTATATTAAAATTCCATGCCTCAACTCTGTAATATATTAACTACTGTGACTGGGAAGGAATTATGTGGACATTCACCTCTTACATATTTTTATTAACATGCTGCCCTCTGGATGTGTGCCAGAATGTTTTTCACTTTAGTCAGGCAATGATTAGCTTGGTAGGCTGGACAAATCTACCTTTTTTGTTCCTAAAGATTGTCAAGGAAAACCGTGATAAAGAACTGTAGAGTTCTGCTTCTCAGTCATAGGGTTTGGTAGAAAGGAAATGACAAGTTTATGGTTTAAATATTCACCCTTGAAGACCCCCTCCAGCACCAAAACGCTGCTCACTGCTCCTCATTGCGGACCATACTATTGTAAATAAGAGAAGATAGAAAGATTATGGTAGTAAGCAACACTTAAGCTGCCATGAACAATATATCAGTGATGTAGAAGTACATCAAACTGTAAGTTTTATATATATATATATATATATATATATATATATATATATATATATATCGCTGTTTCCCCCACCCTATGGTGTGTGTGTGTGTGTGTGTGTGTGTGTGTGGTGCTTTACCTGCGGCTCACAGGAAGCCTGAACCTCCGCTGCTTGGAGCCCGGGGTGTCCCGGGATCGTCGGGTGACAGCGCCTCCACCTGTGAGGGATCCTGACAGCGCCGGATAACCCCTTCACAGGACCCAATGCAATAAGTACACACCGCGTGTACGATAACATGTTTACTGAACATGCAAATAACAGTACACAGGCCTCACAGGGCCGTACTCTCACTCCGTGCCCTCTGTCCACACCCGGGTGGTACTGAGGTGCCCTGGGCACCCAACCACCCAGTGTGTGACAGCGCCGCCCCAATCAGTGTTAGAGTTGGTGCACTTGTAGATTGGGTGTGATACATGCCGAGTGCTCTGGCACTCGGTACCACCGACTGAAGAGAGAGTCTGGTCCCACGCCGTCGCAGTCAGCGATGGTATCCGCTTCCACGTGGGGTGGTATCCAGCTGGAGGGTCCCACCTTGAGGAGTATCTAGCCTTGCAGTGGTGTTCTGGTCCCAGACTACAGCCCGCATCTGCTGCACGGCATCTTGCTGTGTCCCTGACACTATGGAGGCTAAGTGGGTTTATTGCTTTGCATCTCATCCCAGGCTATGTTTAAAAACTGTTTAAAGCAGCATGCATTGGCTCAAGGGTTTAACCATGTAATGTGGTCTTGAGACAAAAGGTGGCACTGTGTGCTCATTTGCATGTTATTTCCCAGAATCCCTTGCTGCGGTGTAAGTGCTGTAGGCTGGGTGATAATGGTGAATGGCAGGGTTGCAGACCTGTCTAAGGCATGTGAATGTGCTCACAAGTAATATTTTTATATAGGTCTGAGAAATGGGCCCAGGGGCCTTGAACTGGGTATTGTCCCGGTCCTCATCTGATTTTATTCCATTTAAGCTGCGTTGTTGTTGTTGCAAGAGGGCATACATCTATATCCTACCTTATACAGCAGAAACTGGAAATGTTAGTTCAAGCACACACAAAGCATGACTGTTTGTGAGATGCTTTTGCAATACTAATGTCAATTATGTCTTGAGGCTTTTGTTACACACCCTTAAAAATGACGTAGGTTTCCAGCTCGGTCTGTAACAGCCCTTGTTTTAACTCATTCCGTATTGGACGGAGCTGTATGGTACACAGATATATTAGCCTTATTCTCAACCAGTGTGTGCGTGCACGGTCATTTCCAGTTTCTGCTGTATAAAGGAGGATATATCTAGATCTCCAGATATACTGTACAGGTATATCCGTTTGCAATAAGGCGGTTTAATTGGACTAGAACAGTACATTTCTAGATTTCTACTTTAGAAAGCTAAATCACAGATCAGGGGGTGGGCGGGACAATAACTAGCCAAAGGCAGTACCAGAGCGGCCGCTAAGAATTCTGTGGCACAACTTTTTATTGGCTTTTAGTCATCACGGAGCAGGGAACATTCATGCCCCACACTCAAGTTCATTTTAAGTTATCGGAATAGCTTCTCTTGTCACCAGGTCTTGAGTTTGCCCCAGTGAAAACCTTTTTATGTGGAAGGAATATGGAGACAAGGGATATTTACCAAAAAGGTGTGTGTTAGTGTGTGTTAGTGTGTGTTAGTGTGTGTTAGTGTGTGTTAGTGTGTGTTAGTGTGTGTGTGTTAGTGTGTGTGTGTGTGTGTTCTCTAACAATTCTAAGTGCATATTCTGATGCCCTAACAAATGCATATCGGGCAGTGATCTCAGACACTGATCACACATGAGCAGATTTTGGTCTGTTCATTTTCATATGCACCCAGAGACAGGACCAGGCGGTAAAACATGGATACTTCTGATGGATATCTCATTACGCATGGAGTGTCCTGCTTGAAATGTAACTGTTTATCGGTCTGCCACTAGTCATGACACGTAATTTTTCGTTTTTTTACAAGCTTGCTTGTTATGTTGTTGTTGTATGTATTTATTAAATGACTTGGCATTATATCTGTACTTTAGTTGAGCCTTGCAAGGCTTGCCTTTTAACACCAGCCAATGATCCGAGCTACTTCTAAAGGGATTCATCTTTATTGGTTTTGTCTGAGAGGGTTATACATTTTGAAGATATGGTTTTATGCAAATAACACGTTTCAATGTTTAATATGGAGAACGCTTTTCTTTGTGGGGAATAGGATGGGGAAGCATTGCAGCTACAGTATGTTTTTGGTGTGCGGTCTGCAAATCTGGCCATATGAAAGAAAAGCAGCTGTCATGTTGCCAGCTGGTTTGCTGGATGTAAGACTCTGTGGAATGTGTGGTTCCTAGCACTGGCCAGCACAAACTCACTCGTTGTTTGTCCGCTCATGGTGGTGAAATGGAACAGTTCTACACTTGCCAAACACTGCATTTTCAGTAGTGGGGTCACAGCACTTTTGCCTCTAAAGCTGCAGTTACAAATTAAAAGTATTGTCTCCTTCATAAACACCCACATTTTAGTTTCCTTACTGGTGGCACAAAGGCCCTTGTTTATTATGATCCAATTATGGTTTTTAAACTGCTTGTTAATGTCAAGGAAACGTCTGATTTCCATGCATTGAAATAGCGTTGACCTGGAGAAATGGCTTTCACAGCATATTGAAGGCTAAGCTGGTGCTATCTGAGGTTGCCATGGGAATTTATCTATAGAGGTTTCGTTGGGAAAACCTTACCATGTATATTCCAGATGTCAAATGTATCTATTTGATGTTTGTTCAAACTAATGCATACATCAGTGTTTCCCAACTCAGTCCTCGGGGAACCCCAACAGGTCAGGTCTGAAGGATATCCCTGCTCCAGCACAGGTGGCTCAGTCAAAATGACTGAGCCGCTGATTGACCCACCTGAGCTGGAGCAGGGATATCCTTAAGACCTGACCGGTTGGGATTCCCTGATTACTGGAGTTGGGAAACACTGGCATACATAAAGGTGTGCATATATGATTGGAAATAGGCTGTGACAACCTAAACCTAAGCTCTCTACTTTTCCGCATGGATTTAATTATTTGCTCACAATGCACCCGATCCTGCTTTACTAGCGTGAAATGTAAGCAGGATGGTGTGGCTGCTGGGACTGACGGGTCCCTCAGAGCTGCGCTGCTCAGTGTGTAGTACAAGGTGGGAGGGTTTAAGGAGAGCAAGCTGCTGAGGCACACGATGGCTGGGGGAGAAATGCAGAGAGCATTGGCTCTGTGCTCACCTCCTGTGTGAGGTCTGGAGGGGAGGGGGAGAGAAGTGAGATCCATTTCAGGGAGGAGTGGAATGAGAAAGCGGGAGGGGGGAGAGCATATCCATGATGGAGGGAAAGATAAGTATCAGGGAGGGGGGGTATTTATTAAGGAGCCTGAGTTGGGGTGGGGGGGAGACCCCAACAGATGCACGTGTTGGGACCCCAAAAATTTGGTGCCTACTTTATTTTTTATATAACACTTTTGTCCACCCATGATGTAACAGTAGTGATCGTCTACTCTGCGTGTGAAGGGTTTGTGTTAACCAGTCATTGTTGATGTAGAGGTCTTGTTTTTATACTTGTGACGTAACGGATACTTTGCAGATGCGATGAGAATCTCTGCTCTCTCCCCCCCCTCCACCTAACATTCCATTCGGCTTTTTGTTTTGTCTAATTGCGAATATGAGATGGTGTCATAGATTTGTCATCTAGGCTAAAGGTGAGAGATGATTAAAGATCTGCAAGTTCATTATATAACAAATTGTATTTGTGCGTAAGGCTGACCTAGATGTGCAATCCTACAACTAAATGAATTATCGAGTCAAAGGGTGTGCCTGTTTTTTATTGGGACATCATTGCTGAAAGATACAGGGCTTGGTAGTCTTTGCTTTATTATTAGATTGTACTTTGTCTGAATTCTTTGCATGTTTTTATATCCATTTTTTCTTGTTTCTGGATATGATGCAATATATCAAAAAACACATTTAACTGAAGAGGTCCTTCCGTCATATGAATTGTATAGTGATATTAGAAGCCCGGAGATAGTGATGAGAACTCTAAATATGCAGTTACATTTTTGGTGGGAAGTCCACCTCAGACAGTTTTTTTGGCAATCCAAGCTATCTGCCTGTGCTCATAATTGGGTTATTGCTTTTCTCTTCCTCACATTTCCAATTTAGAGGCCAAACTTATTCAAAGAGCGTTCTACCAGGTTACTCATCCCTGAAATGGTGGATGATGTGTGTTATGTTACAATGGAATGTGCTTTGATATCCTCTGTGGATAACCAAATTTGTATTTGTGTAATCTGCATTGCATAAAACCATAATGGCGTTTTTATGTTGTAAAATCTTTGGCAGTATGGAGCTCACAGAATTTGAATCTGCGGAGAGAAACCATCATGATTTATTATCTACAACAGGGGAGCTCAACTCATGTTCTCGAGCCCCCACCCCCCCACCCCATGTCAGTTTTTCAGGATATCCCTGCTTCAGCACAGGGGGTGCAGTTGAAGACTGAGCCACTTGTACTGAGGCAGGGATATCCTGAAAAGCTGACCGAGAGGGGGGTGGGGTGTGTTTGAGGACTGGAGTTGAGCTCCCCTAATCTATAACATGTTCTCTGGTAGCATGAGCTTTTGGAGGCCTCTTATATTTGGGGGTCTCTGCTATTCTTGTACCTAAGAATACAGTTATAACGGTCTAAAGTATGAACCATATACTGACTGGTCAACATAATTTTGCTTCTATAAATCCCTGCGGTTTGGGCTCGGAAACCGCAACCTGGTTACAGTAATTTTGGGAAGGACATCTTGTACCCAGCAGTTGACTAAATAATTGAGTTTGCTTATGCCCTAACACCACCCCGATCTTCACCTTCTACGGAAGTGTAAAATGTACAATGTTCATATATAATTCATAATCTCGGCCAGTTCTGTGGTTTCTAAGTAAAATGTGTTTGTTATTGGCTGGCAAAAAATTAACTGGTTTTAGTTTATTAAGTGTTGACGGATTTCCGAGCAATTTTTAACTTAGTATCTTAATTGCCATTCTTATCTTGGTATCATTAGAAGACAATGGAACTAATTGTACAAAATGAAAAATCGTAGACAAACAGCTGTTGGCTGGCAATGTAAGCGTCTCACACGATCGCATGCAGGCTCGGCATGAATCAGTGTGTCCTGTCTTCTATAAAGCCATTTCAATGAATTGCAGGCGTTGGTCACTTTGTGTTCGTAGTGATACAGTATGTACTGGCCAAGATTTGTATTGGATTTAATTCGGGATTCTAACGACTCAATCTGATTTTTAACAAAATAAAATTATTTTCATGTTTAATCTTTTATGTATAATTTATGTATACCTGTTTCATAAGCCGCATGCATATCGATCATGGAGACGCTTGTGTTGTAAATGTTTCTGTTTAACATGTTTGTTAGGACAATTGTTAATATATATCTTTTTTTTTTCTTTCTATATATGTAGAAGAAGCGGATTACAGCGCCTTCGGTACAGACACTTTAACAAAGAAGAAGACGGTCCTTGCCACAGTTTTGCGTCCAGACATCAGTAGGAAGAAGACCCATATACTGATCAGTATGCCTCGTGATTTCAGACCCGTGTCTTCCATCATTGATGTTGACATTCTCCCAGAAACCCACCGCAGAGTTCGGCTCTATAAACATGGAACAGAAAAACCACTCGGGTTCTACATACGTGACGGCTCCAGTGTCCGAGTAACACCACATGGCTTGGAGAAAGTGCCTGGCATTTTCATATCCAGGCTTGTTCCTGGTGGGCTGGCACAAAGCACAGGTTTGCTAGCGGTGAACGATGAGGTTCTTGAAGTCAATGGCATTGAAGTGTCTGGAAAGACCCTTGACCAAGTTACGGATATGATGATTGCAAACAGTCACAACCTGATTATCACTGTAAGGCCAGCAAACCAGAGAAATAATATTGTGCGGAACAGTCGCACCTCTGGAAGCTCAGGACAGTCCACTGACAGCAGTACTAGTGTACAAGGAAACGTACCAACGCAGCACATTGTGCAAAACTATCACCCTGAAGAAATTGACAGTGACGACGAGGACATTATCATAGAAGACAGTGGCGAGCCTCAGCAAATTCCAAAAGCGATACCAAACAGCGAAAGCATGGAATCGCTAACACAGCTTGAATGTTACCATGATGCAACGCAAAATGGTTTTATCCCATCAAACGATTTCAGTGTGCGTGCAAGTGGAGGCGATCGAGAGCAGCTTGACAATATCCACGAGAAACAAATCATAGAAGAAGATGGAACCATCATTACACTGTAACTCGGCACGTAATGCTACTCCTTGCCGCAGGCTGCCATTTGGTTTCTTATAATGGCTTGTTGGTTGCACCTTTTAGTTCTTCGTAGTTTATTTTCTGTGTGACATTGTATGCGAAAAAAATAGTTTAAAAAAAGGTATATCTATATTCCCCACCCATTTAATTTTAACGGTATATATGTATAGTTGTTTCCCATTTAATGTTGTTTCTTGAATGCTTCCTATAGTATGTATGTCTATTTTTGTTAAATGAAGGAGTAAAGTAAATAGTTGTTTATCTTTCAGTCTCACATTCCACAGGCGAACAGAACACCATATTCCACTTTTTAACTGTTTCAAGCATGTTGAGTAAATGCAGAAGAATAAGCTTGCTTGCAATGTAACGGACAATATGCACATTTTGTGCATTGAGGACCTATTCTCTTAACTTTAAATGTATACATACAGCTTTTTACACCGAATTCTCTTGTTTCAATGATTCATGGTTTTGTTTTTTTTCCCCTTAAATGTTTTTCTCACTTACAGTTCACTTTTTTTTTTGCCACAAATGCTGGTAATGCATTGCAGAAAACAATAAAGTATTAATGGATCATTGTAACTATTTAAGAGATCTAGCCCTCTACCCTTTTGAAAAACATGTTTGGCAATAGTCTTCTACAAAAGTACATGAACCTTTTTTTGTATAATTTGTTTTAAATGTAGACTACAGTCAAAACAAAGGTTAGCCGTTAAATGAGTGATCGGTGCTCGCATATCCCTTAATTCTCTCTGAATCTCAGTGATTGTATTCCCTTGTAGGTAGGGGTTTTTTTTTTTATTTTATTTTTTTTTTATTTTTTATCATGAACCTTTGCGCTGTTATTGTAGCAAATTGAGAAC
Organism: Ascaphus truei; assembly: GCF_040206685.1. Classification (NCBI taxonomy): domain Eukaryota; kingdom Metazoa; phylum Chordata; class Amphibia; order Anura; family Ascaphidae; genus Ascaphus; species Ascaphus truei. The sequence goes on from NC_134497.1 coordinate 657,944, forward strand.
CCATAATTCAAATGGATTTCAGTTAATGTCACACTTTGGTTTAATGAATGATTTGTAACACTGTAACCAGACTTGGCGGTATCCTGAGCGATTTTGCGTATGACAGCGCTCATACTTATCTCCTCTAGGACTAGGTCATTTACCCCACACACTAGCTCCATAAATCTTTGGTGACCGTTCCACTTGTCTCTTTATTTGGATGTAAAGAGCCATACCAGGCTATGGATACAATTAAATATCGCAGGATGGATTTTTATGTGGTGTCAAGTACACTTTGAACACATTTATACACGTGAATTGTTGACAGAAAAAATATATGATCTTGGTTATTTCCAATGCTCACATATTAATGTTGGGCCAATAAGAGAAAGCAGAGTGTGCAATAATCCGTTTCTGCGGGACTCATACGGCTAATAAGATTTCGCACGGCAATATGTAATTCCCGCATGAAATCATAACTTCATTGAAATGATGATGTTTATTTGTAATGTATTGATATGGGGTACTCAACTGTAGTACTCAAGACCCCCTATCCCCACACCCCCCAAACGGGTCAAGTTTTCAGGATATCCCAGCTTCAGCACAAGTGGCTCAGTCTTTGTCTGCACCACCTGCTCTGAAGCAGGGATATTCTTAAGCTGACCTGTTGGGGGAACTTGAGGACTGGAGTTGAGCACCCCCTGATCTTCATAGCTGGAACAAAGTTAATTATGTGCATGAGATAAATCTCTTTTAGGAGGAAACAATATTTTTATAGTGTGAAAGGAATAATCAATTTTATTGTGTTCTGCTATGGTTCTATTTGTGATCAATATAATGTTGATTATAGAGCTATCCACCTCGCTCACTCAATGTTACGACGAGCTGCGCATGTGCGCACAATATATATGTATACATGCGTGTGCATACACGTCCAAACGTACAGGCTCACTGGGTGACTGGCAGAATAAGGGCTTCGCAACGTTAAGAATATGGCACTTCTGAACATTACAAACGTTCAACAATCATAATTTATCGCAACGCTATTAAACAAATATGTAGATACCTTGTGCTGCTAAACGCCAGTTTTTGCATAATTTGAATATAATAAAAGTCATGTAAACCTGCACAAGCATTTAATATGAACCTATGTGGGCAAGTTAAACGCTGGGTTATGTCGTTTAATGACTCGCAGAACGTAACTTTATAGATTTTGTACGCGATCAAGGCTGTATAGATTCCACTTTATAACTGTTTGAATGAACTTAAGTATACTGTGAAGAATAAAAAAATGAAAAGGGCTTTGCTCCAAAGATTTGATGTAGAAATGGTGACAATTATTCCGGATCACCAAACGAGAATGTTGCAGCATTTTAGACACTGGATAAAGGCATTATCAGGCTTTGGCTTGTAATTTTAATTTCACATCAAGATCATGCCACTATATTTTTGTATGTTTTTAAATCTCTACTGTTTAATGATCAGAATGTCGAAACATTATTTAAATTGTATATATATCAGTGGTACTGGGGTCCCCTATGAATACACATAGATTTACGAATGAATACTTTCACATACTACCTCTTAATTTTTTTTATATGCTTTGTTTTAACATCTGATACCCTTCAAAAAATCTGACTGCTTTAAAATTCACGGTCTGAAACTGCTGTCAGTTCTTTCTGTAACTTATTACTGTACTTGTACAGCAAACACATCTTACAGTATGTTAAATAGTGTAACTTGCTTGGTCGTGTAGAGCTGGGGTGGCAATTCAATCCTCAAGAGCCACTAACAGGTCAGGTTTTCAGGATATCCCTGCTTCAGCACAGGTGGCTCAATTTTGGAATGAGTCTCTGAGCCACTGTGCTGAAGCTGGGATATCCTGGAAGCCTGACCTTTGGGGGTGCTTGAGGAATTGAGCACCCCTTGTGTAGAGCAGGGGTGGGCAACTCCAGTCCTCAAGGGCCATTAACAGGTCAGGTTTTCAGAATATCCCGGCTTCCGCACAAGTGACTCAATCGCTGTTTCCGTCTTCGTCCCTTGAGAACTAGAGCTGGTTATACTTTGTGTTTTACAAGGAGATTAAGAACATGGCTGCCTTTGCACATGTGCTTATGTCTTAAAGACGCAGTGCCACTTGGTGAGATACTGATGTTGCAATAAAGTGAAAGTATTACACCAGATAACCTCTACTTCTAATGTCTGTCTGATAATTCAAAGTATATGTAATGGCTTTCATACTTCTGCCCCAAAGTCTCACCATAAAAATCACAAATGGGTCACTGCATTGGCCCATAGAGTAGATAGAAGAAAATGTTTTGTAATAAAGAACAAAGGTAAGATCAAGGGATGCCTGTAATGGTGATTTTGGGATACCTACCCAACTGCCGACTAAATGTAGCGTATTAGCCTGTTAACGTAAAAACAAAGCCAACAGCTTTTGTTGACCCAACACTGGTATACAAGCTTTTGAGGTGAGGTTCAAAGCTTTGATACTGTAGAACAGGGAGGGGTGGGTGGCAACTCCAGTCGCCAAGGGCCCCCAACAGGTCAGGTTTTCAGGATACCCCTGCTTCAGCACAGTTGGTGGCTCAGTCAACAGCTGAGACACTGATTAAGCCACTTGTGCTGAAGCGGGATATCCTGAAAACCTGACCTGTTGGTGGCCCTTGAAGACGAGTTGGCCGCCCCTGCTGTAAAATATTGGTCCAATAAAGGTATATTAACTATTTGTTCCCTTGCACATAACCAACAGCAGAAATAAGGATGATGCAGGAGTTGCATTGGCGAGTAAGGCTAATTTTAAAGCGCAGCACTTGGAAAATTCACCGACGCTATTGTCTCCAAAAGATATTTTTGTACGTTAGCAGTTCTTCAAAGAAGAAAGTTGCATTTGTCGGTAAATTTTACTGGGTAGTCAAAAGGGGCATTTTGAAAAGAGGCACTTTTTGGGAATGGAGCAAGTGGGACGCTGCAATTTTAATAATGAACGCCTAAATAATGTCTGCTTCTATGTTGTGACGGCCGCAGCATACACGGTTCTCAGAAGTGATGATGCTGATGGTCTATACATTGACACATCTGCAAGCGCAAAACAAACCTACCACACGTATACGTGTCAGGAGGAGCGCTACTGAGATTGTGACCTCATGTATACAGTACCATAAAAGGCAAAAAGCCCCAGTGCTACGTCCAATATGACAAATTATATAGTTAAATACTTATGTCTTCTCGTAAGGGTCATTTAGTTACCTTCTTGGGCCAAAGAATCTATAAATGGTGTGCAAGGTATCCCGTAAAATGCAGGCCCTCCCGACCTCTTCACACGGAAGCGGACGAACAGTAGCCATTGTAAAACTGATTAAAAATGCCGTTCCAAATGCTACGGCCTTTTAGAGCTCATATAACAGCAACACAAAGGCTGTAACACTTAAGCATGTATTACTTTTCTGAAAACATGGAAATATGGAACGAGCACAAACATTTGTTATTTTTGTTCATGACTAAAGAGGCTCTTTGCAAAGTCCCTTTTCCGCCACCTTGGTTATAAAGGAAACGGATCGATGTAGGACCATTAACCGCTGTGGGCCCTTCCTGTGTGTAACCTTGCACAGAGGTCGAGTGATTACTTGTAACTGGATTCATGGGTTTTCAGTTATTGACCTGAAGCATGAAATAGAGGGGCAATAACAATTCTGTTGGGGGAGGGAAATCCACCCCTCACCCCCCAAACTTGCACTTTTTTTTCTGGAGCGCTGATTGAAATAATGATGTAACGTTTTATTCTTTGTCTTGTATAAATCCAACTGTCAGCTGTTCTGCATCTAACTCCAGTCTGCAAGGGTCAGCAACAGGTCAGGTTTTCAGATATTGCTTCAGCACAAGTGGCCAAGTTGAAGACTGCACCACCTGTGCTGAAGCAGGGATATCCTGAAAACCTGACCTGTTGGTGGCCCTCGGACTGGAGTTGCCCACCCCGATCTACACTGAAGATAAGAAATGCTTGTGTGTTCACCAACTTACCTGTGAAAAATAATGTATTTCAAATGGTATAGCGATGTGATTTCTACACAGACGAGAATGTTTTCAATGTCAAATATCAGTATTTTTAATACTATAATGTAAAATATACATTTATATCACTAAATGAACTTAAATTTTTTGAAACAATCAAACTGTAGCTTCTGTATGTTCATGTCTTTTTATATTTTTACGAATTGGAGAAATAAACCAATAGATCACCCTGTGCCCATCTTTCTTTTCACTAGAATAAGATTTTCTAACTTGATCAAGGTCCCTGAATAAACAGACGTTGGATTTAAATGGAGCGCTGTACATTTTATTTCGATGTTGCCGTATATCTTTAAACTCTGAGTTCTGAACCCGAACACCAGCTATTAATGCAATTGCAATGAGTTGACTGAAATTCCTTTGGGCTGATGCTGCATTATGGGTAATGCTGTATGACACCGCAATAATCACATTTATTTGCTGATTGCAGGCTAGGCTATTCATCATACGGTTTTGATATAAAACACTGTACATCATCAGTATTTTAAAATGTAAACATGTTTTTGTTGTTACCCTAGTCAGACGCCTTATACAATGTCTCACTCTGCTTATTCAAAGTATGAGAAATAATGACCTTGCATGTACCAGTTATACATCACATGCCCTGTTTTGAACACGTTTTATTCTGTCATGTTGATTAACTTGCATTGTTAACCACTTCACTGCTCATTTTCTTGTAGTATGGTCTCGGTCTCCCTTATAACCACATATGCACATTTGGCAATGAACCCTGCACAGTAAAAGTAGGTGATCAGGTTTTAAGGGTATCCCTGCTTCAGCACAGGTGGCTCAATCGGTGACTGACCTATCCTTAACCTGACCTATCGATGGCCCTTGAGGACTTGAGTTGGCCATTTCTGGCGTAGTACATTTTGTTTAGCGCTTAGTGGCAATCTCCCATCTTATTTTGTACCCCCTATTTTATTTACAAGAGGGGAAGCAGGTCTCCTGAGCTGAACCACACTTTTTCTTCCAGGCTTCCGAGAAACCCCTGGTTGATACTCACCGGTGAAGTTATTGGGTTTACATCTCCCTCCAGGGGAAACAAAATGGCACCCAAATCGCAGGCTAATGGGGAGCAGCATCAGCAGCATTATCGTTCATTAGAGTCCCTTTAAAACCAGTAATTAGCTTCACGGGTAGGTATCTTGGCAAACAGGGTCCCCAGAGCTTAAAAAAATTAAATTAAAAATGGCACTATTCAGCTATAAAGGACTCCCTGGTTCTAATGCTTTAGCTTTAAAGACTCGGGGAACAGATCATTGGATCTGAAACAAACTTACAACGGGCAATTTGCATATCTGAAAAGTGACTAAATCTTTATTATCTGGATTCCCCCCTACCAACCACCACACCGTGTCAGCAGCCTTGCAAGCCTCACCATTTCACACTGCCATGCTCCTCTTCTGCCAACCCCCCATGTATTTTTGTCCCCTCTATTCCTCACACCCCCACATCCCCCTATCTTTTCCTCATGCATCCCATCTTTACTATGAATCTCCCCTCCTCACACTCATTCCCCCCCACACCATTCTCCACCCACGTATGATGCACTTCCTCCCCCCATGCTGCTACACACTTCCCCCCTCTCCCCCACATGCACTCGCTTTCTCCCCCAGGACTCCCCGTCAGGTAACCTGGCTCTCTCCAGCCGCTGCAGGGCCCTCTCACCGGAAACTGGACTTGAGTTACCTTCTTGCACACACCGGTGGGAGAGCTGGGGTCCGGCGCCAATCGGAGCCTCGGCAGCCGGATGCAGATGTTGGGCCTGACTTCCCACTGGGCTGGGGACACTTGTCCTGGCTCTAATTCTCCCCGCCCCTTTTTGTTGGTGGCCCTAGATCTGGGCTGAAAAAAATGGCGGCAGAGGCATTTCTGGAAATGCTTTCTTGGGGCACATTGCTGCCTATTCCCCTTGCAAATGAATACTGTGGGGTGTGCTACTAACTTATTAGCGAAACGCAACCAAACTACATACATGAACCTCATTCTGGGAGTACCCCTATAGCCCCACCCTCTCCCAACACTGCCCACAGTTTTCGATTTGTCCCAGTATCTGACGAGGAGATTACACGTGTTCCTCAGATTTAAAATTTATCAGCTAATGTGGACCTGACTTACTGCAATCTAAGTTCCTAAGACTTGGTGCCCCAGCCATTGCCAAACCGCTTGCTTCCCTAAACAACTCTATCCTGTCTGCAGGCCATATCCCTAAGACCTGGAAAACTGCCAGAGTTGTCCCAATCTTCAAAAGTGGGGACAAAAACACTGTTTCAACCTGTAGGCCAATCTCTCCTCCCAATACTATCCAAAGTCATGGAACATGTGCCCACTCCCAATTAAGCGATTACCAAGACAAATTTCCCGAGCCAATTCCAATCTGGCTTTCGCCCCAAACACTCCACGTTAACTACCCTGCTACACGTTTGCAATGAGATCCAGTGTGGAATGGGACAATTTACTGGTGCATTATTCATAGATTGTGCAAAGGCTTTTGATACTGTTGATCATGTTATCTTGCTAAACAAACTCCAGTGTTATGGAATAGGGAAACTTGCTTTAAACTGGTTTCATTCCTACCTATCAGGTATATCCCAACATGTGAAAAATTAAGCGCAATAGAGTGCAATCAACAATGCAAAAATGACAAAGAAAATAAAGTGCACAGGTGGTCAGGGAATGAAACACTCACATAGATGTCTGTAGAAGAATGACATGACGCCACCTCTCTTATAAATATATATATATATATATGGAGAGAACATTGCGTGACACAGTTTTAATGGACATAAAAACAAAGGTGATGGAGAAAGGATACACACGTTCTCCCAATCCTTTGAAGCATTGAGTGCTGTAAGGGCACTCGCACAACTCTGGATCACCCGAAGTTCCCGAAACGACTTCTCCTTTGATGTAAGGCTCTACGCCTGTAGCCTGTATCCTCCGATCCTCGTGGCTGTTGGCATCGGCGTCGGCACTTCCGCATCTGCACGCGCTGCAGTCCGGTGGCTCACTGGGGATAGGACTCCGTTGCCTACTATGGGATCCTCAGAGGGTCAAAAACCCTACGCGTTTTGCCTTCTCTCTTACGGCTTCCTCAGGGGTGTAGAGTAGAAAGCACTGCTGAATGAAATGACCCCACCTCAGATTTATCCTTGGATTATGAAATACAATATTGTACAACCCACCGTTGTAGAGTTCTTCATTAGCAAAGTGTTAAACTGGTAAAATAATGGTCTTATGCTTCCGCGGGTTAATTTTGCGCACATTCTGAGGAGACAGGATTCATCAAGCCATAAAACAGTTCTGAATATCCGTCACTGCTATTTTTATAACTACTTTTAACTGCATAGAATTTCGTCAGACCTGTCTGTGAGTAGGTTTACTGGCTCTGCACTTCCGGAACCCAAGCTGTGCAGAAAACGTTGTGTAATGCGGCATGCATATGCTTAAAGGGGACATGGACAAGAAGCAAAAAGTGATGCACTATGAGCACTTATTTGCATGTCATTACCCAGAATCCCTGGCTGCAGTGGAAACATTGTATGCTAGAAGATAATGGGGAAGGGCAGGGTTGCAGCCCTGTCTGAGACGTGCACGTGGTACTTTTATTTGCTGTACACTGTACGGTGGAGGTTTTTGACACTTTTTTTTTTTACTTGCCATAACTTATTTTGGGTCAGAAATAATTGAAATTAGAATAATCACATGACTGGTGCTTAGAATGCATTTGGATTGTAAAATAATTGAAGCCCAACAAGGATCAAGTTCTGTAAAATGTTCATAGTGCCTGAATGTGGGAAATTCCTGCTCTCACCTAAGGGCGTATATATTTAACCCATGCACTGCACAGGCCTCCCCACCGCCTGTGTCTGGCAATACCAACAGGCCAAGGAATAGCTGATCTCTTAAGCTTGCTTTTGGTGCCATCTAGTGGCCATTTGATGTATGATTTATTGGTCCCCTTTTGTCATGATTGGTCAAACCCAGCAGGGCAAAAAGAAAAATGGAATTACCTACAATAAACAAAATGAAATAATTCCAACATTACCGTATCTGTCCAGGACTACTATCAAGATAGATATTATGCTTTGAATGCAATCTCATCTGGCTGATACCCTTCTTTCCCAAATCTGACATATAGTGTATATATAAGTATTTATGATTATTATGATTATTATTATTCCCCATTCAGAGCCCCCTAAAATTCAACTATCCGACTACGTGGAATTGCACATTTAATAATGGAATATGCTCCCTATTTCTTTCATTTCTGAGGGTCCAGCAATGCATTGTCCTGCTGTGCTCTTCTGTACCCAAGCAAAGTGTTTCAATTCATTCAGGTCTGTACATATGTACTGATATTTCCATACTTTATAAAAACCACCTTGCTGCAGACCCCTCTAGCTCTGTAACATGTTAAAGGCTAAACAAGGTTTTGCTCCTCTCTCCATCACCCACAGCGGATGAGATTGTAAGCCTTACCATTTCTGCTTTGGGTCCACAACATCACCTCTACTGAAGGTTTAAATCAGGGGTGGCCAACTCCTGTCATCAAGGGCCACAACAGGCCAGGTATTGGGGATATCCCTGCTTCAGCACAGGTGGCTCAATCAGTGGGTTAGTCACAATGACTGAGCCACTGACAGCTGCCTGTGCTGAAGCAGTGATATCCTTAGAAGCTGGCCTGTTGGTGGCCATTGAGGACTGGACTTGTCCACCCGATTTAAATGGTATACTCTAGTACTACATTCAAATACTTTGCGTCTATATAATAATGCAACCCCCACCTTATATAAATATTATATCAAGTTTGTTTAATTAGTGGTTATTAGAGACTACACTCAAGACTAATAACTTACCAGGCAAGAATCAAGTTCAATAGTAGTGCCGCAGGAGGAAGCCACAACCTCCATATTAATGAACAATTGGTTAACTGAGGAAGAAGTTCATAGGCGGCTTGATCAAATTAAAGTAAATAAGGCACCTGGCCCCGATGGCATACATCCAAGAGTTCTCAAGGAGTTAAGCTCAGTAATAGCCAAACCATTACATTTAATATTCAAGGCCTCCATTTCCACAGGCTCAGTACCACAAGATTGGCGTAAAGCAGATGTGGTGCCTATATTTCAAAAGGGAGCTAGATCACAACCGGGGAATTAAAGACCTGTAAGCCTGACTTCAATAGTGGGGAAACTACTTGAAGGTTTAATACGGGATAATATTATAATATTCAGGAATACCTAATGGAAAACAAAATCATTAGTAATAGTCAGCATGGATTTATGAAGGATAGATCTTACCAAAATAACCTTATTTGTTTCTTTCAGAAGGTAAGTAGGAATTTAGACCAGGGTAATGCACACGGTTCTCTTCTTCCTCGCTTCTCACACAATTTACAAACAGAAAGGGCTCCTGTGTGCTTCCTCCACCACTTTATTTCTTCATCTTCTCTTTCCCGGTTTCATTTGAGCTCTAATTTGGAGGAGTTGGAATACCTCCGTGGACTCAGCAGGACTCAGTGGACATTGCTGATTATTACATCAGTGTTTGGACCGTAGGTTTGTGGTTGGCGCTACTATTTTTCTGTTTTTAGTTGGATTGAAAACTGGTTAAAGGACAGACAACAGAGGGTTGTCATAAATGGAACTTTTTCAGGTTGGGCTAAAGTCGTGAGTGGAGTACCTCAAGGATCGGTACTGGGACCCCTGCTTTTTAACTTGTTTATTAATGACCTTGAGGTGGGGATCGAGAGCAAAGTCTCCATCTTTGCTGATGATACTAAATTGTGTAAGGTAATAGAATCAGAGCAGGATGTAATTTCTCTCCAGAAGGACTTGGAGAGACTGGAAACGTGGGCAGGTAAATGGCAGATGAGGTTTAATACAGATAAATGTAAGGTTCTGCATTTGGGAATCAAGAATAAAAAGGCGACTTACAAATGAAATGGAGATATATTGGGGGAATCCTTGATGGAGAAGGATTTAGGAGTGCTTGTAGACAGCAGGCTTAGCAATAGTGCTCAAAGTCATGCAGTAGCTGCAAAAGCAAACAAGATCCTATCTTGCATTAAACAGGCAATGGATGGAAGGGAAGTAAACATAATTATTCCCCTTTATAAAGCATTAGTAAGACCACACCTTGAATATGGAATACAATTTTGGGCATCACTCCTTAGAAAAGACATTATGGAACTAGAGAGAGTGCAGAGAAGAGCCACCAAATTAATAAAGGGTATGGATAATCTAATTTATGAGGAGAGGCTAGCTAAATTCGATTTATTTACATTAGAAAAGAGGCGTCTAAGATGGGATATGATAACTATATACAAATATATTCAGGGACAGTACAGGGAGCTTTCAAAATAACTATTCATCCCAAGGGCAGTACAAAGGACTCTGGGGGCATCCCTTAAGGTTAGAGGAAAGGAGATTTCACCATTAATAAAGGAAAGGGTTCTTTACAGTAGATAAAATTAAGATTAATAAATAAAATGTGGAATTCATTACCCATGGAGACTGTGATGGCAGACATTGGTTCTCAGATTCCAGGAGGAGGATAAAGGGGAAACAAAAAACACAGAGATACTTTAAGTGTAGACGTTCTTATATTCAGTAAATGTGATGATGAAATCTTGGCTCTCTTAGAAGGCCTACTTACAAAACGTAAGATATAATTAAGCAGTGTGCAGGGGGATTAACATCTCTCCCCGACAGGTGTGGTATGAGGTAGCAGGTAGTCAGTGGCTATCACTCCAAAGACAGGTGTGGTAGAACTCAGCAGGGTTCCCAGTGTTCAACAGGATAAAACCCCCATGAAAAAGAGAGAGAGAACCTCCATAGCACAGATCAGTTTGGTACAAAAAGGCTTTATGTTTAAAATATAAAGTGTGCACTTACAATAATGCAATTATTTTATTCACACTTATATAGTGTATGGGAGAAATCGTCTGCCGCCCTGGCTCACCGTCCTGCCGCACTGGCTCACCGTCCTGCCGCACTGGCTCACCGTCCTGCCGCACTGGCTCACCGTCCTGCCGCACTGGCTCACCGTCCTGCCGCACTGGCTCACCGTCCTGCCGCACTGACTCACCGTCCTGCCGCACTGGCTCACCGTCCTGCCGCACTGGCTCACCGTCCTGCCGCACTGGCTCACCGTCCTGCCGCACTGGCTCACCGTCCTGCCGCACTGGCTCACCGTCCTGCCGCACTGGCTCACCGTCCTGCCGCACTGGCTCACCGTCCTGCCGCACTGGCTCACCGTCCTGCCGCACTGGCTCACCGTCCTGCCGCACTGGCTCACCGTCCTGCCGCACTGGCTCACCGTCCTGCCGCACTGGCTGTGCACAGCGTCTGCCGGCCCGCGCACCCAGGTTTTGCAGCATGTGCCCCCCATAATAATCTTGCGCCCCCCCCCCCCAGTTTGTGCACCTCTGGATTCAATCACAACACCCACACAATCACAACACAGACACAGCACACATATTCAATCACAACACACACAGTCAACACACTCATCACAACCAACCGACCCAACAAACACACACACAGACACAACACACACAAAATCACAACACACAGGCACAACACACACAATCACAACACACACACAACACACACTCAATCACAACACAGACACAACACACACACAACCAACACAGAAACAACACACACACACACACACACACACACACACACTCAATCACAACACCCACACACACAGCACACACACACACACACACATAATCACAACAAACACAACACACACACTCAATCACAACCAACACAACAGACACACAATCACAACCAACACAGACATAACACACACACACACACAATCACAACCGACACAACACACACTCAATCAATCACAACACCCACACACACAACACACACTCAATCACAACCAACACAGACACAAACACATTCAATCACAACCACACACTCATATCACAACACACACAACACACACTCAATCAATCACAACCAACACAACACACACACACAATCACAGACAAGACACACTCAATTACAACCAACACAGACACAACACACACTCAATCACAACCAACACAACACACACTCATATCACAACACACACAACACACACTCAATCAATCACAACTAACACAACACACACACACAATCACAGACAAGACACACTCAATCACAACCAACACAGACAACACCCCCACCCCACACATACTCAGTCACAACACACACAGACAACACACTCATATCACAACACACAAAACACACTTTCATCTGGGGGGGGGGGGGGAGGGGGAAGTACTAAGCATGCTCCTGCTTTGGTCCCCACATGTGCTGCTGAAAACTGGGGCGGGTAACAGACAGGAGGAGGAGGAGGGGATGTCTGTGTGCAGGGAAGGCCCTGCCCCCGCAACAAGCCACAGAGAAGCAGCAGCACGGAGCTTCTGGCCGCCCGTGCACAGCTCTGCCCGCCCCCAGGTTTCCCCGCACGCAGCCTGCGCCCCCCCCTAAATAATCTTGCACCCCCCCAGTTTGCGCACCGCTGGTCTATGCCAAAGAATTTCAGGACTTGCATGTTGCCCTCGTGTGCATCATTTATGTGCCTCACTATCGGCATTTCCAGATAATTGCGAATAGACCCCACGTGTTCCAAGACCAGGCAGCTGTTGCCCACATATCTTTTTCCGCAGTCACATGAGGCCATATAAATGACCCTGGTATTTGTGCAATTAATAAAAGGTCTTTATCGTATATTCTTTGGAATCATTCCAATTGTGGAATGTTTTTGTAGGCAACATAAAGGCACAAGCCGTACACTACACAAGCCCTACACTACACAAGTCCTACACTACACAAGCCCTACACAAGCCCTACACTACACAAGCCCTACACTACACAAGCCCTACACTACACAAGCCCTACACTACACAAGCCCTACACTACACAAGCCCTACACAAGCCCTACACTACACAAGCCCTACACTACACAAGCCCTACACTACACAAGCCCTACACTACACAAGCCCTACACTACACAAGCCCTACACTTCACAAGCCCTACACTACACAAGCCCTACACTACACAAGCCCTACACTACACAAGCCCTACACTACACAAGCCCTACACTACACAAGCCCTACACTACACAAGCCCTACACAAGCCCTACACTACACAAGCCCTACACTACACAAGCCCTACACTACACAAGCCCTACACTACACAAGCCCTACACTTCACAAGCCCTACACTACACAAGCCCTACACTACACAAGCCCTACACAAGCCCTACACTACACAAGCCCTACACTACACAAGCCCTACACTACACAAGCCCTACACTACACAAGCCCTACACTACACAAGCCCTACACTACACAAGCCCTACACTACACAAGCCCTACACTTCCCGCATTTATAAAATCCATTGGGTATGTTCGTCCGCCAAGTTTTAGACACAGGTGTTGTGTAATGCCTATGGGCGAGTAAATCTCTTATATTCCTCCCCTCCTGCTTACTAATGTTAGTCTAGGTTTAAGTACTGGACACAAACCCTCCTCAGCAAGCAGAAGGTGCCAATGTCTCTGTATAATACTTGATATCTGAGACCACCGACTGTTAAAATTCCCCAAAAATCTAATTGTTTTAGACTGTTTGGAAGTCTGTTTGTTTGTAAAGCTCGATTGAAGACCGGTCAGTTTGTAAGATCACAGCCCCTTCATCAGGGTGACCTCTGAGACACGGGGGGCACAAGTTTTAAGGGGCTCAGGGTTTTAGGATAAGGGGTTAAGGTTTTTAGGGTGAAGGTTAGCATTGGCATAAAGGGTTAATGGGTTAGGGGCCTTTGGGCTAAGAGGTAAGGTTCGGTAGGGGGTTACCTTCATAGCGAGACGGTGAGTTGGCCGATGACAGATTTCTGGTGCCTGCACATATTGGCACAAACTTTCCAGTCTGTTTTTTGACCTCTGATATGAGCCTGTCTAACCAGTCTGAATCACCAAGCACAAAACCATCAAAATAATGCGAGGTGATGACTTAATCTCTTTTCATGCCAATCCATCACGCATGCCAAGTGCCACTCCTTTATATGTGCTTGTTATGGACAAGACACTAATACGCGGTACTATATCCCAGAGGGACTTCCTACACTCCCATCAGGCGATAGTAAACCATAAGGTCCAAGTCAGGGATGTCCAACTGCCGGCGGTATGTGGCCTCAAACGCTGCCAATGGGTCAACGTAGGCCGGAGATTTCATTGGTGTGAACGATATACACACAAAAGGAGATATATATAATTTATGTTACTAGAAACCAACCTCATCCCTCCCCCTCCTCTCCCCCTCCCATGGGACGTCGCAGGACGATGCTGAAGGAGGAACATGGCACCAGCTAAGTGCCTAAGGGCTGCAGTTTTGTAAATCCGCCACTGGGCTATTCCTGCTTCAGCACAGGTGGCTCAATCTGAGCCACTAATTGAGCCACCTGTGCTGAAGCAGGGATATCCCGAAAACCTGACCTGTTGGTGGCCCTTGAGGACCACCCTTGATGTATGATCTGAGGTTTTGCAGCAGATAGGAAAACGGACAATCTACAGAGGCCAATGTGTTAATGTTTCTATATATACACCTAACCCTAAGTATACATCTGACTATAAGAATGTTTAAGTTAGTCACATTATAATGAATAGTTATTGCCATGCATTTTATTTAACACTAATTGCAGTAATTCTATGTTCTATGTTTAACACCATTGTTGCATGGTGTGTAATAAGCACTTACACCTGCTGTTCCACGGTCTGGCCACGCGGCGGCGGCAGAGTACAGCAGGATGCCGAGTGACGAGCTCCGGGACCCGGACAGAGGCTTCTCCCCCCCAGCACCGGGCGGAACCGGGCGGAACCGGGGACCGTACAGCGAGCAGAGGGAGAGAAGCGAGGCTGGGAGCGGGAATCCAGGCGACGAGAGAGAGCTGAGGGGGAGGCGGCATGAGATGCAGGAAGAGTGCATGATGCAGGAGCTGCAGGGAGAGGTTAGGGTGCAGGGAGATATTGGGGTGCAGGAGCAGCAGGGAGATATTGGGGTGCAGGAGCAGCAGGGAGATATTGGGATGCAGGAGCAGCAGGGAGATATTGGGGTGCGGGAGCAGCAGGGAGATATTGGGATGCAGAAGCAGCAGGGAGATATTGGGGTGCGGGAGCAGCAGGGAGATATTTGGGTGCAGGAGCAGCAGGGAGATATTGGGGTGCGGGAGCAGCAGGGAGATATTGGGATGCAGGAGCAGCAGCGAGATATTGGGGTGCGGGAGCAGCAGGGAGATATTGGGGTGCAGGAGCAGCAGGGAGATATTGGGGTGCGGGAGCAGCAGGGAGATATTGGGATGCAGAAGCAGCAGGGAGATATTGGGGTGCGGGAGCAGCAGGGAGATATTGGGGTGCAGGAGCAGCAGGGAGATATTGGGGTGCAGGAGCAGCAGGGAGATATTGGGGTGCAGGAGCAGCAGGGAGATATTGGCGTGCGTGAACTGCAGGGAGATATTGGGATGCAGGAGCAGCAGGGAGATATTGGGGTGCGGGAGCTGCAGGGAGAATTTTCAGTGCTAGTGCACAAAGGAGATATTGGGGTGCAGGATCTGCCGGGGGAGGTTAGGGTGCAGGGAGATATTGGGGTGCTGGAGCAGCAGGGAGATATTGGGGTGCGGGAGCAGCAGGGAGATATTGGGGTGTGGGAGCAGCAGGGAGATATTGGGGTGCGGGAGCAGCAGGGAGATATTGGGGTGCGTGAACTGCAGGGAGATATTGGGGTGCGTGAACTGCAGGGAGATATTGGGATGCAGGAACAGCAGGGAGATATTGGGGTGCGGGAGCTGCAGGGAGAATTTTCAGTGCTGGTGCACAAAGGAGATATTGGGGTGCAGGATCTGCCGGGGGAGGTTAGGGTGCAGGGAGAGTGTGCAGTGCTGAAGCTGCGGGTAGATATTGGGGTGCAGGAGCTGCAGGGGGATATTGGGGTACAGAAGCAAGAGGGAGAGTGTGCAGTGTTGAAGCTGCAGAAAGATATTGGGGTGCAGGAGCAGCAGGCAGATATTGAGGTGCCGGAGCTGCAGGGAGATATTGGGGTGCTGGAGCAGGAGGAAGATAATGGGATGCTGGAGCAGCAGGAACATATTTGGGTGCAAGAGCAGCAGGGAGATATTGGGGTGCAGGAGAAGCAGGGAGATATTGGGGTGCAGGAGAAGCAGGGAGATATTGGGGTGCAGGAGCAACAGAGAGACCCCCGCCTGCAGGAACCCTGTGCTCTGACTGACCCCCAGCAATATGCCCAGCTCTTCACTGCCAACACCAGGCCAGAGGTAACATAGTGACATCACATCCATCATATCTCACGTCTGCCATTGGAGAGGTTAATGGTGATAAATATCTAGCAAACACACAGATAAGAAGCAGACAGTTTCACTCCAGGTGCAACGTTTTAAATGTGACATACAGTATATAAATATCTTGTTCCCTATCAGGCTGTGGCCATATTGCACGCGATGCCGCAAGCGGCACAAACAAATGAATTATTTATAACTAGTCCGGCCATACTGCGCGCAATGCTACGCACGCAGAAACGCGATGGCGTGGCTGGATTTTGAGGAGACAAATCCGTGTCACGTGAGCAGTTTGAACCAATGAGGGCGAACCTCAAATTTTCTCTGTGTGTAAACGGCTGGAGATTTGTTTCAATATAAATCAGAATCATTGGTAAATAGAGTTTTTGCCAACACAAATGTAGCAGAAGATTAAATACACGGACATGTCACAGATAATAACGCGCGTCCTACCTTCTCGCACAGCGCTAGCTGCTGTTTATAAGCAGGATGTTGGTGTTTGCTTGTCATTGTTCAGTTCATATGCAGGAATAGTACGTCAGCAGTTAGGTATTATAATAGGTGATAAGGGCCTTGCTCAAAAGAGCCGACAGTCTAGACCAGGAATGGCCAACGCCAGTCCTCAAGGGCCAACAACAGGTCAGCTATCCCTGCTTCAGCACAGGGGGCTCAGTTGTTGACTGAGCCACTGTTTAAGCCACCTGTGCTGACACAGGGACGGATTAAGCCACCTGTGCTGAAGCAGGGATATCCTTAAAACCTGGCTTTTTTTGTTAGGTCTTTAGGACTGGAGTTGCGCACCCCAGCATTAGCGTGCTTTCATGCCGTACCTGGTACATGATGGGCCCCGTTTTTCTGGGTTAAGACCAGGCTAACTTCCCCATGTTTGTGTCCGACATCCGGGCAACCGGAGCTATCACAGGACGAGGAGGTGCCGGGGGAACCCCCTGCCTGGCACTGTAAAGGTTAAAGTAGCAATCCCACTAAAAATCACTGTATATTTTTTACTTTGTTCCAGTCTTGGAGCCCTGACGCGCAAACACAAACCGAACGGCGCTTTTTTTAGTTCCCGAGATACGGTTTAATTACCAGTGTTTCCCCATGGACATTTAAACTGTTGTCCAATAGAATGCCACAACCTCCCCTCCCCCCTCCCTCCCCCTAACCCCTCCCTCCCCCTCCCCCCCCCCCCCCGATGATGTTGCGGCTTCCTATTGGCCTGTGGGACCTGGCGAGTTTTGGCTGCCATTCTGAATTCCCGAAAGGGGAAGGGAACGCTGGCATCTCTGGAACCATATCGCAAACAATAGCATGTTTCAGCTCCGTGGGACTCAGTGGTCCCAGGGAATCAGTTACTCTTTGTCATACCTCCAGGTATGCGGATTGGCAAACAGTCTCGTCTTAGCAAGACAATAGAAAAACCTCCCAACGGTTCTTTACCATAGAAATGTCCAATGTTTAAAATAAATATTTATACCGATCCGATCTTTAGGGGTTAATCCAGTGTTTCCCAACTCCAGTCCTCAGGGAACCCCAACAGGTCAGGTCATAAGGATATCCCTGCTCCAGCACAGGTGGCTCAGTCAAAATGGCTGATTGACCCAGCTGTGCTGGAGCAGGGATATCCTTAAGACCTGACCTGTTGGGGTTCCCTGAGGACTGGAGTTGGGAAACACTGGATTCATCAGATACATTTCCTTGGATCACTCGCGTCCTCCGAACGATTGTCCTTTAAACAACCCTAACCCTAACCCTTTGCAGGTGGAGGATTTGGAGAACTCGATAGAAGAAATGATGGTCAGGTTGGATGAGTTCTGTGGCATGATTGACATGGTAAGTTATTGATTTCGGACAATAATCAGGGGCAGGAATCTTTCTGTGGGCGCCAGTTCCCCACCACTGAGGACCAGGAAACGTATCGATGGTGAGGGAACGAGAGATGAACGACACTTTCAGAAAAAGTTCAGTAACACCTCGAAATGGCCATTTCTTTCATGGACTGAGGTTAAAAAAAATCAAACAAACTGCAAAGTCACATTAGTTATTTAACCTTTCTTTTTTTCTCAACACGATAAAAGACAAAATAGCTATTTTTGGCACACGTTCAAAACAAATTGGTGGAAGTGGTGAAATGCTGCAATTTTGGACCAAATTTGAGCAAAATACAAAATGTGGTGTTAAAAATGAGCGCGCTGTAACGAGACCAGTCTGCACATCTGTAGGAGGAATACAAGATTGGGGGAATCGAGTTGTTCCGGGAGGCGGTTTGGGACTTGGGACAGCAGCAGTGGGGTCGCTCATCGACGCGGTCCCGTTATACACAGCAATTTTGGCGCTACTTTAAAAATCGCGGCTGTGACAGGAAGATCTCTCTGTCAGGTCAACATCGCCAAGTCAGGGAAAAAAGAGAAGGGATTTCCGTGCAGGGAAAGGTGGGAGAAGGTGGGAGAAGGTCACTTGGGGGACAGCAAAATATTGCATTGGTCCCTATAGAACTCCAGGTGTTGGGTGATCATCATCATTTCCTTTATTGTGTATATTACATTTGGAGGATCATTATGTAAAATTCCCGCGGTTTGCTAATGCCGGCGAGTAATGTTTTTGGGACGGGTGAAACTGGATCTCAGGTTTTATGCCCCCCCCCCCCCCCCTGTGTATAACACGATGCTCTTTAGCAGGGGTGCTCAAGGCCCTACAACAGGTCATGTTTTCAGGACATCCCTGCTTCAGCACAGGTGGCTCAATTAGTGGCTTAGTCGAAGACTGCATCCCCTGTGCTGAAGCAGGGATATCTTGAACACCTGACCTGTTGTGGGGTCTTGAGGACGAGCTGAGCACTCCTGCTCTATAGCATGATCTCGGTGCCTAGCACGCCTGCTACGAGGGCAGCCATCTTAAATCATCGCCCTCCTGAGATGTTCATGTTATTGCACAAGTAGTGATGCGAGCCACTAGGTGGCAGTAATGTGCATCAACAGGTTAACACATAGCATTGCTTGGGTGATATATCCTATTTAACCTGTGTGTCGGGTGACGTTATCCCGCAGACTCTCTCAGGGCAGCTCCACTTTAGTTCATGATGTAGCGGTAATGTATTCAAATGTGGGAAAGAAGGCCCAGATTCACTAAGGGTTGCTAAACTTTAGCACACCGTAACTTTTATGCAAATGAAAGGGAAAATAAATCTTAGCATGCTGGTGAAGCCAGGCCTGATAGCCAATGAAGAGGTCCGTGAGAAATATCAGGCAGTAGGGAGCGTGTGTAGATTTTGCTAAGCCTCCGTTAGAAAATAATACCTAACTGATTAAAAGATGCAGCAAAAATGTGCAAAGTGGCAGCTCTCAGGGTTTCAGTAAATTAACACTGATGTTTTCCATAATAGAAAACGATTGAGGCCGGAGACGTGTGAAATATTCGCATTCGTATTTTCATGCGCTACGAAAATGGGACATTCACAGTTGGGCGAAAAGGTGCTTAGGGTGAGAAGTTTCACCCCACACAGCCAAGTGTAAATGTCTTTTTCAATGGCCGCATTTGATTCCAGAGTTTGGGAACATTTTAGTCAATTTTCATGTCATAGAAAGTTGTCAAGTTTGGAAAATGGAGATGAATCCACAAAGAAACTTTCATCGATCGGAGAGCACTTCCTTTCACAAGGGACATAACACATTTACACATGTTTACCTGTGACCATGAATGAAATAAAATCACTTTGTACACATGTATAGTTACATGGGATGTGATGTCACACTATGACATAATTTCATGTCATAAAAAAAGAAAGCCCTTAAAAACCGAGTGGAATGTTCCACCTGATTTTGTTGGTTCTCCTTGAATCACGATAGTCTTATTCGTGCAACGTCAGTCATCAATCTGTGCATTGCACTATTAAAGTGTTTGCATATGAAGCTGTGAATTGGTCTACTGTAACCCCTGTTTTCCCAAAGCAATAAGGCTTTGGGGAGTTGGTCTCCATGTTGTATCACAGTAGAATGCTGATAAAAATGCGTGCCTTTTTAAATAATGTAATTGGCTTTATTTACTGAGGGTAAAATGTCCTCCCCCCTAAACCTGATAAGCTGCTGTATACACGAAGCTACAAAAATAAGATTCTTACCATTTTTGGGGTTATGTATTACATTCTCATAGGGGCAAAGTTGACGAGATTTATCAAAGAACAGGGTCCCACTTTAGTGGTATGATACCCACTTGGCTATCTTGAGCCAATGCACTGATTTGTTAACCACCGGAGAAATATAAGATCGCTACATCTGAATGACCACATGTTGTTTCTTATCCTTTGTTTCTTAACCTTGTTTCTATAACTGAACTCTGCATCTGCTTCCAGGGCACATACCTAGTTTGCAATGACTTTGGTTCTCCGCTCCTCACCAATGATATAGTGCGCCAACGTATACATTCCACTTGGCATGCTTTGTTAGCCTTAGACTATAAAGTCTCCCAGTCCTATTTCCTACTCTGTCAGCACAGAAGCAAGAAATGACATTTCCCACCCGGTGTATAATTAGGGCGGTACCATTAGCTCACCCAAATGGAACAGATATGCCAATGCATTCCATGTCTTTCTCTACTACCACTCCTATGGAGGCAGGGTCAGACATTGACCTTCTGAGGCCCTAAGCTAGGTCAAGTTTAAAAGGCCCCCAAAATGACAAACAGATGTATTATTCTGATTGAAGGAACCATTCCAAATACAAAGATGAAACTGAAAGGGGATGAAAGCATTATACTAGCATTGTTATATGCAAAGATGGCGGTGTAAAGCTAAAATGAGCAGTGTTTGCACATCACATCCATTTTAATATTAAAACATTTGCTTTCTGTATTTTTGGAGATCAAAGTCACTGATAATGTCTTGAAATAATAAGCTATGAAGTTTGTCACGTTCGATGCACAGGATGCTTGGGGTCATTTTTGAACGTAAATGGCCATATTTATAGAGAATCTTCTTTTCCCCATATTTTCTTTATTTATCATCCGATTTTTAAACTCGAAATGCATTCATTTCCCCCCCTATTTTTGAGGCCCTAAACTGAGCTTCGTTAGCGTATGCGTAAGTCCGGCACTGTATGCAGGTGTATTACTTATATGTGCTTTCGTTTGTCTACCTTTAGGAATACTAAGTGTTAAATCAACAGATAACATTACACTGGTATCTGAGAATGATGTTATCAATGGTGATGATTCAAAATGAGAACATTACTACAGTAAAATAGCATTAGAAATGTACTCTGCGTCAGTAACAGCCCCAGGAGTGGCCTACTCCCAGGCTGCTCCAGTTGGCTTTTTTTTTAAATGTGTTTTAGATTTGTGCATTATGTTTCAAATGACCTTAATCTTTATATGTGAAGAAAAGCGCATGATTACACCAGGACATTCCTTCACTGGTACGTTTATTTCATGGGATGTTGTTGGAAACGCACTCCTTTCTCCTATGATATCGCGAACGAAGGATGAAAGGCTACAGAACATCAGGGAATGACAGCATTTTAAAGTGGCTGCCATTTTGGAAGTACTTCCTCTCCTTCTCCTTTACTCAGAAAATGGAGGACACTCTCCACACTAGTGTGTCATTTTCTTAGTGGCCAGAGGTGGAGCTGTTCATACACTCAGTATTGTAGTAGTGACCGTTATGCTATCAGGGATAGGTTGTTGCTGAACTGATTTTGGTTTTAACTGGTAAAATGGCACACACTGTCCCCTCCCCTCCCAAATATTTGGGGCAGCCTCTGACTCCTCAATCACATGATTTGATCATGTCAACAGTCTGAGAAATTCAGCCTGGCAAATTCTGAAACCAGTTCTAGCGTCGCCTGCAGATCCCAATATTATGGGACAAAAACAGTAACACAATTGTTTTACATAAATAAATCCTAAATAGACATCTGTTTAGTAAAAAGCAGGAAACTATGTAACAAGTGTTTATTTATTGTTACCGCCACATGGAATCTGGTAATAACCCAATAATACAAAATGCAGAGAACATTACCCATCATAGGAACATGGTGCATTCAGATGGCGGCTTCTGTTTTGGGTCACGATACCATTTACTACTGCATGCAATCCCATTCCTCCGTGCTTTACACAAAGGTACAAATACCTCTTAGCACACACTTCAGGCTACAAATTCTTTACCGTGTTACCAATGAACAACACTTTCCCCGTAATTACAGGCGCAATTACCAAGAACTCCATTTATTTCCTACCATGGAAAATATACGCAGCATTTTCCGAAATGCTGGAAATACCTCTGGAGACTCAGACACACAATCCACTGGGACCAAGCACTTTATCAGTCTCGGGGAAAATGGTCGTCTAAATGTTGTCTGTATAAGTTCACACGCTGTCTAGTAGTAGCCTGGATGGAGGGAGAATACATGCAATACTTATTTGAAGTCCTGTGTTTGGTTTTATTGCAACATAGTATGGTTGTATTATATTAAACATCCATGTTGCATCACAGTGATAGAGTACTTTTAACAGGGTTATCGCACTGATTTAGAGTGTTTTATGAAGCACAATATTGAGTGTCCAACTCCTGCCATTGGCATGTTCCATTCATTGCATATATTTCTGGCTCATATATCTGTCATTGTAGAATGGTAATAAGTACCTTCACACCTTTGGAGACAGCCAATGGGCCCAGAGGGGGGGAAAGTGTTTACAGAATCCCCTGCCCACTTATAAACATCTGAAGGGTATCTGTAAAGTTTGCTTAAATGGAGCTGTATTGAAGGAGCAATCCATGCAACATCCTACATGTGTGTTTTTTTTTAATATAAATCAGTTCTGTAGTATTAGATAATACTTAAACATTTTTTTAATTCATCTCTTAATGCCATTTTGAATGAGTTTTAATATACTGAGCATCTTTTGATTTCTATAGCAGGTTTTAACACACCTCCCCAGCAGTGCAAGATCTTTGTAACACTTTCCTGTTTGTGATCAGTTGTTGCCAATATTACCAGCAGGTTAACAGTACATAATGTTACCCTAGTAATATACGGATACATTGTAGCTGCTGAGTTACACCGACTGAAGGATTGATGGAAACTGAAAGGCGGCCATTTAGTGAACCCTGTGAAGCAGGATCTTTGCTGATCGATCACAAGAGAACTAATTGATCAGCAACTTAGGTCATTAGTTTTAAAAAAAGGTAATCAAAGCCTGCATATATTAAAAACAAATATATATATATATATATATATATATATATATATATATATATATATTAAAGGGCAGCTTGGATTGCCTCTTTAATGTTCATTTATTGTTAAATAGCTATTTTGTGTTCCATTTTTTCCTATAGATAAGAAAGGAAACCTCTGAAATCCTGGAGGAAAAAATCCCTGCAATGAAATTCAGAGTGGAGGAAATGAACAGAATATACTCCAAAATTGACAAATTAGAGGTTTGTTACAATACGACAAGTATTCATCTTTATTTATAAGCCAGAAAAGGGTTTAATAATAAAAACATGTTAACAAGAAGGCTGCCTTCGTCCATAAGTATCCAAATCAACGTTTCAGCTGCCGATCACGAAGAAGAACATTGTGCAAAGCCATGAGAATCCCTAATGCTTCTCTTCCGGAGGGAAGGAAATGGCCCTGAGATGGCATATATTGGCTGAGTACTCTGTCTTTGCAGACATCTGTCCCTCCGCTTGAAAGTGGACGGCCCACGGGTCTATGGAAAAAGAATAACTTGAATTTGTCACATCAATGTTTCGGCTCCACCATACACCTTCACCGGGTCCCGACTGGTGGGCCATCCACTTCCCAGTGTTTTATGTAGAGAACACAGACCCCAAAACCGTTGCTTTTCCTTCCAGTAGTTTTAGGGACTGGCCCGTCTCCCACCCTCAACTCGTACTGGCAAATCCCAATAAATGAATAAAAGGGGTGGCCATGTTGGTACCTGCCATCCCTGCCTCATGCTTCCATGTGCTCCTCATTTTCACCAGGGAGAGGGGGCGGAAGAAGGTTTCGCAGATAACCGTCTGTAAATCCGACCGAGGTGATGGTGCATGTTGCAAACCCAGCGTAATATTAATATAATTAGGTGGAAATTAGTTTTTGGGGATATTTTGTTGACTGACAATTTGATTATTATTAAACTCCAAATGGAGAATGTGACAAATCCCCGCACAGATTGGCTATTTATGGTCCCCCTTGTTTTGTCCTCAGGGATTTGTGAAGATGGTGGGGCACCATGTGACTTTTCTGGAGAAAGAGGTGACACAAGCAGAGGGCGACAACCTACACTTTCCTCAAGCAGTTCACAGAATTATGCAAGGGGCTCACATGCCTTCGTTCCTACGAGTAAGTATTTGTAAGCACAGAGCACACTCCCGCCCAGCTACACACACACACCACACACCACACACCACACACACCGGTTCTTACCCCTGATCCAATCTCTGGATCACCATACATGTTTTCATACTACAGATTGTAGTCCAGAGCGGGCTAATGAGCACGAGTATCCCCCTTTTTAGCTTCCAAATTCCATCTCCCCAGGAGTTTTATTCAAGCTGCAGTCTGCTGCAAAGCACACGTTGTACAGGCACCCAAAGGAAGTATAGAGCCAGCAAACCCCTCTCATGCACAGCTTCGTTTTCCTGGTTGGGCACATCAGCTTGAACTTGGTTACTCGTTGTGCTAAAAAACACGAGGATGAGAAGAACCCTCTACGCCGCGCGAAGTAAAGGCACAAAGCCCCTACATGTAACGCACATGTAACATGTAACGCACATGTAACATGTAACGCACATGTAACATGTAACGCACATGTAACATGTAACGCACAGCTTCATCCCATTGGCTCCTCTAAAGCACATCAAACTGCAGCCATTAGATGCAGGGAGTTTTCAGTTGACTTTGCAACTACAGCACAGGTTCAGGGGGTGTTATTCTTGTGTTATAGCGCACACCCACTTAGCAATATTGATTGCAATTGCAATTGCAATTCCAGCCATGCATAATCTTCTCAAGTATTCAGCCGCTCAATACAGAGAGTACATGGAGAGAAGAAGGCGGTGCAGCTGCCTACGTCGGTGAAACAGATCGGGAATCGTCTGCATCAGCAAACTATACATTTATTGGCAATTAAACAGCAAAAAGGTTCACAGAGAGTACCTGTCACATAGTAATACTATAAGGGGTGTATGAGCAGGGCTTTCTGTGCTGGGTGTCTGGCACATACTATAAGGGGTGTATGAGCAGGGCTTTCTGTGCTGGGTGTCTGGCACATACTATAAGGGGTGTATGAGCAGGGCTTTCTGTGCTGGGTGTCTGGCACATACTATAAGGGGTGTATGAGCAGGGCTTTCTGTGCTGGGTGTCTGGCACATAGTATAAGGGATGTATGAGCAGGGCTTTCTGTGCTGGGTGTCTGGCACATACTAGAAGGGGTGTATGAGCAGGGCTTTCTGTGCTGGGTGTCTGGCACATACTATAAGGGGTGTATGAGCAGGGCTTTCTGTGCTGGGTGTCTGGCACATACTATAAGGGGTGTATGAGCAGGGCTTTCTGTGTTGGGTGCCTGACACATAGTATAAGGGATGTATGAGCAGGGCTTTCTGTGCTGGGTGTCTGGCACATAGTATAAGGGGTGTATGAGCAGGGCTTTCTGTGCTGGGTGTCTGGCACATACTATAAGGGGTGTATGAGCAGGGCTTTCTGTGCTGGGTATAGAATAGAAGAAAAGATGGGGGAGCACAGTTATAGGAAACGGGCTGTTAATAATATGTCTTATTAGGCTGGTGATCGATGTAGTGAGTAACACCTGTACTGAGGTGACAGTCTGTGGAGCAGACTCCATCTGCAGGGGGCATACATACATTGATGTGTGTATGTAGGTGGAGAAAAAAAAAAAGATTAAATAACTTACACGGCCTTGTGTAAGTTCTATCACATCAAGGTTTCTTTGGAGGATGTGTTCTTCTGCGGTCGAGACTTCTCTCCTCGGTATATTTTCTGCTTTCTTCGTTTGGTGGATTCATCCCTCCAGGTTTTTCCTGCTCCCACTGATGCTGCAATGTATCAAGTCTCCGACAGTGGGTGATTAACGGAACAAGCAGCGGCCATCATACCTGTGGCCCAAACAAAGAAAGCAAATAACTAAGTTATTTAGTCTTTTTTTTTTCTCCACCTACATACACACATCAATGTATGTATGCCCCCTGCAGATGGAGTCTGCTCCACAGACTGTCACCTCAGTAGAGGTGTTACTCACTACATCGATCACCAGCCTAATAAGACATATTATTAACAGCCCGTTTCCTATAACTGTGCTCCCCCATCTTTTCTTCTATTCTATTGCCAACGAGGATCCTGCTGGGGTTCCGAGTCACAGGAGGACATCACAAGAATACCGCTCTCAGGCTGTATTACATCATATTAACGCCACATAGAGATAGCGCCCGGGTATTTTTCGAACAAATTTCTGTGCTGGGTGCCTGACACATAGTATAAGGGGTGTATGAGCAGGGCTTTCTGTGCTGGGTGCCTGGCACATAGTATAAGGGTGTATGAGCAGGGCTTTCTGTGCTGGGTGTCTGTCACATAGTATAAGGGTGTATGAGCAGGGCTTTCTGTGCTGGGTGCCTGACACATAGTATAAGGGGTGTATGAGCAGGGCTTTCTGTGCTGGGTGCCTGACACATAGTATAAGGGGTGTATGAGCAGGGCTTTCTGTGCTGGGTGCCTGGCACATAATATAAGGGTGTATGAGCAGGGCTTTCTGTGCTGGGTGCCTGGCACATAGTATAAGGGTGTATGAGCAGGGCTTTCTGTGCTGGGTGCCTGACACATAGTATAAGGGTGTATGAGCAGGGCTTTCTGTGCTGGGTGCCTGGCACATAGTATAAGGGTGTATGAGCAGGGCTTTCTGTGCTGGGTGCCTGTCACATAGTATAAGGGTGTATGAGCAGGGCTTTCTGTGCTGGGTGCATGGCACATAGTATAAGGGGTGTATGAGCAGGGCTTTCTGTGCTGGGTGCCTGGCACATAGTATAAGGGGTGTATGAGCAGGGCTTTCTGTGCTGGGTGCCTGACACATAGTATAAGGGTGTATGAGCAGGGCTTTCTGTGCTGGGTGCCTGGCACATAGTATAAGGGGTGTATGAGCAGGGCTTTCTGTGCTGGGTGCCTGGCACATAGTATAAGGGGTGTATGAGCAGGGCTTTCTGTGCTGGGTGCCTGGCACATAGTATAAGGGTGTATGAGCAGGGCTTTCTGTGCTGGGTGCCTGGCACATAGTATAAGGGGTGTATGAGCAGGGCTTTCTGTGCTTGGTGCCTGACACATAGTATAAGGGGTGTATGAGCAGGGCTTTCTGTGCTGGGTGCCTGACACATAGTATAAGGGTGTATGAGCAGGGCTTTCTGTGCTGGGTGCCTGACACATAGTATAAGGGTGTATGAGCAGGGCTTTCTGTGCTGGGTGCCTCACACATAGTATAAGGGTGTATGAGCAGGGCTTTCTGTGCTGGGTGCCTGGCACACAGTATAAGGGGTGTATGAGCAGGGCTTTCTGTGCTGGGTGCCTGGCACATAGTATAAGGGTGTATGAGCAGGGCTTTCTGTGCTGGGTGCCTGGCACATAGTATAAGGGGTGTATGAGCAGGGCTTTCTGTGCTGGGTGCCTGGCACATAGTATAAGGGTGTATGAGCAGGGCTTTCTGTGCTGGGTGTCTGTCACATAGTATAAGGGTGTATGAGCAGGGCTTTCTGTGCTGGGTGCCTGGCACATAGTATAAGGGTGTATGAGCAGGGTTTTCTGTGCTGGGTGCCTGACACATAGTATAAGGGGTGTATGAGCAGAGCTTTCTGTGCTGGGTGCCTGACACATAGTATAAGGGGTGTATGAGCAGGGCTTTCTGTGCTGGGTATCTGACACATAGTATAAGGGTGTATGAGCAGGGCTTTCTGTGCTGGGTGCCTGACACATAGTATAAGGGTGTATGAGCAGGGCTTTCTGTGCTGGGTGTCTGACACATAGTATAAGGGTGTATGAGCAGGGCTTTCTGTGCTGGGTGCCTCACACATAGTATAAGGGTGTATGAGCAGGGCTTTCTGTGCTGGGTGCCTGACACATAGTATAAGGGTGTATGAGCAGGGCTTTCTGTGCTGGGTGCCTGGCACATAGTATAAGGGTGTATGAGCAGGGCTCTCTGTGCTGGGTGCCTGTCACATAGTATAAGGGGTGTATGAGCAGGGCTTTCTGTGCTGGGTGCCTGGCACATAGTATAAGGGTGTATGAGCAGGGCTTTCTGTGCTGGGTGCCTGACACATAGTATAAGGGTGTATGAGCAGGGCTTTCTGTGCTGGGTGCCTGGCACATAGTATAAGGGTGTATGAGCAGGGCTTTCTGTGCTGGGTGCCTCATACATAGTATAAGGGTGTATGAGCAGGGCTTTCTGTGCTGGGTGCCTGACACATAGTATAAGGGTGTATGAGCAGGGCTTTCTGTGCTGGGTGCCTGGCACATAGTATAAGGGTGTATGAGCAGGGCTTTCTGTGCTGGGTGTCTGTCACATAGTATAAGGGTGTATGAGCAGGGCTTTCTGTGCTGGGTGCCTGGCACATAGTATAAGGGTGTATGAGCAGGGCTTTCTGTGCTGGGTGCCTGACACATAGTATAAGGGTGTATGAGCACGGCTTTCTGTGCTGGGTGCCTGACACATAGTATAAGGGTGTATGAGCAGGGCTTTCTGTGCTGGGTGCCTGACACATAGTATAAGGGTGTATGAGCAGGGCTCTCTGTGCTGGGTGCCTGTCACACAGTATAAGGGGTGTATGAGCTGGGCTTTCTGTGCTGGGTGCCTGGCACACAGTATAAGGGTGTATGAGCAGGGCTTTCTGTGCTGGGTGCCTGACACATAGTATAAGGGTGTATGAGCAGGGCTTTCTGTGCTGGGTGCCTGACACATAGTATAAGGGTGTATGAGCAGGGCTTTCTGTGCTGGGTGCCTCACACATAGTATAAGGGTGTATGAGCAGGGCTTTCTGTGCTGGGTGCCTGACACATAGTATAAGGGTGTATTAGCAGGGCTTTCTGTGCTGGGTGCCTCACACATAGTATAAGGGGTGTATGCGCAGGGCTTTCTGTGCTGGGTGCCTGACACATAGTATAAGGGTGTATGAGCAGGGCTTTCTGTGCTGGGTGCCTGGCACATAGTGTAAGGGTGTATGAGCACGGCTTTCTGTGCTGGGTGCCTGACACATAGTATAAGGGTGTATGAGCAGGGCTTTCTGTGCTGGGTGCCTGACACATAGTATAAGGGTGTATGAGCAGGGCTTTCTGTGCTGGGTGCCTGGCACATAGTATAAGGGTGTATGAGCAGGGCTTTCTGTGCTGGGTGCCTGGCACATAGTATAAGGGTGTATGAGCAGGGCTTTCTGTGCTGGGTGCCTGGCACATAGTATAAGGGGTGTATGAGCAGGGCTTTCTGTGCTGGGTGCCTGGCACATAGTATAAGGGTGTATGAGCAGGGCTTTCTGTGCTGGGTGCCTGACACATAGTATAAGAGGTGTATGAGCAGGGCTTTCTGTGCTGGGTGCCTGGCACATAGTATAAGGGTGTATGAGCAGGGCTTTCTGTGCTGGGTGCCTGGCACATAGTATAAGGGTGTATGAGCACGGCTTTCTGTGCTGGGTGCCTCACACATAGTATAAGGGTGTATGAGCAGGGCTTTCTGTGCTGGTGTCTGGCACATAGTATAAGGGTGTATGAGCACGGCTTTCTGTGCTGGGTGCCTGGCACATAGTATAAGGGTGTATGAGCACGGCTTTCTGTGCTGGGTGCCTCACACATAGTATAAGGGTGTATGAGCAGGGCTTTCTGTGCTGGGTGTCTGGCACATAGTATAAGGGTGTATGAGCACGGCTTTCTGTGCTGGGTGCCTGACACATAGTATAAGGGTGTATGAGCAGGGCTTTCTGTGCTGGTGTCTGGCACATAGTATAAGGGTGTATGAGCAGGGCTTTCTGTGCTGGGTGCCTCACACATAGTATAAGGGTGTATGAGCAGGGCTTTCTGTGCTGGTGTCTGGCACATAGTATAAGGGTGTATGAGCAGGGCTTTCTGTGCTGGGTGCCTGACACATAGTATAAGGGGTGTATGAGCAGGGCTTTCTGTGCTGGGTGTCTGGCACACAGTATAAGGGTGTATGAGCAGGGCTTTCTGTGCTGGGTGCCTGACACATAGTATAAGGGTGTATGAGCAGGGCTTTCTGTGCTGGGTGCCTGACACATAGTATAAGGGTGTATGAGCAGGGCTTTCTGTGCTGGGTGCCTGGCACATAGTATAAGGGTGTATGAGCAGGGCTTTCTGTGCTGGGTGCCTGACACATAGTATAAGGGTGTATGAGCAGGGCTTTCTGTGCTAGGTGTCTGTCACATAGTATAAGGGTGTATGAGCAGGGCTTTCTGTGCTGGGTGCCTGACACATAGTATAAGGGTGTATGAGCAGGGCTTTCTGTGCTTGGTGCCTGACACATAGTATAAGGGGTGTATGAGCAGGGCTTTCTGTGCTGGGTGCCTGGCACATAGTATAAGGGTGTATGAGCAGGGCTTTCTGTGCTGGTGTCTGTCACATAGTATAAGGGGTGTATGAGCAGGGCTTTCTGTGCTGGGTGTCTGGCACATAGTATAAGGGTGAATGAGCAGGGCTTTCTGTGCTGGGTGCCTGGCACATAGTATAAGGGTGTATGAGCAAGGCTTTCTGTGCTGGGTGCCTGACACATAGTATAAGGGTGTATGAGCAAGGCTTTCTGTGCTGGGTGCCTGGCACATAGTATAAGGGTGTATGAGCAGGGCTTTCTGTGCTGGGTGCCTGGCACATAGTATAAGGGTGTATGAGCAGGACTTTCTGTGCTGGGTGCCTGGCACATAGTATAAGGGTGTATGAGCAGGGCTTTCTGTGCTGGGTGTCTGACACATAGTATAAGGGTGTATGAGCAGGGCTTTCTGTGCTGGGTGTCTGGCACATAGTATAAGGGTGTATGAGCAGGGCTTTCTGTGCTGGGTGCCTGACACATAGTATAAGGGTGTATGAGCAGGGCTTTCTGTGCTGGGTGTCTGGCACATAGTATAAGGGTGTATGAGCAGGGCTTTCTGTGCTGGGTGCCTGACACATAGTATAAGGGTGTATGAGCAGGGCTTTCTGTGCTGGGTGCCTGACACATAGTATAAGGGTGTATGAGCAGGGCTTTCTGTGCTGGGTGCCTGACACATAGTATAAGGGTGTATGAGCAGGGCTTTCTGTGCTGGGTGTCTGGCACATAGTATAAGGGTGTATGAGCAGGGCTTTCTGTGCTGGGTGCCTGACACATAGTATAAGGGTGTATGAGCAGGGCTTTCTGTGCTGGGTGCCTGGCACATAGTATAAGGGTGTATGAGCAGGGCTTTCTGTGCTGGGTGTCTGGCACATAGTATAAGGGTGTATGAGCAGGGCTTTCTGTGCTGGGTGCCTGACACATAGTATAAGGGGTGTATGAGCAGGGCTTTCTGTGCTGGGTGCCTGACACATAGTATAAGGGGTGTATGAGCAGGGCTTTCTGTGCTGGGTGCCTGGCACATAGTATAAGGGTGTATGAGCAGGGCTTTCTGTGCTGGGTGCCTGACACATAGTATAAGGGATGTATGAGCAGGGCTTTCTGTGCTGGGTGCCTGACACATAGTATAAGGGTGTATGAGCAGGGCTTTCTGTGCTGGGTGCCTGGCACATAGTATAAGGGGTGTATGAGCAGGGCTTTCTGTGCTGGGTGCCTGGCACAATTTATAAGGATGTATGAGCAGGGCTTTCTGTGCTGGGTGCCTGACACATAGTATAAGGATGTATGAGCAGGGCTTTCTGTGCTGGGTGCCTGGCACATAGTATAAGGGTGTATGAGCAGGGCTTTCTGTGCTGGGTGCCTGACACATAGTATAAGGGTGTATGAGCAGGGCTTTCTGTGCTGGGTGTCTGGCACATAGTATAAGGGTGTATGAGCAGGGCTTTCTGTGCTGGGTGCCTGACACATAGTATAAGGGTGTATGAGCAGGGCTTTCTGTGCTGGGTGCCTGACACATAGTATAAGGGTGTATGAGCAGGGCTTTCTGTGCTGGGTGCCTGACACATAGTATAAGGGTGTATGAGCAGGGCTTTCTGTGCTGGGTGCCTGACACATAGTATAAGGGTGTATGAGCAGGGCTTTCTGTGCTGGGTGCCTGACACATAGTATAAGGGTGTATGAGCAGGGCTTTCTGTGCTGGGTGCCTGACACATAGTATAAGGGTGTATGAGCAGGGCTTTCTGTGCTGGGTGCCTGACACATAGTATAAGGGTGTATGAGCAGGGCTTTCTGTGCTGGGTGTCTGGCACATAGTATAAGGGTGTATGAGCAGGGCTTTCTGTGCTGGGTGCCTGACACATAGTATAAGGGTGTATGAGCAGGGCTTTCTGTGCTGGGTGCCTGACACATAGTATAAGGGTGTATGAGCAGGGCTTTCTGTGCTGGGTGCCTGGCACATAGTATAAGGGTGTATGAGCAGGGCTTTCTGTGCTGGGTGCCTGGCACATAGTATAAGGGGTGTATGAGCAGGGCTTTCTGTGCTGGGTGTCTGGCACATAGTATAAGGGTGTATGAGCAGGGCTTTCTGTGCTGGGTGCCTGACACATAGTATAAGGGTGTATGAGCAGGGCTTTCTGTGCTGGGTGCCTGGCACATAGTATAAGGGGTGTATGAGCAGGGCTTTCTGTGCTGGGTGCCTGGCACAATTTATAAGGATGTATGAGCAGGGCTTTCTGTGCTGGGTGCCTGACACATAGTATAAGGATGTATGAGCAGGGCTTTCTGTGCTGGGTGCCTGGCACATAGTATAAGGGTGTATGAGCAGGGCTTTCTGTGCTGGGTGCCTGACACATAGTATAAGGGTGTATGAGCAGGGCTTTCTGTGCTGGGTGTCTGGCACATAGTATAAGGGTGTATGAGCAGGGCTTTCTGTGCTGGGTGCCTGACACATAGTATAAGGGTGTATGAGCAGGGCTTTCTGTGCTGGGTGCCTGACACATAGTATAAGGGTGTATGAGCAGGGCTTTCTGTGCTGGGTGCCTGACACATAGTATAAGGGTGTATGAGCAGGGCTTTCTGTGCTGGGTGCCTGACACATAGTATAAGGGTGTATGAGCAGGGCTTTCTGTGCTGGGTGCCTGACACATAGTATAAGGGTGTATGAGCAGGGCTTTCTGTGCTGGGTGCCTGACACATAGTATAAGGGTGTATGAGCAGGGCTTTCTGTGCTGGGTGCCTGACACATAGTATAAGGGTGTATGAGCAGGGCTTTCTGTGCTGGGTGTCTGGCACATAGTATAAGGGTGTATGAGCAGGGCTTTCTGTGCTGGGTGCCTGACACATAGTATAAGGGTGTATGAGCAGGGCTTTCTGTGCTGGGTGCCTGACACATAGTATAAGGGTGTATGAGCAGGGCTTTCTGTGCTGGGTGCCTGGCACATAGTATAAGGGTGTATGAGCAGGGCTTTCTGTGCTGGGTGCCTGGCACATAGTATAAGGGGTGTATGAGCAGGGCTTTCTGTGCTGGGTGTCTGGCACATAGTATAAGGGTGTATGAGCAGGGCTTTCTGTGCTGGGTGCCTGACACATAGTATAAGGGTGTATGAGCAGGGCTTTCTGTGCTGGGTGCCTGGCACATAGTATAAGGGTGTATGAGCAGGGTTTTTTGTGCTGGGTGCCTGACACATAGTATAAAGGTGTATGAGCAGGGCTTTCTGTGCTGGGTGCCTGGCACATAGTATAAGGGTGTATGAGCAGGGCTTTCTGTGCTGGGTGTCTGTCACATAGTATAAGGGTGTATGAGCAGGGCTTTCTGTGCTGGGTGCCTGGCACATAGTATAAGGGTGTATGAGCAGGGCTTTCTGTGCTGGGTGCCTGACACATAGTATAAGGGTGTATGAGCACGGCTTTCTGTGCTGGGTGCCTGACACATAGTATAAGGGTGTATGAGCAGGGCTTTCTGTGCTGGGTGCCTGACACATAGTATAAGGGTGTATGAGCAGGGCTCTCTGTGCTGGGTGCCTGTCACACAGTATAAGGGTGTATGAGCAGGGCTTTCTGTGCTGGGTGCCTCACACATAGTATAAGGGTGTATGAGCAGGGCTTTCTGTGCTGGGTGCCTGACACATAGTATAAGGGTGTATTAGCAGGGCTTTCTGTGCTGGGTGCCTCACACATAGTATAAGGGGTGTATGCGCAGGGCTTTCTGTGCTGGGTGCCTGACACATAGTATAAGGGTGTATGAGCAGGGCTTTCTGTGCTGGGTGCCTGGCACATAGTGTAAGGGTGTATGAGCACGGCTTTCTGTGCTGGGTGCCTGACACATAGTATAAGGGTGTATGAGCAGGGCTTTCTGTGCTGGGTGCCTGACACATAGTATAAGGGTGTATGAGCAGGGCTTTCTGTGCTGGGTGCCTGGCACATAGTATAAGGGTGTATGAGCAGGGCTTTCTGTGCTGGGTGCCTGGCACATAGTATAAGGGTGTATGAGCAGGGCTTTCTGTGCTGGGTGCCTGGCACATAGTATAAGGGGTGTATGAGCAGGGCTTTCTGTGCTGGGTGCCTGGCACATAGTATAAGGGTGTATGAGCAGGGCTTTCTGTGCTGGGTGCCTGACACATAGTATAAGAGGTGTATGAGCAGGGCTTTATGTGCTGGGTGCCTGGCACATAGTATAAGGGTGTATGAGCAGGGCTTTCTGTGCTGGGTGCCTGGCACATAGTATAAGGGTGTATGAGCACGGCTTTCTGTGCTGGGTGCCTCACACATAGTATAAGGGTGTATGAGCAGGGCTTTCTGTGCTGGTGTCTGGCACATAGTATAAGGGTGTATGAGCACGGCTTTCTGTGCTGGGTGCCTGGCACATAGTATAAGGGTGTATGAGCACGGCTTTCTGTGCTGGGTGCCTCACACATAGTATAAGGGTGTATGAGCAGGGCTTTCTGTGCTGGGTGTCTGGCACATAGTATAAGGGTGTATGAGCACGGCTTTCTGTGCTGGGTGCCTGACACATAGTATAAGGGTGTATGAGCAGGGCTTTCTGTGCTGGTGTCTGGCACATAGTATAAGGGTGTATGAGCAGGGCTTTCTGTGCTGGGTGCCTCACACATAGTATAAGGGTGTATGAGCAGGGCTTTCTGTGCTGGTGTCTGGCACATAGTATAAGGGTGTATGAGCAGGGCTTTCTGTGCTGGGTGCCTGACACATAGTATAAGGGGTGTATGAGCAGGGCTTTCTGTGCTGGGTGTCTGGCACACAGTATAAGGGTGTATGAGCAGGGCTTTCTGTGCTGGGTGCCTGACACATAGTATAAGGGTGTATGAGCAGGGCTTTCTGTGCTGGGTGCCTGACACATAGTATAAGGGTATATGAGCAGGGCTTTCTGTGCTGGGTGCCTGGCACATAGTATAAGGGTGTATGAGCAGGGCTTTCTGTGCTGGGTGCCTGACACATAGTATAAGGGTGTATGAGCAGGGCTTTCTGTGCTAGGTGTCTGTCACATAGTATAAGGGTGTATGAGCAGGGCTTTCTGTGCTGGGTGCCTGACACATAGTATAAGGGTGTATGAGCAGGGCTTTCTGTGCTTGGTGCCTGACACATAGTATAAGGGGTGTATGAGCAGGGCTTTCTGTGCTGGGTGCCTGGCACATAGTATAAGGGTGTATGAGCAGGGCTTTCTGTGCTGGTGTCTGTCACATAGTATAAGGGGTGTATGAGCAGGGCTTTCTGTGCTGGGTGTCTGGCACATAGTATAAGGGTGAATGAGCAGGGCTTTCTGTGCTGGGTGCCTGGCACATAGTATAAGGGTGTATGAGCAAGGCTTTCTGTGCTGGGTGCCTGACACATAGTATAAGGGTGTATGAGCAAGGCTTTCTGTGCTGGGTGCCTGGCACATAGTATAAGGGTGTATGAGCAGGGCTTTCTGTGCTGGGTGCCTGGCACATAGTATAAGGGTGTATGAGCAGGACTTTCTGTGCTGGGTGCCTGGCACATAGTATAAGGGTGTATGAGCAGGGCTTTCTGTGCTGGGTGTCTGACACATAGTATAAGGGTGTATGAGCAGGGCTTTCTGTGCTGGGTGTCTGGCACATAGTATAAGGGTGTATGAGCAGGGCTTTCTGTGCTGGGTGCCTGACACATAGTATAAGGGTGTATGAGCAGGGCTTTCTGTGCTGGGTGTCTGGCACATAGTATAAGGGTGTATGAGCAGGGCTTTCTGTGCTGGGTGCCTGACACATAGTATAAGGGTGTATGAGCAGGGCTTTCTGTGCTGGGTGCCTGACACATAGTATAAGGGTGTATGAGCAGGGCTTTCTGTGCTGGGTGCCTGACACATAGTATAAGGGTGTATGAGCAGGGCTTTCTGTGCTGGGTGTCTGGCACATAGTATAAGGGTGTATGAGCAGGGCTTTCTGTGCTGGGTGCCTGACACATAGTATAAGGGTGTATGAGCAGGGCTTTCTGTGCTGGGTGCCTGGCACATAGTATAAGGGTGTATGAGCAGGGCTTTCTGTGCTGGGTGTCTGGCACATAGTATAAGGGTGTATGAGCAGGGCTTTCTGTGCTGGGTGCCTGACACATAGTATAAGGGGTGTATGAGCAGGGCTTTCTGTGCTGGGTGCCTGACACATAGTATAAGGGGTGTATGAGCAGGGCTTTCTGTGCTGGGTGCCTGGCACATAGTATAAGGGTGTATGAGCAGGGCTTTCTGTGCTGGGTGCCTGACACATAGTATAAGGGATGTATGAGCAGGGCTTTCTGTGCTGGGTGCCTGACACATAGTATAAGGGTGTATGAGCAGGGCTTTCTGTGCTGGGTGCCTGGCACATAGTATAAGGGGTGTATGAGCAGGGCTTTCTGTGCTGGGTGCCTGGCACAATTTATAAGGATGTATGAGCAGGGCTTTCTGTGCTGGGTGCCTGACACATAGTATAAGGATGTATGAGCAGGGCTTTCTGTGCTGGGTGCCTGGCACATAGTATAAGGGTGTATGAGCAGGGCTTTCTGTGCTGGGTGCCTGACACATAGTATAAGGGTGTATGAGCAGGGCTTTCTGTGCTGGGTGTCTGGCACATAGTATAAGGGTGTATGAGCAGGGCTTTCTGTGCTGGGTGCCTGACACATAGTATAAGGGTGTATGAGCAGGGCTTTCTGTGCTGGGTGCCTGACACATAGTATAAGGGTGTATGAGCAGGGCTTTCTGTGCTGGGTGCCTGACACATAGTATAAGGGTGTATGAGCAGGGCTTTCTGTGCTGGGTGCCTGACACATAGTATAAGGGTGTATGAGCAGGGCTTTCTGTGCTGGGTGCCTGACACATAGTATAAGGGTGTATGAGCAGGGCTTTCTGTGCTGGGTGCCTGACACATAGTATAAGGGTGTATGAGCAGGGCTTTCGGTGCTGGGTGCCTGACACATAGTATAAGGGTGTATGAGCAGGGCTTTCTGTGCTGGGTGTCTGGCACATAGTATAAGGGTGTATGAGCAGGGCTTTCTGTGCTGGGTGCCTGACACATAGTATAAGGGTGTATGAGCAGGGCTTTCTGTGCTGGGTGCCTGACACATAGTATAAGGGTGTATGAGCAGGGCTTTCTGTGCTGGGTGCCTGGCACATAGTATAAGGGTGTATGAGCAGGGCTTTCTGTGCTGGGTGCCTGGCACATAGTATAAGGGGTGTATGAGCAGGGCTTTCTGTGCTGGGTGTCTGGCACATAGTATAAGGGTGTATGAGCAGGGCTTTCTGTGCTGGGTGCCTGACACATAGTATAAGGGTGTATGAGCAGGGCTTTCTGTGCTGGGTGCCTGGCACATAGTATAAGGGGTGTATGAGCAGGGCTTTCTGTGCTGGGTGCCTGACACATAGTATAAGGGTGTATGAGCAGGGCTTTCTGTGCTGGGTGTCTGGCACATAGTATAAGGGTGTATGATCAGGGCTTTCTGTGCTGGGTGCCTGGCACATAGTATATGGGGTGTATGAGCAGGGCTTTCTGTGCTGGGTGCCTGACACATAGTATAAGGGTGTATGAGCAGGGCTTTCTGTGCTGGGTGTCTGGCACATAGTATAAGGGTGTATGAGCAGGGCTTTCTGTGCTGGGTGCCTGGCACATAGTATAAGGGTGTATGAGCAGGGCTTTCTGTGCTGGGTGCCTAGCACATAGTATAAGGGTGTATGAGCAGGGCTTTCTGTGCTGGGTGCCTGACACATAGTATAAGGGTGTATGAGCAGGGCTTTCTGTGCTGGGTGTCTGGCACATAGTATAAGGGTGTATGAGCAGGGCTTTTTGTGCTGGGTGCCTGACACATAGTATAAGGGGTGTATGAGCAGGGCTTTCTGTGCTGGGTGCCTGGCACATAGTATAAGGGTGTATGAGCAGGGCTTTCTGTGCTGGGTGCCTGACACATAGTATAAGGGGTGTTTGAGCAGGGCTTTCTGTGCTGGGTGCCTGGCACATAGTATAAGGGTGTATGAGCAGGGCTTTCTGTGCTGGGTGCCTAGCACATAGTATAAGGGGTGTATGAGCAGGGCTTTCTGTGCTGGGTGCCTGACACATAGTATAAGGGTGTATGAGCAGGGCTTTCTGTGCTGGGTGCCTGGCACATAGTATAAGGGTGTATGAGCAGGGCTTTCTGTGCTGGGTGCCTGGCACATAGTATAAGGGTGTATGAGCAGGGCTTTCTGTGCTGGGTGCCTGGCACATAGTATAAGGGTGTATGAGCAGGGCTTTCTGTGCTGGGTGCCTGGCACATAGTATAAGGATGTATGAGCAGGGCTTTCTGTGCTGGGTGCCTGTCACATAGTATAAGGGGTGTATGAGCAGGGCTTTCTGTGCTGGGTGCCTGACACATAGTATAAGGGTGTATGAGCAGGGCTTTCTGTGCTGGGTGCCTGGCACATAGTATAAGGGTGTATGAGCAGGGCTTTCTGTGCTGGGTGCCTGGCACATAGTATAAGGGTATATGTGCAGGGCTTTCTGTGCTGGGTGCCTGGCACATAGTATAAAGGGTGTATGAGCAGGGCTTTCTGTGCTGGGTGTCTGACACATAGTATAAGGGTGTATGAGCAGGGCTTTCTGTGCTGGGTGCCTGACACATAGTATAAGGGTGTATGAGCAGGGCTTTCTGTGCTGGGTGCCTGACACATAGTATAAGGGTGTATGAGCAGGGCTTTCTGTGCTGGGTGTCTGTCACACAGTATAAGGGTGTATGAGCAGGGCTTTCTGTGCTGGGTGCCTGGCACATAGTATAAGGGTGTATGAGCAGGGCTTTCTGTGCTGGGTGTCTGACACACAGTATAAGGGTGTATGAGCAGGGCTTTCTGTGCTCGGTGCCTGGCACATAGTATAAGGGTGTATGAGCAGGGCTTTCTGTGCTGGGTGTCTGACACACAGTATAAGGGTGTATGAGCAGGGCTTTCTGTGCTGGGTGTCTGGCACATAGTATAAGGGGTGTATGAGCAGGGCTTTCTGTGCTGGGTGTCTGGTACATAGTATAAGGGTGTATGAGCAGGGCTTTCTGTGCTGGGTGTCTGGCACATAGTATAAGGGTGTATGAGCAGGGCTTTCTGTGCTGGGCGCCTGACACATAGTATAAGGGTGTATGAGCAGGGCTTTCTGTGCTGGGTGCCTGTCACATAGTATAAGGGTGTATGAGCAGGGCTTTCTGTGCTGGGTGCCTGTCACATAGTATAAGGGTGTATGAGCAGGGCTTTCTGTACTGGGTGCCTCACACATAGTATAAGGGTGTATGAGCAGGGCTTTCTGTGCTGGGCGCCTGTCACATAGTGTAAGGGTGTATGAGCAGGGCTTTCTGTGCTGGGTGCCTGGCACATAGTATAAGGGTGTATGAGCAGGGCTTTCTGTGCTGGGTGTCTGACACATAGTATAAGGGTGTATGAGCAGGGCTTTCTGTGCTGGGTGTCTGGCACATAGTATAAGGGTGTATGAGCAGGGCTTTCTGTGCTGGGTGCCTGGCACATAGTATAAGGGGTGTATGAGCAGGGCTTTCTGTGCTGGGTGTCTGGCACATAGTATAAGGGGTGTATGAGCAGGGCTTTCTGTGCTGGGTGTCTGGCACATAGTATAAGGGGTGTATGAGCAGGGCTTTCTGTGCTGGGTGTCTGTCACATAGTATAAGGGTGTATGAGCAGGGCTTTCTGTGCTGGGTGCCTGGCACATAGTATAAGGGTGTATGAGCAGGGCTTTCTGTGCTGGGTGCCTGGCACATAGTATAAGGGGTGTATGAGCAGGGCTTTCTGTGCTGGGTGCCTGGCGCATAGTATAAGGGGTGTATGAGCAGGGCTTTCTGTGCTGGGTGTCTGTCACATAGTATAAGGGTGTATGAGCAGGGCTTTCTGTGCTGGGTGCCTGGCACATAGTATAAGGGGTGTATGAGCAGGGCTTTCTGTGCTGGGTGTCTGGCACATAGTATAAGGGTGTATGAGCACGGCTTTCTGTGCTGGGTGTCTGGCACATAGTATAAGGGTGTATGAGCAGGGCTTTCTGTGCTGGGTGTCTGGCACATAGTATAAGGGTGTATGAGCAGGGCTTTCTGTGCTGGGTGCCTGGCACATAGTATAAGGGTGTATGAGCAGGGCTTTCTGTGCTGGGTGCCTGACACATAGTATAAGGGTGTATGAGCAGGGCTTTCTGTGCTGGGTGTCTGACACATAGTATAAGGGTGTATGAGCAGGGCTTTCTGTGCTGGGTGCCTGACACATAGTATAAGGGGTGTATGAGCAGGGCTTTCTGTGCTGGGTGCCTGGCACATAGTATAAGGGTGTATGAGCAGGGCTTTCTGTGCTGGGTGCCTGACACATAGTATAAGGGTGTATGAGCAGGGCTTTCTGTGCTGGGTGCCTGACACATAGTATAAGGGTGTATGAGCAGGGCTTTCTGTGCTGGGTGCCTGGCACATAGTATAAGGGTGTATGAGCAGGGCTTTCTGTGCTGGGTGCCTGGCACATAGTATAAGGGTGTATGAGCAGGGCTTTCTGTGCTGGGTGCCTGACACATAGTATAAGGGTGTATGAGCAGGGCTTTCTGTGCTGGGTGCCTGGCACATAGTATAAGGGTATATGTGCAGGGCTTTCTGTGCTGGGTGCCTGGCACATAGTATAAAGGGTGTATGAGCAGGGCTTTCTGTGCTGGGTGTCTGACACATAGTATAAGGGTGTATGAGCAGGGCTTTCTGTGCTGGGTGCCTGACACATAGTATAAGGGTGTATGAGCAGGGCTTTCTGTGCTGGGTGCCTGACACATAGTATAAGGGTGTATGAGCAGGGCTTTCTGTGCTGGGTGTCTGTCACACAGTATAAGGGTGTATGAGCAGGGCTTTCTGTGCTGGGTGCCTGGCACATAGTATAAGGGTGTATGAGCAGGGCTTTCTGTGCTGGGTGTCTGACACACAGTATAAGGGTGTATGAGCAGGGCTTTCTGTGCTCGGTGCCTGGCACATAGTATAAGGGTGTATGAGCAGGGCTTTCTGTGCTGGGTGTCTGACACACAGTATAAGGGTGTATGAGCAGGGCTTTCTGTGCTGGGTGTCTGGCACATAGTATAAGGGGTGTATGAGCAGGGCTTTCTGTGCTGGGTGCCTGACACATAGTATAAGGGTGTATGAGCAGGGCTTTCTGTGCTGGGTGTCTGGCACATAGTATAAGGGGTGTATGAGCAGGGCTTTCTGTGCTGGGTGCCTCACACATAGTATAAGGGTGTATGAGCAGGGCTTTCTGTGCTGGTGTCTGTCACATAGTATAAGGGTGTATGAGCAGGGCTTTCTGTGCTGGGTGTCTGTCACATAGTATAAGGGGTGTATGAGCACGGCTTTCTGTGCTGGGTGCCTGGCACATAGTATAAGGGTGTATGAGCAGGGCTTTCTGTGCTGGGTGCCTGACACATAGTATAAGGGGTGTATGAGCAGGGGTTTCTGTGCTGGTGTCTGTCACATAGTATAAGGGTGTATGAGCAGGGCTTTCTGTGCTGGGTGCCTGACACATAGTATAAGGGTGTATGAGCAGGGCTTTCTGTGCTGGGTGCCTGTCACATAGTATAAGGGTGTATGAGCAGGGCTTTCTGTGCTGGGTGTCTGACACATAGTATAAGGGTGTATGAGCAGGGCTTTCTGTGCTGGGTGCCTGGCACATAGTATAAGGGTGTATGAGCACGGCTTTCTGTGCTGGGTGTCTGGCACATAGTATAAGGGGTGTATGAGCAGGGCTTTCTGTGCTGGGTGCCTGGCACATAGTATAAGGGGTGTATGAGCAGGGCTTTCTGTGCTGGGTGTCTGGCACATAGTATAAGGGTGTATGAGCAGGGCTTTCTGTGCTGGGTGCCTGACACATAGTATAAGGGGTGTATGAGCAGGGCTTTCTGTGCTGGGTGCCTGTCACATAGTATAAGGGTGTATGAGCACGGCTTTCTGTGCTGGGTGTCTGGCACATAGTATAAGGGTGTATGAGCAGGCCTTTCTGTGCTGGGTGCCTGGCACATAGTATAAGGGGTGTATGAGCAGGGCTTTCTGTGCTGGGTGCCTGGCACATAGTATAAGGGGTGTATGAGCACGGCTTTCTGTGCTGGGTGCCTGGCACATAGTATAAGGGGTGTATGAGCACGGCTTTCTGTGCTGGGTGCCTGACACATAGTATAAGGGTGTATGAGCAGGGCTTTCTGTGCTGGGTGCCTGGCACATAGTATAAGGGTGTATGAGCAGGGCTTTCTGTGCTGGGTGCCTGGCACATAGTATTAGGGGTGTATGAGCAGTGCTTTCTGTGCTGGGTGCCTGACACACAGTATAAGGGTGTATGAGCACGGCTTTCTGTGCTGGGTGCCTGACACATAGTATAAGGGTGTATGAGCAGGGCTTTCTGTGCTGGGTGCCTGGCACATAGTATAAGGGTGTATGAGCAGGGCTTTCTGTGCTGGGTGCCTGGCACATAGTATAAGGGGTGTATGAGCAGGGCTTTCTGTGCTGGGTGCCTGGCACATAGTATAAGGGTGTATGAGCACGGCTTTCTGTGCTGGGTGCCTGACACATAGTATAAGGGTGTATGAGCAGGGCTTTCTGTGCTGGGTGCCTGTCACATAGTATAAGGGGTGTATGAGCAGGGCTTTCTGTGCTGGGTGCCTGGCACATAGTATAAGGGTGTATGAGCAGGGCTTTCTGTGCTGGGTGCCTGGCACATAGTATTAGGGGTGTATGAGCAGTGCTTTCTGTGCTGGGTGCCTGACACACAGTATAAGGGTGTATGAGCACGGCTTTCTGTGCTGGGTGCCTGACACATAGTATAAGGGTGTATGAGCAGGGCTTTCTGTGCTGGGTGCCTGGCACATAGTATAAGGGTGTATGAGCAGGGCTTTCTGTGCTGGGTGCCTGGCACATAGTATAAGGGGTGTATGAGCAGGGCTTTCTGTGCTGGGTGCCTGGCACATAGTATAAGGGTGTATGAGCACGGCTTTCTGTGCTGGGTGCCTGACACATAGTATAAGGGTGTATGAGCAGGGCTTTCTGTGCTGGGTGCCTGTCACATAGTATAAGGGGTGTATGAGCAGGGCTTTCTGTGCTGGGTGCCTGGCACATAGTATAAGGGTGTATGAGCAGGGCTTTCTGTGCTGGGTGCCTGGCACATAGTATAAGGGTGTATGAGCAGGGCTTTCTGTGCTGGGTGCCTGATACATAGTATAAGGGGTGTATGAGCAGGGCTTTCTGTGCTGGGTGCCTGGCACATAGTATAAGGGGTGTATGAGCAGGGCTTTCTGTGCTGGGTGCCTGACACATAGTATAAGGGTGTATGAGCAGGGCTTTCTGTGCTGGGTGTCTGACACATAGTATAAGGGTGTATGAGCAGGGCTTTCTGTGCTTCGTGCCTGACACATAGTATAAGGGTGTATGAGCAGGGCTTTCTGTGCTGGGTGCCTGGCACATAGTATAAGGGATGTATGAGCAGGGCTTTCTGTGCTGGGTGCCTGACACATAGTATAAGGGTGTATGAGCAGGGCTTTCTGTGCTGGGTGCCTGACACATAGTATAAGGGTGTATGAGCAGGGCTTTCTGTGCTGGGTGCCTGTCACATAGTATAAGGGTGTATGAGCAGGGCTTTCTGTGCTGGGTGCCTGACACATAGTATAAGGGTGTATGAGCAGGGCTTTCTGTGCTGGGTGCCTGTCACATAGTATAAGGGTGTATGAGCAGGGCTTTCTGTGCTGGGTGCCTGGCACATAGTATAAGGGGTGTATGAGCAGGGCTTTCTGTGCTGGGTGTCTGGCACATAGTATAAGGGTGTATGAGCAGGGCTTTCTGTGCTGGGTGCCTGGCACATAGTATAAGGGGTGTATGAGCAGGGCTTTCTGTG
Organism: Ascaphus truei; assembly: GCF_040206685.1. NCBI lineage: Eukaryota > Metazoa > Chordata > Amphibia > Anura > Ascaphidae > Ascaphus > Ascaphus truei. The sequence continues at coordinate 702,776 of NC_134497.1, forward strand.
CTGGGTGCCTGACACATAGTATAAGGGTGTATGAGCAGGGCTTTCTGTGCTGGGTGCCTGGCACATAGTATAAGGGTGTATGAGCAGGGCTTTCTGTGCTGGGTGTCTGACACATAGTATAAGGGTGTATGAGCAGGGCTTTCTGTGCTGGGTGCCTGGCACATATTATAAGGGGTGTATGAGCAGGGCTTTCTGTGCTGGTGTCTGTCACATAGTATAAGGGTGTATGAGCAGGGCTTTCTGTGCTGGGTGCCTGGCACATAGTATAAGGGTGTATGAGCAGGGCTTTCTGTGCTGGGTGCCTGGCACATAGTATAAGGGTGTATGAGCAGGGCTTTCTGTGCTGGGTGCCTGGCACATAGTATAAGGGTGTATGAGCAGGGCTTTCTGTGCTGGGTGCCTGGCACATAGTATAAGGGGTGTATGAGCAGGGCTTTCTGTGCTGGGTGCCTGGCACATAGTATAAGGGTGTATGAGCACGGCTTTCTGTGCTGGGTGCCTGACACATAGTATAAGGGTGTATGAGCAGGGCTTTCTGTGCTGGGTGCCTGTCACATAGTATAAGGGGTGTATGAGCAGGGCTTTCTGTGCTGGGTGCCTGGCACATAGTATAAGGGTGTATGAGCAGGGCTTTCTGTGCTGGGTGCCTGGCACATAGTATTAGGGGTGTATGAGCAGTGCTTTCTGTGCTGGGTGCCTGACACACAGTATAAGGGTGTATGAGCACGGCTTTCTGTGCTGGGTGCCTGACACATAGTATAAGGGTGTATGAGCAGGGCTTTCTGTGCTGGGTGCCTGGCACATAGTATAAGGGTGTATGAGCAGGGCTTTCTGTGCTGGGTGCCTGGCACATAGTATAAGGGGTGTATGAGCAGGGCTTTCTGTGCTGGGTGCCTGGCACATAGTATAAGGGTGTATGAGCACGGCTTTCTGTGCTGGGTGCCTGACACATAGTATAAGGGTGTATGAGCAGGGCTTTCTGTGCTGGGTGCCTGTCACATAGTATAAGGGGTGTATGAGCAGGGCTTTCTGTGCTGGGTGCCTGGCACATAGTATAAGGGTGTATGAGCAGGGCTTTCTGTGCTGGGTGCCTGGCACATAGTATAAGGGTGTATGAGCAGGGCTTTCTGTGCTGGGTGCCTGATACATAGTATAAGGGGTGTATGAGCAGGGCTTTCTGTGCTGGGTGCCTGGCACATAGTATAAGGGGTGTATGAGCAGGGCTTTCTGTGCTGGGTGCCTGACACATAGTATAAGGGTGTATGAGCAGGGCTTTCTGTGCTGGGTGTCTGACACATAGTATAAGGGTGTATGAGCAGGGCTTTCTGTGCTTCGTGCCTGACACATAGTATAAGGGTGTATGAGCAGGGCTTTCTGTGCTGGGTGCCTGGCACATAGTATAAGGGATGTATGAGCAGGGCTTTCTGTGCTGGGTGCCTGACACATAGTATAAGGGTGTATGAGCAGGGCTTTCTGTGCTGGGTGCCTGACACATAGTATAAGGGTGTATGAGCAGGGCTTTCTGTGCTGGGTGCCTGTCACATAGTATAAGGGTGTATGAGCAGGGCTTTCTGTGCTGGGTGCCTGACACATAGTATAAGGGTGTATGAGCAGGGCTTTCTGTGCTGGGTGCCTGTCACATAGTATAAGGGTGTATGAGCAGGGCTTTCTGTGCTGGGTGCCTGGCACATAGTATAAGGGGTGTATGAGCAGGGCTTTCTGTGCTGGGTGTCTGGCACATAGTATAAGGGTGTATGAGCAGGGCTTTCTGTGCTGGGTGCCTGGCACATAGTATAAGGGGTGTATGAGCAGGGCTTTCTGTGCTGGGTGCCTGACACATAGTATAAGGGTGTATGAGCAGGGCTTTCTGTGCTGGGTGCCTGGCACATAGTATAAGGGTGTATGAGCAGGGCTTTCTGTGCTGGGTGTCTGACACATAGTATAAGGGTGTATGAGCAGGGCTTTCTGTGCTGGGTGCCTGGCACATATTATAAGGGGTGTATGAGCAGGGCTTTCTGTGCTGGTGTCTGTCACATAGTATAAGGGTGTATGAGCAGGGCTTTCTGTGCTGGGTGCCTGGCACATAGTATAAGGGTGTATGAGCAGGGCTTTCTGTGCTGGGTGCCTGGCACATAGTATAAGGGATGTATGAGCAGGGCTTTCTGTGCTGGGTGTCTGGCACATAGTATAAGGGGTGTATGAGCAGGGCTTTCTGTGCTGGGTGCCTGACACATAGTATAAGGGTGTATGAGCAGGGCTTTCTGTGCTGGGTGCCTGGCACATAGTATAAGGGGTGTATGAGCAGGGCTTTCTGTGCTGGGTGCCTGACACATAGTATAAGGGTGTATGAGCAGGGCTTTCTGTGCTGGGTGCCTGGCACATAGTATAAGGGGTGTATGAGCAGGGCTTTCTGTGCTGGGTGTCTGGCACATAGTATAAGGGGTGTATGAGCAGGGCTTTCTGTGCTGGTGTCTGTCACATAGTATAAGGGTGTATGAGCAGGGCTTTCTGTGCTGGGTGCCTGTCACATAGTATAAGGGTGTATGAGCAGGGCTTTCTGTGCTGGGTGCCTGACACATAGTATAAGGGTGTATGAGCAGGGCTTTCTGTGCTGGGTGCCTGACACATAGTATAAGGGTGTATGAGCAGGGCTTTCTGTGCTGGGTGCCTGACACATAGTATAAGGGTGTATGAGCAGGGCTTTCTGTGCTGGGTGCCTGGCACATAGTATAAGGGTGTATGAGCAGGGCTTTCTGTGCTGGGTGCCTGACACATAGTATAAGGGTGTATGAGCAGGGCTTTCTGTGCTGGGTGTCTGACACATAGTATAAGGGTGTATGAGCAGGGCTTTCTGTGCTGGGTGCCTGGCACATAGTATGAGGGTGTATGAGCAGGGCTTTCTGTGCTGGGTGCCTGGCACATAGTATAAGGGGTGTATGAGCAGGGCTTTCTGTGCTGGGTGCCTGGCACATAGTATAAGGGTGTATGAGCAGGGCTTTCTGTGCTGGGTGTCTGTCACATAGTATAAGGGTGTATGAGCAGGGCTTTCTGTGCTGGGTGCCTGACACATAGTATAATGGTGTATGAGCAGGGCTTTCTGTGCTGGGTGCCTGACACATAGTATAATGGTGTATGAGCAGGGCTTTCTGTGCTGGGTGCCTGACACATAGTATAAGGGTGTATGAGCAGGGCTTTCTGTGCTTGGTGCCTGACACATAGTGTAAGGGTGTATGAGCAGAGCTTTCTGTGCTGGGTGCCTGACACATAGTATAAGGGTGTATGAGCACGGCTTTCTGTGCTGGGTGCCTGACACATAGTATAATGGTGTATGAGCAGGGCTTTCTGTGCTGGGTGCCTGACACATAGTATAAGGGTGTATGAGCACGGCTTTCTGTGCTGGGTGCCTGACACATAGTATAAGGGTGTATGAGCAGGGCTTTCTGTGCTGGGTGCCTGTCACATAGTATAAGGGTGTATGAGCAGGGCTTTCTGTGCTGGGTGCCTGGCACATAGTATAAGGGTGTATGAGCAGGGCTTTCTGTGCTGGGTGCCTGTCACATAGTATAAGGGTGTATGAGCAGGGCTTTCTGTGCTGGGTGCCTGACACATAGTATAAGGGGTGTATGAGCAGGGCTTTCTGTGCTGGGTGCCTGACACATAGTATAATGGTGTATGAGCAGGGCTTTCTGTGCTGGGTGCCTGACACATAGTATAATGGTGTATGAGCAGGGCTTTCTGTGCTGGGTGCCTGACACATAGTATAAGGGTGTATGAGCAGGGCTTTCTGTGCTTGGTGCCTGACACATAGTGTAAGGGTGTATGAGCAGAGCTTTCTGTGCTGGGTGCCTGACACATAGTATAAGGGTGTATGAGCACGGCTTTCTGTGCTGGGTGCCTGACACATAGTATAATGGTGTATGAGCAGGGCTTTCTGTGCTGGGTGCCTGACACATAGTATAAGGGTGTATGAGCACGGCTTTCTGTGCTGGGTGCCTGACACATAGTATAAGGGTGTATGAGCAGGGCTTTCTGTGCTGGGTGCCTGTCACATAGTATAAGGGTGTATGAGCAGGGCTTTCTGTGCTGGGTGCCTGGCACATAGTATAAGGGTGTATGAGCAGGGCTTTCTGTGCTGGGTGCCTGGCACATAGTATAAGGGTGTATGAGCAGGGCTTTCTGTGCTGGGTGCCTGTCACATAGTATAAGGGTGTATGAGCAGGGCTTTCTGTGCTGGGTGCCTGACACATAGTATAAGGGGTGTATGAGCAGGGCTTTCTGTGCTGGGTGCATGACACATAGTATAAGAGGTGTATGAGCAGGGCTTTCTGTGCTGGGTGCCTGACACATAGTATAAGGGTGTATGAGCACGGCTTTCTGTGCTGGGTGCCTGACACATAGTATAAGGGTGTATGAGCAGGGCTTTCTGTGCTGGGTGCCTGTCACATAGTATAAGGGTGTATGAGCAGGGCTTTCTGTGCTGGGTGCCTGGCACATAGTATAAGGGTGTATGAGCAGGGCTTTCTGTGCTGGGTGCCTGGCACATAGTATAAGGGTGTATGAGCAGGGCTTTCTGTGCTGGGTGCCTGTCACATAGTATAAGGGTGTATGAGCAGGGCTTTCTGTGCTGGGTGCCTGACACATAGTATAAGGGGTGTATGAGCAGGGCTTTCTGTGCGGGGTGTCTGTCACATAGTATAAGGGTGTATGAGCAGGGCTTTCTGTGCTGGGTGCCTGGCACATAGTATAAGGGTGTATGAGCAGGGCTTTCTGTGCTGGGTGCCTGGCACATAGTATGAGGGTGTATGAGCAGGGCTTTCTGTGCTGGGTGCCTGGCACATAGTATGAGGGTGTATGAGCAGGGCTTTCTGTGCTGGGTGCCTGTCACATAGTATAAGGGTGTATGAGCAGGGCTTTCTGTGCTGGGTGTCTGACACATAGTATAAGGGTGTATGAGCAGGGCTTTCTGTGCTGGGTGCCTGACACATAGTATAAGGGTGTATGAGCAGGGCTTTCTGTGCTGGGTGCCTGGCACATAGTATAAGGGTGTATGAGCAGGGCTTTCTGTGCTGGGTGCCTGGCACATAGTATAAGGGGTGTATGAGCAGGGCTTTCTGTGCTGGGTGCCTGACACATAGTATAAGGGTGTATGAGCAGGGCTTTCTGTGCTGGGTGCCTGACACATAGTATAAGGGTGTATGAGCAGGGCTTTCTGTGCTGGGTGCCTGACACATAGTATAAGGGTGTATGAGCAGGGATTTCTGTGCTGGGTGCCTGGCACATAGTATAAGGGTGTATGAGCAGGGCTTTCTGTGCTGGGTGCCTGACACATAGTATAAGGGTGTATGAGCAGGGCTTTCTGTGCTGGGTGCCTGACACATAGTATAAGGGTGTATGAGCAGGGCTTTCTGTGCTGGGTGCCTGGCACATAGTATAAGGGTGTATGAGCAGGGCTTTCTGTGCTGGGTGCCTGACACATAGTATGAGGGTGTATGAGCAGGGCTTTCTGTGCTGGTGTCTGTCACATAGTATAAGGATGTATGAGCAGGGCTTTCTGTGCTGGGTGTCTGGCACATAGTATAAGGGTGTATGAGCAGGGCTTTCTGTGCTGGGTGCCTGACACATAGTATAAGGGTGTATGAGCAGGGCTTTCTGTGCTGGGTGCCTGACACATAGTATAAGGGTGTATGAGCAGGGCTTTCTGTGCTGGGTGCCTGACACATAGTATAAGGGTGTATGAGCAGGGCTTTCTGTGCTGGGTGCCTGGCACATAGTATAAGGGTGTATGAGCAGGGCTTTCTGTGCTGGGTGCCTGACACATAGTATAAGGGTGTATGAGCAGGGCTTTCTGTGCAGGGTGTCTGGCACATAGTATAAGGGTGTATGAGCAGGGCTTTCTGTGCTGGGTGCCTGACACATAGTATAAGGGTGTATGAGCACGGCTTTCTGTGCTGGGTGTCTGGCACATAGTATAAGGGTGTATGAGCAGGGCTTTCTGTGCTGGTGTCTGGCACATAGTATAAGGGTGTATGAGCAGGGCTTTCTGTGCTGGGTGCCTGGCACATAGTATAAGGGTGTATGAGCAGGGCTTTCTGTGCTGGGTGTCTGGCACATAGTATAAGGGGTGTATGAGCAGGGCTTTCTGTGCTGGGTGCCTGGCACATAGTATAAGGGGTGTATGAGCAGGGCTTTCTGTGCTGGGTGCCTGACACATAGTATAAGGGTGTATGAGCAGGGCTTTCTGTGCTGGGTGCCTGGCACATAGTATAAGGGTGTATGAGCAGGGCTTTCTGTGCTGGGTGCCTGACACATAGTATAAGGGGTGTATGAGCAGGGCTTTCTGTGCTGGGTGCCTGACACATAGTATAAGGGTGTATGAGCAGGGATTTCTGTGCTGGGTGCCTGGCACATAGTATAAGGGTGTATGAGCAGGGCTTTCTGTGCTGGGTGCCTGACACATAGTATAAGGGTGTATGAGCAGGGCTTTCTGTGCTGGGTGCCTGACACATAGTATAAGGGTGTATGAGCAGGGCTTTCTGTGCTGGGTGCCTGGCACATAGTATAAGGGTGTATGAGCAGGGCTTTCTGTGCTGGGTGTCTGACACATAGTATAAGGGTGTATGAGCAGGGCTTTCTGTGCTGGGTGCCTGGCACATAGTATAAGGGTGTATGAGCAGGGCTTTCTGTGCTGGGTGCCTGACACATAGTATGAGGGTGTATGAGCAGGGCTTTCTGTGCTGGGTGCCTGGCACATAGTATAAGGGGTGTATGAGCAGGGCTTTCTGTGCTGGTGTCTGTCACATAGTATAAGGGTGTATGAGCAGGGCTTTCTGTGCTGGGTGCCTGGCACATAGTATAAGGGTGTATGAGCAGGGCTTTCTGTGCTGGGTGCCTGTCACATAGTATAAGGGTGTATGAGCAGGGCTTTCTGTGCTTGGTGCCTGACACACAGTATAAGGGTGTATGAGCAGGGCTTTCTGTGCTGGGTGCCTGGCACATAGTATAAGGGTGTATGAGCAGGGCTTTCTGTGCTGGGTGTCTGGCACATAGTATAAGGGTGTATGAGCAGGGCTTTCTGTGCTGGGTGTCTGGCACATAGTATAAGGGGTGTATGAGCAGGGCTTTCTGTGCTGGGTGCCTGGCACATAGTATAAGGGTGTATGAGCAGGGCTTTCTGTGCTGGGTGCCTGACACATAGTATAAGGGTGTATGAGCAGGGCTTTCTGTGCAGGGTGTCTGGCACATAGTATAAGGGTGTATGAGCAGGGCTTTCTGTGCTGGGTGCCTGACACATAGTATAAGGGTGTATGAGCACGGCTTTCTGTGCTGGGTGTCTGGCACATAGTATAAGGGTGTATGAGCAGGGCTTTCTGTGCTGGGTGTCTGGCACATAGTATAAGGGTGTATGAGCAGGGCTTTCTGTGCTGGGCGTCTGGCACATAGTATAAGGGGTGTATGAGCAGGGCTTTCTGTGCTGGTGTCTGTCACATAGTATAAGGGTGTATGAGCAGGGCTTTCTGTGCTGGGTGCCTGACACATAGTATAAGGGTGTATGAGCAGGGCTTTCTGTGCTGGGTGCCTGACACATAGTATAAGGGTGTATGAGCAGGGCTTTCTGTGCTGGGTGTCTGGCACATAGTATAAGGGGTGTATGAGCAGGGCTTTCTGTGCTGGGTGCCTCACACATAGTATAAGGGTGTATGAGCAGGGCTTTCTGTGCTGGTGTCTGTCACATAGTATAAGGGTGTATGAGCAGGGCTTTCTGTGCTGGGTGTCTGTCACATAGTATAAGGGGTGTATGAGCACGGCTTTCTGTGCTGGGTGCCTGGCACATAGTATAAGGGTGTATGAGCAGGGCTTTCTGTGCTGGGTGCCTGACACATAGTATAAGGGGTGTATGAGCAGGGGTTTCTGTGCTGGTGTCTGTCACATAGTATAAGGGTGTATGAGCAGGGCTTTCTGTGCTGGGTGCCTGACACATAGTATAAGGGTGTATGAGCAGGGCTTTCTGTGCTGGGTGCCTGTCACATAGTATAAGGGTGTATGAGCAGGGCTTTCTGTGCTGGGTGTCTGACACATAGTATAAGGGTGTATGAGCAGGGCTTTCTGTGCTGGGTGCCTGGCACATAGTATAAGGGTGTATGAGCACGGCTTTCTGTGCTGGGTGTCTGGCACATAGTATAAGGGGTGTATGAGCAGGGCTTTCTGTGCTGGGTGCCTGGCACATAGTATAAGGGGTGTATGAGCAGGGCTTTCTGTGCTGGGTGTCTGGCACATAGTATAAGGGTGTATGAGCAGGGCTTTCTGTGCTGGGTGCCTGACACATAGTATAAGGGGTGTATGAGCAGGGCTTTCTGTGCTGGGTGCCTGTCACATAGTATAAGGGTGTATGAGCACGGCTTTCTGTGCTGGGTGTCTGGCACATAGTATAAGGGTGTATGAGCAGGCCTTTCTGTGCTGGGTGCCTGGCACATAGTATAAGGGGTGTATGAGCAGGGCTTTCTGTGCTGGGTGCCTGGCACATAGTATAAGGGGTGTATGAGCAGGGCTTTCTGTGCTGGGTGCCTGGCACATAGTATAAGGGTGTATGAGCAGGGCTTTCTGTGCTGGGTGCCTGGCACATAGTATAAGGGGTGTATGAGCACGGCTTTCTGTGCTGGGTGCCTGACACATAGTATAAGGGTGTATGAGCAGGGCTTTCTGTGCTGGGTGCCTGGCACATAGTATAAGGGTGTATGAGCAGGGCTTTCTGTGCTGGGTGCCTGGCACATAGTATTAGGGGTGTATGAGCAGTGCTTTCTGTGCTGGGTGCCTGACACACAGTATAAGGGTGTATGAGCACGGCTTT